>NC_136901.1:10202868-10640216 GCF_949606895.1 Notothenia rossii
TTGAAAAAAACTTCACAGAAAAGTTTTATATAGGTATGGCCCAACAATATATTTTTCAAATATAGTATGATAGGTCCACTTTAAAGTCAAACTTCAGTTTAAGATTCACCCTGTATAGATGTAAAACATGTGATGGAGCATTACTAACCTGACTCTCTAGGAAAGCTCCATTGGAAAGGGCAGGCACTTTCAAAAATACTTGATGGTGATTGGATCAACCTGTGTATCTATCACCTTCTATCATGGGCCACTTCTGATTGGTTAACAATGGCTGGTACATGTGGAGCACAGCACTTCTGATTGGTGTGGATGACTGACACACAAGAAACAAAAAAAAAATGTAAAACAAAAAAAAGTTTTAAAAATCGCAGGCTTTGCGATTTCATAATCGCATCATTTCAAATCGCAATTTCGATTTTATATCGATTAATCGTTCAGCCCTAATCCTTATATCCTATTACCCATGTGTGTAAGAGTGTCATGTTTTATTTGGTCACAGTGACCATGACTCAATCAAGCAGACAGTTGAACAGATTCCCACCAGGCATTCCTGAGACACTGCTTCACGAGACAGACAGACCATTCAGTTCTCACCATGTTCTCCACCTCGGCACTCTGCCTCACCATCCACTGGAAGCTGCCCACCAGAGTCACAGCATACGTCAGCACCAGCCCCACCTCCCCAGCATTCAGCCCTGAGACACACACACACGGATTATTTGATTTTTTAAATGGGGGACATGAATTGTCCTCCAATTCTGGAATGACCCAGCAGTGGTTCTCAAACCTTTTCTGTCAGGCCCCCACCTTTGGAGAAAAAAAGAAGTCGGGCCCCCCCAACACAAATAGTCAAGTTAACATTTATTAAAATACATCAATATGAACGTGTGCATTCCTTTGCTAGAACAGTGATAATAAAACAATGCTCCATAAGTCTGTGTCGTCAAAAAATAAATACATAATACAATTGTGCAATCCCTTTGCTAGAAAAATAAATTATAATACTTTGCCACTTTGCAATCTGTGCAAAAAAATGAAAAGAAAGAAAATGCTGATATTTGGCGAAAAAGTGTGTCTTAGCATTAGTGGCTGCAATGAGCCTGTTTTGCACTGCACATTTCTTCAAAATGGGGTTGCAGGCTCAGTGGCGGCGCCAGAGATTTCTTTTGGGCAGAAATAGGGGGAAATAATTGTTTACATTAATCGAGACCAAAACGTTTGAGACCCAGCCACTAGCAACAGAAGCTAACAGCAACGATCTCCGGTACCGGTGCGCTCTCTCTCTCTCCCTCTCTCGCGCACGCACACAAAATGGCTCGTTCCACACACACACACACACACACACACACACACACACACACACACACACACACACACACACACACACACACACACACACACACACACACACACACACACACACACACACACACACACACACACACACACACACACACACACACACACACACACACACACACACACACACAGAGTTTTACATTACTCTTCTGCTGTAGGGAACTCCCTTAAAGGAAGGAGCCAGCTGATGTTTTTTTGATTTATGTGCTGCATAAATACAGGTACCCGATTGCACTCGTTTGTGAAGCTTGGTACTAAAATTGATTGACAGTCGTTCTGGGTGCATTTACCATCTCTGAGCAGGATACAGCCAAAGGTTACGAAGGTGATAAATACTGAGCAAATGCTGTCGAGGTAAAGAGCGAACCAGCGGGAGGTCATCAGGAACAAAAACCACGCCTCTGAAACCAGAGAGAGAAAATGGATTTCACCAAAGACCGTGTTTGTCCACACTGACAGAGCAGACAATAATAACCACACTTTTGAAAGGTAACATGTTTATGATGAAAAGCTCAATATGAAGTAAAGTAGAACCTGTGTGCAGGTCCTGATGAGCATCGAAGGCTTTCATTAACCTCTCCTCAGCTCTAAAAGCTCTGATGGTCCACAGGCCCTGAAGAGATGAAGACAGGTGGGAGAACACGGGACTCCGAGCTGCAGGAGAAAAAAAAGAGGGGTTGAAACCATCAGTTTCATCTGCTCATCTCTGTGTATCAAACATTATTATATAACGTTATTTAAAAACCCCACTTGTCAATGAAATGAAATGGTATATTATGGAAAGGACCCATAAACACATACTTGTAGATTCTAGGCGCTTGACGTCTCGTGATGTACGGAGGTAGAAGCGTCTCAAGTACAAGAAGATGAAGAGCAGAGGGATGACGGGGACGAGGATGAGAGGCATGACCGAGGCCGCCACCGCGATCACGCCCACATTCTGTAAAAATAACTGCAATACCACAATAATACATATTGAGTAGTTCAAGAAAAATTAGATCATGTCGAGAATTGTTGACTTAAAGAACTGGAGAACTAACACAATCAGTGTATGTGTCATTTAAATGGCACTGATTTCTTACTTGATAGAAGTTCACAAAGGTGATGGGTAACAGGGAGTCCATATGGCTGATGTCTTTGGAAAACCTGTTGAGAATCCTTCCTACAAAGCAAAGAAAGAAAAGTCAGTTAGAAAAACAAATGCCACTTCTTTAACCAGAAGGTCAGAAGCCTGGTTTGCCTCAATATATCGTACTATTGAAACAGGACCCCGGCTCCATTTTAAACGGTAGTGACTCTTAAGCGCGGGGCTCACCTATGGGGTTGACGTCAAAGAAGCGAACAGGCGTGCGGATGACGGCGCTGAACATGCTGTTGTGCATAGTTTGAGACGATCTGACCAGTCCGTGAAACAACACCAAACTGCGCATGTAGCCAAAGACCACCGCAGCCGCTGTCAAACCTGAGAGAAAGAAACAAGAAGACTGCAATTGAACATGCTCTACATAGACTTTAAAAACACCACAAACTGTATTTGTGGTGATAGGAAGGGAAGGCTCACCTGCATAAATGCCAAGGTGAAACGTGAGATCGGACTCTTGTTCTGAGTGAGTAGCATTGATGCAAGAGCTGAGGGTAACATCTCTGGCTGTGCTGTTCAAGAACTCCCCTCTCGACCTGTTGACACACAGCATCAACAAATCAGACCAGGCGCACGGCAAACTAATACATATTACATGGTTCAAAAAACAACAACTTAAAAAAAAAAATAGAGTGTGAATAAGCCCTAGATAAACACTCACCAGTATGCGAGCCACCAGTCCTGCATTATATACGCACCCTATACATAGAAAAAAGTTATAATTACGTTTTTTTTTTACTAGACATTTTCTGTGGTACAAATCATTGATTAGCACATCAAAAAGAAACATGAAGCACATATCTCAGTATGAGCTTTTTACAAAATAGATCAAATAAAGTCGCTTCTGGAGTATATTAAAGGCCTATGAGCCATCTCTTACCTCAGCTAGGACACTGATCAGCACTACAAACACCAGCACTGCAGGGCTGTGGCCTGCAGTGAAGTACTTGAGGTAAATGTGGCCGCTAACATTTCCTTCAGCTCGGCTCTCCTCTGCCACGCTGGGCACTGTTTCAGCCTGAAAAACAAAACGTTCTACATATTCATACTACTGGCTTCCACTTCATACATTACTTTACTGTGCAGATTTGTACAAAGGACACTCCCAGCTAGAAATGTTTGGTTCTAAAAAAATTCTGAGAATGTTACAGTCATTGTTCTAGGAAGGTTTTCAGCGGGAAGTTTTTGTTTGGTTCCCAGAACGTTCTTCTGAAAGGTAGGATAACGTTCTCTAAAAACATTCTTAAAATGTTTGGTGATAACATTGTTAGAACATTATGCCCTACTATTCTTAAAACGTTTTCAGCGGGAAGTTTTTGTTTGGTTCCCAGAATGTTCTTCTGAAAGGTAGGATAACGCTCTCTAAAAACATTCTTAAAATGTTTGGGGATAACCTTCTTAAACATTTTTTGAAAACATTGTTAGAACATTATGCCCTACTATTCTTAAAACGTTTTAAGCAGAAGCTTTGATTTGGGTTCCCAGAATGTTCTTCTGTAAGGTAACGTTCTCTAAAAACATTCTTAAAATGTTTTTGATAACATTGTTAGAACATTATGCCCTACTGTTCTTAAAACATTTTCAGCTGCAAGTTAGATTTTTTATGTTGCCAGAATGTTATTATTTTAGAGAAGGATAACATGGTTTATGTTAAAGAAATTATGCAAATGTTCTATGGTAACCATTTACTAAAATATGTTTACATTATTTGAACATAAAGACATAATATTCCTGTAATTGTTCAACTCCAAATTCCTGGGTAAGTAGAGTGACCACTGTGGTCATTAGGATGATTATGATAGTTTACTTAACTATTGGAATTTGAGTATTAACACATGTAAAAGGATGACACGGAATCAGCTGGTGAAAGTAACATTTGTTTATTAGAAAAGGGGAGCTGGGAGTGGAGGTTGGTTATGGCGGCAGTGGGAAACAGTTGTTCCAGGGTGGGTAGAGAGGCCTGGCTGGTCTTGGGAGTGTGGAAGGCCTTGGATTCCTCCTGGGAGGGACACAAAAACCAGTGTGAGGCAAAAGCAGGCAAAGTTGTCAAAAAATATGCTGGTAAAAAGCTAGAGCGGCACGCAACAAACCGTTCACGGCAACAATCCGGCAGGGAATGAGTGCAGGCTGCAGGCTTTCATAGTGTGGCTGACGAGCAGGTTGCAGGTGCTCCCAGCCGTGTAGAGCAGACCAGCAGGCAGAGAGAGAGACACACAGTCGAAAGAAACACATACAAACACTAACAGGGGTTTCAGGGACGGGCAGTGATAGTCGGTCCGTTCTTCTATATGTCTGTCTTTGGTTTTCTAAGAGTTATTCGATCCATATGACAATAGAGATACGTACGTATGTGCATAAACAACAAAAACACTTATATATATGTATAATGTTCGAACAATGTTATCACCAAACATTTTAAGAATGTTTTTAGAGAACGTTATCCTACCTTTCAGAAGTACATTCTAGGAACCAAAATAAAACTTCTCGATGAAACCATTCCTAGAACAATGAATGGTAACATTCTCAGAATGTTTTTAGAACCAACAATGTCTAGCTGGGAACTCAGACATGCCTACGCAAACATGCAATATCATGAATTACGTGCTTGTTTTTTTCTAAAAAGGAAAATGTGGTGACATCAGATTTCTTTTAAACATCCTTTTCAAACAAATGCAAAAACCTTTTTAAAGCGCACTACAAATAAATCTGACGTTGACCATGACCCTGTTAATATTTCGCATCACAGGAACATTTTATAAAAAAATAATAACCTCCTGAAAACATTATCCAAATGTTGCTTCCAAAATGTTCTTCTTTGGTTATCATGTAACATTGAGGGAATGTTCTATAAAAGAACATCTTTAATGTGTTACCCAACAACGTCCAAAACACGTCCTTAGAATGTTGCAGGCAAAACGTTCCACCTTTGTTAACATATCACATGAAAGGCCTCAATAACATCCTCAAAACATCCTCTGAATGTTGCAGTTAAAACGTTATGTCTTAGTTAACCTTAAACCTTATAAGAACATTATTTGAACAAATAAACATCCTAAAAAGGTTCTTTGAACATCAGATTAAAACGTTTCTTTAAAACCTTGTTAGAACCAATAGGTAACGTTAGCCAAAGTTGTGAGTAAGTTCCCCGCTAGCTGGGATGTATTTATTATAAACGTTAGTCCTTAACACCTATCACTGTGTACATCACCATTCAAACATATTTTAAAAGTTGAACAAACCCCACACAGCTCTGTGAAATGTTGACTTTATTTAATCATTTCAGTAAAAACTAACGTTCATATTTCTCTTTTTGATTATAATACTGATGAACGTTCAAAACAAAGCACTTTGGCAACTTACCGCATACGTTTTAAAATGTAAAGTTTCATGATATAATTTCTCCGTCATAATCGGTTGTTTCCGTGAACGGCCGACTGTTGTGTTATGGCAAATGCTGCGGCTGCAAGGCATTGTGGGGCAGCATTTTCTCCTCTCCTTTCGGTTAGGGAGGTTCATTGGTTCCTCAGCTAAAGGAGGTTATAAAGGAAGTTTGAAACCTCCTTTCCTATCATGTAGAGAATTTGAACGGCAGTTATTATTAAGATGTATGCGCTCATACATCTTAAGAAAGTTATAACCAAAAATGGTAAGAATGTTTTTAGAGAACGTTATCCTACCTTTCAGAAGAACATTCTGGGAACCAAAATAAAACGTCCCGCTGAAAACTTTTTAAGAACAGTAGGGCATAATGTTCTAATAATGTTATCAAAAACATCTTAAGAAGGTTATCACCAAACATTTCCAGAATGTTTTTAAAGAACGTTATCCTACCTTTCAGAAGAACATTCTGGGAACCAAACTAAAACCTCCCGCTGAAAACGTTTTAAGAATAGTAGGGCATAATGTTCTAACAATGTTATCAACCACATCTTAAGAAGGTTATCAAAAACATCTTAAGAAGGTCATCAAAAACATTTCAAGAAGGTTATTACCAAGCATTTCAAGAATGTTTTTAAAGAACGTTATCCTACCTTTCAGAAGAACATTCTGGGAACAAAAATAAAACGTCCCGCTGAAAACGTTTTAAGAACAGTAGGGCATAATGTTCTAATAATGTTATCAAAAACATCTTAACAAACATTTCTAGCTGGGAACTCACACATGCCACCGCAAACATGCAATATCTGCTTACAGCTTATCATGACTTACGTGCTTGTTCGTTTTTTTCCAAAGGAAAATATGGTGACATCAGATTTTTTTTTAAACATCCTTTTCAAAAAAATGCAACAAGTTTGTTTTTTAAAGCGCTCTAGAAATAAATCTGACGTTGAAAATGACCGTGTTAATATTTGCCATAACAGCAACGTTTTATAAAAAAAAGAATAACATCCTGAAAACATTTTCAGAATGTTTCTTGGAGAATGTTCTTCAATTGTTATCATGTAACATTGAGGGAACGTTTTATAAAGAACATCTTTAATGTGTTACCCAACAACGCCCAAAACACATCCTTAGAATGTTGCAGGCAAAACGTTCCACCTTTGTTAACATATCACATTAAAGGAACATTTTATAAAACACTTTCTGTCACCTCAGTCCTCAATAACATCCTGAAAACATTTTCAGAATGTTTCTTGGAGAATGTTCTTCATTTGTTATCATGTAACATTGAGGGAACATTTTATAAAGAACATCTTTAATGTAATACCCAACAACGTCCAAAACACATCCTTAGAATGTTGCAGGCAAAACGTTCCACCTTTGTTAACATATCACATTAAAGGAACGTTTTATAAAAAAACTTTCTGTCATCTCAGGCCTTGATAACATCCTCAAAACATCCTCTGAATGTTGCAGTTAAAACGTTATGTTTTAGTTAACCTTAAACCTTATAGGAACATTATTTGAACAAATAAACATCCTAAAAAGGTTCTTTGAACATCAGATTAAAACGTTTCTTTAAAACCTGTTAGAACCAATAGGTAACGTTAGCCAAAGTTGTGAGAACGTTCCCCGCTAGCTGGGCTGGAACAAGGATTTTATTATGAGTTTTGTTTTGTTTCTCAGACATGCACAGCTTATCATAGAAACACTAGAGAATGCAATTCCTGAAGAAATTGCTAGTGGGAATGCTTTATGCTGAAAAGCTGACACTGAATTGCTATGCTGAAATGTAATGTGTAAGAACAAAGTGAAACATTTAGATTGAAATTATACATGAACACTGGGGGCTTGAATGTGTGATGAGAGAAGAAAAGAAAGTAAAAAGGCTTGGAAAAGCAGCAGAATATTTGAACTGCAAACTTTTGAACTAACTTGATTGCGAATGATCTGTCGCCATGCCAACGGCATTTGATGACATACCATAATACGCTTAGATGCGTTGATGGCTGCATCGTTACCAAACCTGTGAAGTTTTGGGCTGTTTGGAGCATTTTCACTGAAGTTATGAGAAAACCGTGTTTCATGGTGAGAATTGCGTTGCCATCGCAATGGCATGTCCCGTAGATGTCTTCACGGCTGGACTCTTAGCACACATGTGAAGTTTGAGCACTTTTTGAACATTTTCATAGGAGTTATAGCGACATCACGTTTTATGGCGAGGGATGCGTTTCCATGGAATCGGCATATGATGAAACCCCATAATTGACGTAGAGCTGTTGAGGACTGGACCGATGTTATACAAGCAAAGTTTTGGGGGGTGATCAGACCGTGTCCATTGGACTTACAGCGACATCGTATTTCATGGCGAGTGGTCTGTCACCATGGCAAAAGCATTCGATGACACCCCATAATACGCTTAGATGCGTTGATGACTGCATCGTTACCAAACCTGTGAAGTTTTGGGCTGTTTGGAGTATTTTCACTGAAGTTATGAGAAAACCGTGTTTCAAGGCAAGCATTGTGTTGCCATGGCAACGGCATTTGAAGAAATCTCAAAAGTGTCCTGTAGATGTCTTCACGGCTGGACTGTTGGCACACATGTGAAGTTTTAAAACTTTTTGACAATTTTCATCGGAGTTATAGCAATATCGTGTTTTATTGCAAGGGATGCGTTGCCATGGAAACAGCTTTTGAGGACAACTCACTAATGGCACATAGACACAGTTAAGGACTGGACCATTAACTGTCATCTGAAGTCTGGTGGTGTTTGGACCATTTGCATAGGTATCATGACAACATCGTGTTTTATGGCGAGGGATGCGTTTCCATGGAAACAGCCTATGGTGAGATCTCAGATTTGGCGTAGAGCTGTTGAGGCATGGACCGTGATATACAAGCGAAGTTTGGGGGCGATCGGACCGTGTCCATTGGAGTTAAAGCGACATCGTGTTTCATGGCGAGGGATGCGTTTCCATGGAAATGGCATATGATGACACCCCATAATTGACATAGAGCTGTTGAGGGCCAGACAATTAACCATTATCTGAAGTCTGGTGCTGTTTTAGACCATTTGCATAGGTATCACGACAATATCGTGTTTTAAGGCTAGGGATGCGTTTCTATGGAAACGGCACATGGTGAGATCTCAGATTTGGCGTAGAGCTGTTGAGGCATGGATACAAGTGAAGATTCGGGAACGATTGGACCGTGTCCATTGTAGTTACAGCGACATTGTGTTTCATGGCGAGTGGTCTGTCGCATGGGAACGGCATTTGATGACACCCCATAATACGCTTAGATGCATTGATGGCTGCATCGTTACCAAACCTGTGAAGTTTTGGGCCGTTTGGAGCATTTTCACTGAAGTTATGAGAAAACCGTGTTTCATGGCGAGCATTGTATTGCCATGGCAACGGCATTTGAAGAAACGCCATAATTGACGTAGAGCTGTTGAGGGCTGGACCGGTGATATACAAGCGAAATTTGGGGGACGATCGGACCGTGTCCATTGGACTTATGCTACGTTCACACCGGACGCGATGCAACGTTTGGGGGCGGTGCGATTACATGTAAAGTCAATGCAGAGACACAATCAGACGCGAATTCGCTCCGATGGCGCGCATGAAGCGGTGGACGCGGCGAATCACGCGATTGAGGCGATTGAAGGGGACCGCGTCAAACGCGAGAGTTCAATTTGTTCAACTCGAGCGTCAAATTCACGTGACGCGTTCTCGCGGAAGCCAATCAGAGGTGAGGATCTCAGCCTGCCGTTACTGACGTTCAACTATTGCGGTAAGCATGTTGTAACTTCCGATTGTTATTGTCATCTCCGGGTATCCCGTGTGCCTTTTCTGTTGCTGATGGCTTATTATCTTAACTTAATCGATCATTTTAAAACTCTTGATCACGGCAACTGCCTGATGTTGTAATCACACGTTACTACAGCTTAAGCACTCACAACTCTCCTTCTATTAGCGACTGTAACTCCACAGTTGCCTACACTCTTTTCGGGTTTGCTAAAGGTAGCTACTTTAGCTTGATAGCTAGCCATGGCTCTTTCCCCACCCTCGGGTGCTATTTCCTGCTCTAACTTTCTCATGTTTGGTCACTTCCCTACCTCCTTTACTGGTACCGATACATGTGTTAAATGTAGTATAGTTGTTAGGTTGGAGGCGGGAATCATAGCCATAAGGCGCGTTCACACCAAGTACTTTTCCCACAAAGGTTCCTGAGAACTACGATTTAGTTGCGTTCACAACAAAAAGTCCCAGGAACTAAATTAGTTCTAGAGAACCTTTTTTACCCCCTTTTCAGTCCCTGCTACAGAGCAGGGACTTTCGTCATTTGCCTAATCCACCCCCAGGAACTAATTTCCGGTGTGAACGCGATCTGTACTTAGTTCATGAGAACTAAAGAGTTCTCAGGAACCTTTGTGGGAAAAGTACTTGGTGTGAACGCGCCTATAGAAACCCGGCTCCGCATCTTAGAAAGTAACTCAGCTACAGTAAAGCCCATGTTAGCCGGTGCGGACCGGCAAAAGGTAGCTCCTCTTAGCCGTCCCCCGGCAACTCCCGAGCAGCAGGGGATTGGGTGACTGTTCAGAAGGGGCATAACGCCAAACCCGCAGGTCCCCACCAACCCGTTCACTTATCTAACAGATATTCCCCACTCAGCGAGACACCCGCTGAGAAGCCAACTCTGGTTATTGGTAGCTCTATTATGAGACACGTGAATTTAGAGACCGAAGCCTCCACAGTCACATGCATTCCGGGGGCCAGAGCGGGCGACGTTGAGGCGCATCTTAAACTGCTGGCTAAAAATAAACGTAAATACAGTAGGATTGTTATTCACGTTGGTGGTAATGATGTTCGTTTATGCCAATCAGAATGCACCAAACTTAATGTGGAGTCGGTATGTAGTTATGCTAAAACAATGTCGGACACCGTAATCTTCTCTGGTCCCCTCCCCAATCTGATCAATGATGACATGTATAGCCGCATGTCATCATTTCAGCACTGGTTGTCTTGGTGGTGCCCAGCAAACAATGTGGGCTTGGTAAATAATTGGACAGCCTTCTGGGGAAAACCTGGTCTGATTAAGAGAGACGGCATTCATCCTACTTTGGAAGGTGCAAATCTCATTTCGGCAAACATTTCAGGGCTTTGTGGACTTAATCCATGACAAACTGGAGTTGAGACCAGGAGGCAGAGTCGCAGTCTTACACGCTTCTCTGCGCTCTCTCCTAGGCAGTCATTCATAGGAATCCCAAACCCAATAAAATACCCAATATTAACGGTGTGTGTGTCTGCCCAAGGACAATTTAAGGTAAAACCTAATAGAGGTGTCATACATAATAACCTAATAAAAGTAAATGTAACAACTACTACAGTGCAACAAAACAGGAAGATTAAATGTGGTCTCTTAAACATAAGATCTCTAGCATCTAAAGCAATATTGGTAAATGATTTAATATCAGATTATAATATTGATATATGCCGTCTCACTGAAACTTGGTTGAGACATGAAGAATATGTCAGCATAAATGAGGCCACTCCACCCAGCCATATCAATACTCATATTGCCCGAGGCACGGGCCGAGGAGGTGGAATTGCAGCAATCTTTGACTCAAGTTTACTTATCAATACTAAAAAAAAATGTAATTATACCTCCTTTGAAAGCCTCGTTTTTAGTCTCACGCATCCGACCTGGAAAACTTTGCAGCCAATCTTATTTGTTACAGTGTACCAGGTCCTTATTCAGAATTCTTATCAGAATTCTCTGAGTTTTTATCAGCTTTGGTACTTAAAACAGATAAAGTGATTATCGTAGGTGACTTTAATATTCATGTTGACGATGATAAAAATAGCCTTACTGTTGCATTTAACTCTATATTAGATTCTGTTAGTTTCTGTCAGAGTGTATCTGTTAGTGCTATAGCCAAATTTAAGGAAGAGATTCCACCAATACTTAACTCGATAGTATGTCTGCATGTAAGGGAGGAAACTTATACAAAATGTACACCACCCCACATTGAATCATGTTGTTGATAGTGCTACAGATGTGCTGCGAATAAAATTAGACTCTGTGGCTCCTTAGAAAAAGAAGAAAATAAAACATAGATTAGCTCCATGGCATAATGCCGAAACCCGCAAAATAAAGCAAAAGTCGAGACAACTTGAAAGGATATGGCGTTCCACTAAACTTGAAGAATCTCGTTTAATTTGGCATATTACTCTCAATGAATATAAGAAAGCACTGCGTAAAGCGAGAGCACCCTACTACTCTTCATTAACAGATGAGAATAAGAATAATGCAAGATTTATTTTCAGCACTGTAGCCAGGCTGACAGAGAGCCACAGCTCGATTGAGCTTTCTAATCCCATAGCACTCAGTAGTAATGATTTTATGTGCTTTTTTAACGATAAAATTGTTACTCTTAGAAACAAAATGAATGACCTCTTGCCTTTGACCAGTATAGTATTATCAACAGCTCCCGGAAACGTAAGTTCTAATATTACACTAGATAGTAAACTAGAATGCTTTTCAGCCATAAACCTTGAACAATTAAATGCAATGATTCTTTCTTCTAAACCATCAACGTGTATCTTAGACCCGATTCCAACTAAGCTGTTAAAATAAGTTTTTCCATTAATTAGCACTTCTTTATTAAATATTATGAATATGTCTTTATTATCAGGCTATGTTCCACAATCATTCAAAGTAGCAGTGATAAAACCGCTTCTTAAAAAGCACAACCTCGATCCAGAGGTTTTAGCCAACTATAGACCTATTTTCTAATCTTCCGTTCCTCTCAAAAATTATTGAGAAAGCAGTCGCAAACAGCTGTGTGATTACTTAAAAAACTATGATTTATTTGAAGATTTTCAGTCTGGCTTTAGAACACATCATAGCACAGAGACAGCTCTGGTTAAAGTCACAAATGACATTCTAATAGCCTCAGACAAGGGACTTGTCTCTATTCTTGTCTTGCTCGATCTAAGTGCTGCATTTGATACTATCGACCATGATATCCTATTGCAAAGACTAGAGCACTTAGTTGGCATACAGGGAACCGCTTTAGGCTGGTTTAGGTCCTATCTATCTGAACGCTCTCAGTTTGTACGTGTCAACGATGAATCTTCCACGCAAACCAAAGTTAGCCATGGAGTGCCACAGGGCTCAGTGCTTGGACCTATTTTGTTCACATTATATATGCTTCCGTTAGGCAATATTATAAGGAATCATTCTGTAAACTTTCATTGTTATGCGGATGATACTCAACTATATTTATCAGTGAAGCCTGATGAAATTAATCATCTAAATAAAATTCAAGACTGCCTCAAGGACTTAAAAACGTGGATGACCATAATTTTTTTGATGTTAAACACGACCAAAACTGAAGTTATTGTACTTGGCCCGAATAATCTACGAAACAAATTATCTAAAGATATACTAATTATGGATGGTATTCATTTGGCCTCCAGTGAGACTGTAAGGAATCTTGGTGTTATATTTGATCAGGATTTATCCTTTAACACCCACATAAAATCAATTTCAAGGACCGCCTACTTCCATCTACGTAACATTGCAAAAATCAGGCATATATTGCCTCAAAACGATGCAGAGAAACTAGTCCATGCATTTGTTACTTCAAGGCTGGATAATTGTAACTCCTTATTATCAGGGTGTACCAAGAAGTCAGTCAAGTCGCTTCAGCTGATTCAAAATGCTGCAGCTCGTGTACTAACCAGAGTTAGGAAAAGGGACCACATTACTCCTGTTCTGGCTGCCTTACACTGGCTCCCTATAGAACACAGGATATAATTTAAAATTCTTCTTCTCGCCTACAAAGCCCTTAATGGGCAGGCGCCATCTTACCTTAAAGAACTCATTATACCCTACTGTCCTACTAGGGCATTGCGTTCCAAGAATGCAGGGTTGTTGGTTGTTCCTAGAGTATCTAAAAGTACAATGGGAGCCAGAGCCTTTTCTTATCAAGCTCCACTTTTGTGGAATAAGCTTTCAGTTTGTGTTTGGGCGGCAGACACCCCATCCGTTTTTAAGAGTGCGCTTAAGACCTTCCTTTTTGATAAAGCTTATAGTTAGGGCTGATTAGATTCAGCCTCTAGTTTTGCTGATATAGGCTTAGTTTGTCGGGGGCGATCTTACTTCTTCCTTCTCTCTGTCTATACCTGTGTACTCTCATGTTCCGATTAACCCAGCTTCCCCAAATTTCTTTCTTTTTGGTGTCTATATACGCCCGGATCCGGAGTCATGGATGATCCTGCGGTCCTGTGTCATGGATCGCGAGTCCTGGATCGCGAGTCGTGGCTGTGGTCCTGGATCATAAGTCCGGGATGGATATCCTTGTGGATTCATCTTCCTATTATACACACATGCATTTCCAAACATTTGGACTACCTATGTTGCAAATGTATTATCATTTCAATTTACACACGGCATCTATTGCACGTCTGTCCGTCCTGGGAGAGGGATCCCTCCTCTGTTGCTCTCCCTGAGGTTTCTCCCATTTTTCCCTTTAAACTGTGGGTTTTCTCCGGAAGTTTTTCCTTGTACGATGTGAGAGTCTAAGGACAGAGGGTGTCGTATTGTCATACTGATATTCTGTACAAACTGTGAAGTCCACTGAGACAAATGTAACATTTGTGATATTGGGCTGTATAAATAAAGATTGATTGATTGATTCAACCAGAAAACATCAGCCATTAGCTGTTAGCAGTTAGCACACAGAGATCACAGCTCCTCATATCTGTTCAGAAACTGTACAGAAGTTAAACAAGTACAAACCACAGACTGTCTGTGTCATGGCGAATACAGTCGCTGGTTTATTTATGTCTGTAGGCCGTTGTTATGAGTGTGGAATGAGCATATACAACGCTAGCTTAGCCTGGTCGACCCAATCTCCATTCAGAAAACAAGCATTTTAAAAGGTTTTTCACCTGCCGTCTTGTCTGCAGACTTGTCAAAGCATTAATTCATGGTTTTTACTAACCGGTATCAGTATGTTGTTACGTCGGCATCATCTAGAAACGTGTATTACAATTTAATCACGGTAAAATATGTTCATTTGGTTGTGGTTGTAGCTCCCGAGACAGCGCGTGTTGTTTAAATGATGCGAGTAAACACAGCTGGCAGCCGCGGTGAAACTCGAGCGACTAGAGCAAAGCGAATATTCACATCGCGTCCGGTGTGAACGTAGCATTACAGCGACATCGTGCTTCATGGGCAGTGATCTGTCGCCATGGCAACGGCATTTGATGACACCCCATAATACGCTTAGATGCGTTGATGGCTGCATCGTTACCAAACCTGTCAATGTGACATCATCGTGTTCCATGACACAGGTGTTTATATTTGTGTGTGTGTGTGCGTGGTAGGCCCCCGGTACCGGGGTCTCTCGGGCTTAACAGGTTTGAGCTGCGCAATGTTAAAGTTAAAATGTGATGAATTATGGGCTATATCTCTGGAATTATGAAAGTTATGAATGAAAAAAGTAATAGCCATCGATTCCCGACTGATCTGAACGTTTTGATGTTCGAACGGAGTTTCTGCGATGTGGAATGTGGGAAAAGAAGAGGGCCAAAATAACATGGAGAATAATAAAGAATTTTGTGCGTAGAAGAACAGATAGTTGTAATGCTGTTAACAGCATTCCCCTTAAATGATGTAATAACTCCTGTTTATTGGTAATCCTCTTGTTTTTCCAGCACGTCTCCTAGAAATCAACTAAACTATGTTTTCCAAGTTTTTTTCAAATTGTTGTGTAATTTTTTTCAAATTACACAACAGTGCATGTGCTATTTATAAAAAGAGGTGCTCAGTTCAGAGAGGGGAAATTTGTTGATTTAAATGAGTTCTTGCAGATGGAAATAGGTTTGATTACCTGACACTTGGCTATAAGATTTCTATTATGGAATCAACCTTGCAATTTCAGCTCTGCACTCACTTTATACAGGTTCATCTTCACTCTGATTCAACACCACTTGTGGGATTTATATGGACACGTTTGTATACAGTCATGCCTTATAAAATGTCTTAAAGAAAACCAGATTTGTTATACGGCAAAATATTGGTTACACTTAAGGTTGAAACAAATGAGCAGGATGCTTATACAAATATAATACCAAACACTTTGTAATTATAACAGTTGTAGAATAACCCTGAAAACACTTTATTTTGAAAGGTACGTACCGGAAGCTGCTGCTCAGTGAATCTGCTCTCGGGCACCAGGAGGCTGCTCTGGGAACTGTGAGAGTTATTGGTCCTCTTGCTGAGAAGGGACAGTCTGTCTGGCTCTGGTGATCGAATGGAGCACTCCTGATCCTCGTCGCTTCTCTGCAGGGACTGGAAGTTGAGTCCAGAGCTCTTAAGCTCGTTGTAGGTTCCCTCGGCCATGATGTGACCCTGGGAGAGACAAAGAGGTGACGCTGCTGCTGAATCCTTGGGGGAAATTTCTCAATGAGAAAGAAGCTAATATTGAGCTACACAACTGAGCTACATTAGCCAACTCAAATTCCACTTCAAAAAAAAAAGAGCAAAACAAGGTGTGTCACTCTTCAACCATTTGCAATTGCAACAGTGATGCAGAGCAATATTACATCCTGCATATTCGTCCTCATACTGCCTTTCGTACTGCGTCTACGAGAAGTGTCTTCAGTTTCAAAAGCTCAGAAAGCACTAACCTCCTTGAGGACGATGATCTGGTCGGACGCCTGCAGGTATTGAAGCTGGTGGGTGACCAGGATACGACACTTGTTCTTCAGCAGGCCACAGATACACCTGAGGACACAGACACAATACACTCATTAAGTAAATGAAGTGTCTGTTTATTCAGTCAGGTGAGCTTCTCTTAAAACTCATTGGAGTTTAAAATTCACTTTTAACACTGCACATTTCTCTCCTATCAAGCCTTTTGGCACCAGGTTTTGAGCATGAGCTTTTGTCACTTTGTTCAATTATATCTGAACCATGTGACCCGCATTTCCAAACCAGCACATTTTTGAGTGAGCTGTAGACAGATACTTTGGTCCCACAATGCATTTGTTTAAGACACTTATTGTCAATTATTCACAGCTTTTTGTGCCCTTTCCCCACTTGAGAAGGATTTCAATCATCTACTATACTTTCTAACTGGAATCCACTCAAATGACACAGCAGATTGACATCTTGTGTAAACACATATTTTCCTGTTAGTATGAAATTGTAAAGAAATGTAAATGCTTTTGTGTTTTCACTGCCTGTATTATTATCACTATGAGTAATGGATTTGGCCCACAACAGGTCACTCACTTTTCAAACAGGTGTCTCCCAACCTCTGCGTCCACAGCACTCAGAGGGTCATCCAGCAGGTAGATGTCTGCGTCCTGATACACAGCCCTGAAAACACACACACATTCCAATAAGCCCAAACATGATTTGAGTAAATATGAACTAAATCATAAACTAATCTACGGGAGTAAACGTGGAAAGTTCTACCAAGCGTGTTTCTACTTAAAGTTGCTGGCCTCTTGATATTGAGGCCAAATATACATATTCATTTTTTGGAAGTGTTATTTTTGTTTAACAAGAGATGACAGTTGTCTCACCTGGCCAGGTTGACCCGAGCTTTCTGTCCCCCGCTGAGGGTGGCCCCTCTGTCCCCGATCAGTGTCATGTCTCCATCTGGGAGCAGCTCCATGTCCTGCAATCACACATAATGAAGGTTTAGTACAAATACAATATATATGTGCATGCCTTGTTAGCTTTCTTTTTTTTATGTCCTAGTCCTATCTTGGCATTTCAGGCAAATCTTCTTCAAAGTAAAACACTAATTAGTCTTCCCGACTGCACTTTTTAGGTGCTGACTAAACATTGATGAGTTGCAGGTGGGTTTGATATTACATAATTTATGAGGAAGGGCACTTTGTTGCATCTCACCCTCTTTAGAGCACACGCCTCGAGGACTCTCTGGTACCTCTGGTGGTTAAACTCTCTTCCGAACAGGATGTTACTGCGGACGGTTCCGGGGAACACCCAGGGCTGCTGCGCGGCATATGTCAGCTGACCTTTGAGCTTGAGGTTTCCCGAGTCATGAGGCAGTTCTCCCAGGATGGCACTCAGCAGAGAGGACTGGTAGGAACAGGGGATGGACAGTTTGAAATATTGTTAGTGCTCAGATAAAACTCCGTAGGCCAGTTTTAGGCATTCATAATCCAGACAATTAAGTAGTCTACACCGCTGTACTGACCTTTCCGGCACCCACTGGGCCAATTACAGTCAGAAGTTGGTGAGAATTCACTGTGATAGAGATGTTTTGCAGCGATGGAGCCTCCAAACTCTGCAGGATACAAAAAACACAGTAATTGAGAGTTACAATTACCAGATAGAAATGCTTGTATTTCGCAACAGATGTGGCATTTAGTCACATTGTTTAAAACCACAAACAAGCCTCAGGGTTCTAACACGAGGTTCAAGACTTGCAATGTTTGCAATACACTGTATCAAAGCACACACTCCCCTCCCTCCCTCTCTCCCTCCCTCTGACATCTCTCCCCTGAACTCTCCACCCTGCCTCCCACCTTTACCCACCCCACACACACAACCTTCCCTCATCCAGCACCAGTCACTTTTCTGCCCATCTCCGCTGCTACTGCACTGAAACTGTACTTTGAACATTTTCTATTTTGCACAAATAATACTTGCATTAATGTCAATTTATGTTCTGTGGACTATGTTTTTAAATATATTATTAACCAGCACTTATTGAAACTATTACTTGTTGTATACACCGTTGTGTCTAGGCCCTTTTTTTGTTTTATGTATATATATACAGTATATGTCACACTGTGGGACTGCGGGAAACGTTATCTCGAGATTTCTGGATGTATAACACATGTAGAAATGTTGACAATAAAGCTGGCTTTGACTTTGACACATATGCTGAAAGATGACATTTACAGTAATGTCAGAAAACGTTTTAGGGGTAAAATAGTCACCTTATCCCAGTAGCAGGTCATCTTCTTAATCTTAACAGAGTTGTCCTTCTTTTCCTCGAGAGAAAGCCCAATGCTTTTCCTCTCAATCTCCTCCAGCAGAAGAAATTCCTGGAAGTGGTTAATGGACACAAGACTTAGAACTATTGTCACTGTGACCTATAATTAAAAAGCGTTGACAGTCTGGTGTTGCAGGTTTTTTTACTACCTACAGGGTCACTCATAAACTCTGATATTAGGATTCAGGTTGTGAACAGAGTGCCTTGGAAGTCCTTGTGTTATTTAATGTGTAACTGATCATTCACTAAGCACAGCTCTAAACCCATGGTAGAACACAGCAAGATTAAAAATGCGCACTAATTGTTCCCCCTAGTTTTCAGATAATCATTATCTTTGGTGTCTTTGCTGGATTTTGAACGATCAGTTACCCAATGACCCAGTTTAGTGTGGGCCAGTAACAGATTAACACTAACCTGTTATCTGCGGTAGAACAACCAGCCATTCAGGACTTCAATTATGTGCAAAGTAATTCACTTAGACACATCTCTAAGGTAGAACAAATGAACCAAATTACCTCAATTCTGCGAACGCTAACCGCAGTCTCCGACAGCTTCTCAATGGCCAGTGGGCACAACAAGGCGATGGTGAGCTTGATGGTGCCGTACAGGGAAACTGTGACAAACACACTGCTGGCATTGATGGTGTTCCCCAGGAGAACGTAGACAGTGAAGGTAATAAAGACCATGATCTTGCTGCTGGCAAAGGAGGAGGCCATGTTGAGTCCTCTTAAGTAGGAGCTCTTCAAAATCTGCCTGATTTCTTTCCTGGAATAGAAGACAACATGAGGAAGGTCAAGATCATGACACATAAATCAAATGACACAAAGGCACCATCTTATATCCCTTTGTGTGTGCTTTAAACGGCAAGATTATTTTCCAGACTTTGGCCATGCAGAATATTAATGCATGTAGATTCCTAAATTCTCAGTTAATGCAAGTGAGTCTGGACCTGCCTATTTTACATAATTGTGCAATAGCATTAGGAAACACCCGTAATCTTGCAAAAATGTTCAGAGAAAATTCCTGCAGTTCTATAAAAAAAACAGGGAACTTTACAACAGAAAGACACTAAACTTGCGTCACAAAACTGCCAAAGGCGACAGCTTTAGGGTCTAATTTATAAGATACTCAACCATTAGCACTTTATGTAAGTAGCTTTGGAAACATGTGTTGTACTTGTGCAGTAGTTTAGACTAAGTGGGAAATATCTGCTAATTCTAACCTTATCAATGCAATTTGCTGGTTAATTTAATTCAGTTATTAATGTTATACAATGTGAGGCTTATTGTACCGTTTAAGATATTTCCAGTTTGCAACATTGTCAGGTCACACTTATCAAATACAGTATTTCCTATTTGAAAAAAAATGCACTATTATCACAAGCTAATGCTAACGTCAGTTTTGTGGGTTGGCAGTTAGCTACAAAACTGTCTCTACTTGTGTGTGTGCCATTAAATGTTCAATCATGTGAATATTCCTCTTTGTTTCTGAGTAAGCACAAACTTTTTCCCACATGGCATGCCATTGTCAGGTGCTCCCTGCTGACACTCAATATTAACAAAGTCCACAAAGTTAACACACGTGTATAACAAGGAAGATTTAACTTGTGCTTATCTAGATACAGCAAAGTAAAACAGCAGTCAAATGTTCTCACGTTTAAAAAAAAAAGAAAGACGACATTTCATTGTAAATGAATACATCCTGTTATTTTTAAAAGCTCTAGGATTTCCAAATGGTTTCATAAAAAGAAGTTCATGTTTGACTAAGAGTGTCTGAGTCAGTGTGTCATTGATTATCCAACCCCAGTAAAACTAAGAGTGACAAGATACACATGATCTTATATGTTATATGTAAGGGACTACGGATAGAAATTAGCTCAAAGCTAAAATCCGGCATATTTACACTTGAAGCTTTATTTGTCTAAAGTGTTCATTAATGTGCATTATTATTCAAATAAACGATTAAATGAAATGAAAATGAAATCTTACAGTTGCAAGAAAAAGTATGTGAACCCTTTGGAACTTCCTGGATTTCTGCATAAATTGGTCATAAAATGTGTTCTGATCTTCATCTTAGTCACAACAATAGACAAACACAGTCTGCTTAAGCTAAAACCACACAAACAATTATATGTTTTTATGTTTTTATTGAACACACCATGTAAACATTCACAGTGCAGGGTGGAAAAAGTATGTGAACCCTTGGATTTAATAACTGGTTGACCCAGCAATAACCTCAACCAAAACGTTTCCTATAGTTGCATATCAGACCTGCACAACGGTCAGGAGGAATTTTGGACCGTTCCTCTTTACAAAACTGTTTCAGTTCAGCAATATTCTTGGGATGTCTGGTGTGAATCGCTCTCTTGAGGTCATGCCACAGCATCTCAATTGGGTTGAGGTCAGGACTCTGACTGGGCCACTCCAGAAGGCCTATTTTCTTCTGTTGAAGCCATTCTGTTGTTGATTTACTTCTGTGCTTTGGGTCGTTGTCCTGTTGCATCACCCATCTTCTGTTGAGCTTCAATTGGTGGACAGATTAAGTTCTCCAGAAAAATGTCTTGATAAACTTGAGAATTCATTTTTCCGTCGATGATGGCAATCTGTCCAGGCCCTGAGGCAGCAAAGCAGCCCCAAACCATGATGCTCCCTCCACCATACTTCACAGTTGGGATGAGGTTTTGATGTTGGTGTGCTGTGCCTTTTTTTCTCCTCACATAGCGTTGTGTGTTCCTTCCAAACAACTCAACTTTGGTTTCATCTGTCCACAGAATATTTTACTAGTAGTGCTGTGGAACATCCAGGTGCTCTTTTGCAAACTTCAAACGTGAAGCAATATTTTTTCTGGAAAGCAGTGGCTTCCTCCATTTTATGACCAACTTATGCAGAAATCCAGATAATTCCAAAGGGTTGACTTTTTCTTGCAACTGTATATGATACTGATTAGGTTGTTTTAGGACCAGTCATAGAAGCCGGTCACTTAACCTGTTGAACCCCATCCCCCCTCCACCGGGGGGGGAAAACGCATCATCTGCAGGAAACAGCGTCTGAGGGCTTCTTAATATTTAATAAACTATGAATGTTTAATATCCATGTAACGGGAAGAAACTCAGCTAACTGACCTTTTTTCTTTTTTTTTGCAAAAAAAACCACTAAGCTAACGCTGAGCCTCTGAATGAGCCACGAGCGAAAAAATGCTAACGGCGTTTGCACAGAAAACACGGTATAACACCCTTATTACTTATCGTAACTGCAAATCTCACCCATCGATTAGCATCGTGAGCAGAGTTGGGTGTAACACGTTACAACGTAAAGTAACGCGTTACTGTAATAATATTACTTTTGTCGGTAACGGAGTAGTGTAACGCCCTACTTTTATAATTCAGTAATCACACTACAGTTACTAACATTGCCCCGCCACGCGTTACTTCGTTACTTCGTTACTTCGTTACTTCGTTACTTACTAAAATTAGTCATAATCACACTGACAGGCAAGAGAGGTTTCCGCCGCAGGTTTATGTGTACTAATCTGCGCGACTTGCGAGTCCACATCTCCAAGTGCAGTGCTGCATAAACATGGCTGAGTCAGCGATAACTTTCGAGGGTTGGAGGTATGCCCATTATTTTTGAGTTCGTCCGAATAATAGACAGGAATGTGACGGTGAGGTGCAAACTGTGTCCAGGCCAGAAGCTGTTATCCACTGCTGTAAACACCACGTCAAACCTCAACAAACACCTGCAAAGAACACATGCTAAGGTGAAGCTAACGCACACGCTATTTGTTGTTTGTTTATATCACGTAGTCTGTTCTTCTTCTCTGTCTTCCGGTTTTTGCCTGTTTTGAATGGCGAATACACCCTACTTCTGCCTGCTGGTAAGGAGAGTTATTGCCACTCACGCATGCTCAGTTCGTACGTGCTTGGCGAGTAAAGTAACGAGTAAAGTAACGAGTAAAGTAACGAGTAAAGTAACGAGTAAAGTAACGAGTTACTTTATGTAGAGAGTAACGAATTATTACTTTTTTTAAAGTAATATGTAATATATTACATTTTTTTAGTAACGACCCCATCTCTGATCGTGAGAGTACACAGAATCGATAGGTATCTATATCATCACTCCATTACAAGAACTTGCGACTTTATAAACAAAAACAGACATCACAACACGTGGCGCTAGGTAGCAAAAACGGCAATAGGTCTTACCTCTGTTGTTGTCTGATCAAAAGTTGTCTTCAATGGCATTAAAACGATAAAAAAACACTGCTGAAGGTTAATCCAATGTGTCTGTGTCACTTTGAAATGATTTCTGATAATCCATAAGCAATAAACCTACTTTTCCGTTTTCAGATTTCAGAGCGTGAGACAACTTTCGCTCTGGGCAAAACTGCATGCGCATAGCCCCCACTTTTTTTTGGTAACGTTGGTGTGTATGTGGAAATTCCCCCTTTGATTCTATTGGCTCTAATGGTTAAAAAGAGATGTCAATCACCAACATCGACCAATGGCTTCCAGAGAAACGGCAAAAACGCCCATTTCCACCCAAATCACGCCAGAGGTGGAGTTTTTTTTGCATGACCAATGAGGGCACGAGATAAGTTTGTGCACAGATGGAAGGCTGACAGGCAGGTAGGCCATCCAGTTACTTTAGCCGGGCCGGCTAAAATGATTGGTCATGCGTTTTACAGTACTACGGCTTCTACAGATGAATTGTTTGTATGGATTTTTTGTCAAAGCACTTTTCATTGCTATCGGGATGTTAACAGCATTCCATGGAATATAACAACAAGTGTATCTCGAACCGGTTTCTCAAACTTACCTATCCCGCCTTTAACCAATGACGCTGTGACGAAATGCTTCCCCTTGATTTGAAGGTAAAAGCTGTGCTGAACAGCTGGCTGAACAGCTGCCCCAACCTAACGCAGATATTTGACATTCCGCTTCCACTTTGGCCAACGCCCAAACTCAAGTCTAGAGAGGGATGAGCACCAGACTGAATTAAGTTCTGAAGTAAACTGCATAGGACTGATATTCTTTCCAAAGTTAGTGGACATATGATGAAAACACATGTTCCTGTGGTCCCAGTTGAAATGAATAGTCCATTTTATCGCTGCGGAAACTGTTACAAAGATTGTTAAGTCTGTTCTGTTCTAAACAAAACAGTTGCATCCTTACCTTCTGACGTCTGTAACCAGAGCTGAGAAGGGTTTCTCCCAGGCGTACATCTTGATGATCCTGATGCCAGACACCACTTCGTTCATGATGTGGATTCTGTTGTCAGCAAGGACTGCCGTTTTGCTCCTGTAAACAAAGTTTTAAAAATACAGGAATATTAATAAATACCCCACTTTTCCCAAACGTATGAAAGATCTTCGTTACTTTGAACGAAAACTTTCCAGATAGAACAAATAAAGAGCAAATAGTGCCACCTTGCACTTCTTAAGTTTCTTTGTTGCGTACCTGAAGATGCCAAAGAGCTTTCCAAACACTGTCTGCACAGGCATCATGAGGGCAAGGACTGCCACACCTGCCAGACACGAGGGTCCGATCCGGCACCATAGTAACATGATGATCACAATGGCCTGCAGTGGTCCCAGCCACAGGTAGTGCAGATTCAGTGTAATCTATCGAGACAATTAGTAATCGTGAGCCCAATTCCAACAAGCCTGTATTTCATTTGCAGTGTTCAAACATGGCATAGTAGACACTTAAAATACACACTAGAAGTTTATTTTATTCAACATGGTGCCAGTGTTACCACTGATCTAGCCTTACCTCATCAAAACGATTGACGTCATTTGATAAGAGGTTGACGATTCGTCCCGTGGTTGTTTGCCCCATGGATTCACTGCTGAGGCCCAGAGCCTGATGAGAGACAAGTCACCTGTCTGGTAAATAATACTCAAAACAATTCCCAGCATATTTATAGGAGTGGAAATGTTGCTTGCCCCATCACTGACCTTCTTGTATATCATGTGACACATGGCCACTCTGATCCTCATGCCTATTCTTTGGACATGGTAATAGTAGAGATGTTGGAGAATGGTCAGCGCGAACGGGGAGATGGACATAGCAGCTGCGTAAACATACACCATGCGCAGACTCGTCTGCTCGTCATAATTCTCAAAGAACAGGATCACTTCGCCCAGAAGAAGAGGCTGGATAACTTTGATTGCTTCCTTCATGTTAAAGAGGGACACAGATGCATTACGACATTGAATGCCATCGGTAAAACTCTTCAACTGCAGCTTCCTACAACTTTACGTTGTAGTCAAATTACATAACACACTAAATTGCCCGGGCCCCAAGATATTTGGCTGACATGCTTGTCAAATATGTCAAAAGAGATTAGCCGTCAGCTGTTCTCGAAAAGCTTTCAGTTTAGTTTGAGTAGGATAAATACCTTTGGGTATACCAATCTACTTCTTATAGTAATAGTAGAGATGTTGGAGAATGGTCAGCGCGAACGGGGAGATGGACATAGCGTAAACATAAACCATGCGCAGACTCGTCTGCTCGTCATAATTCTCAAAGAACAGGATCACTTCGCCCAGAAGAAGAGGCTGGATAACTTTGATTGCTTCCTTCATGTCAAAGAGGGACACAGATGCATTACGACATTGGATGCCATCGGCGAAAATCTTCAACTGCAGCTTCCTACAACTTTCCGTTGTAGTCAAATTACATAACACACTAAATTGCCCGGGCCCCAAGATATTTGGCCAACATGCTTGTCAAATATGCCAAAAGAGATTAGCCGTCAGTTGTTCTCGAAAAGCTTTCAGTTTAGTTTGAGTAGGATGAACACCTTTGGGTATACCAATCTACTTCTTATCCTCCCCCCACAATGAATTACACTTGGAAAAATGTAAAGTAGGATTTAAATAGCCAGAACATACCAGTGAAAATGTAAACGACCCAGCCATTGCGTATGACATCCCGTAGCACTTAATGAGAACTCTGGTGAGGTTTGGCTTCCGGAGCTCCTTCGTAGCCTTTCTGACTTCATGGTCCCAACATCTGCAACATTGAAAATGCAGCATGTTCATTCTGTACAGTAACATAGTGAATTAGTGGTTATTGTTGGCTCCACATGCATGCATACAGACTTAGACTTTTGGGAGGTGTCCAACAGTGCATCACGGTGATTTAGTACCTGTGTAGTTCCTCTCCCAGCGCTTTGGACTGATCCTCTGGAAGAACCCTGTACATGTCCTTTTCCTCCAACCTCTTTTTCTGGCCGAGCCGCAGCAACGGGACTAACCAGCTGGGACAGACGGTTAGAAATACTTAGGGCTGATGTCACTTAAACAGAATATGACTCACACAAGTGTCATTGTATTTTTGTATTGCTTGAGTATTGAATGGAGAGGCTAACACCATTACAGGTTGTGATGCAAATGCTACTTGCAGATACATCCTTTGACAGCAAGTGTGCTTACTTACTTGTTTTTCTAATAGATGGGTCAGATCTGATTAGCTTTACATACATAAATCTATTAGGCTTTCAATACATATCACGCAGACTTTCCCTTGGCGCTTATTTAAGAATAAGCACTTCATTTTTTGTAAACGCTTAACAAAATATCTCAGAATAGTTGTGTGCAGGTTAGAATAATGTGCATGAAGACCATGAGAGGAATGTTACACATTTCTGTCTAAAAATCTGTCTGGGGCACAGAAATGTTATGAGGGAGGAAATACCGTTTTTTTTATGTTATGTTCTAATTTTAACTTTGTCTACTAACACCTTAGGGCAATGTTGGAATAAGTATTTTGACTTTGTTTCAACATGTTATCCTTTGGATACTTTAATTTCAGGGTCCAGAAATGACATCAACTCATTTGAAAGTTGCTCTGCAATTGGATTGTAATGGTTGTGAAAAAAACTGATTTCCCTATGGCCCCAGTTTGCTGTATACAGTAATAGATTCCTTGTTTTTGACTCAACGCCAGATTATTGTATGAAGGGGCGTTCAAGAAACCTGAATTATGTCAGTTAAACAGCTACTGTGCTACATGGAATCCCGGGATTTCGCATTTCACAAACAACGAATTAACCCTTTGCATCCATGTATTCCCCCTGCGGTGGGTAGGCGAGGGTCGGGAACATTTTGTCTGAGGCACAGAAATGTTATGAGGGAGGAAATACAGTTTTTTTAATGTTATGTTGTAATGTTTTTTTTTTGTTAAGGTATTTGCTTCTTTCAGGCTTCTTTCAATTTACTTTAGGGCAATGTTGGAATAAGTATTTTTACTTCGTCCGGAGAACTGCTTGGCTGCAAAAACTAAGAGTGCAGCATCAAGTCACTAAACAAGCGCTCCTATCTGTGTCTGCCCGCTCAGCCAATGTCCGGCTACTACTGACCAGGAAAGGAAATTAATCTATTCAGGAATCTGAACCAAAACACTGTGAGAGTCATGCTGATGAGGTGCACGAGGGAAAAGCATCAAGCAATACATCAATATAAGATAATAAATACATCTTAAATCGAGGTCATCTCAATGTGCTGCCGAAGCACCAATGTAAACTGCTTAAAGCAACAGTGTTGTATAGTCTAAATAGATTCATTTTATTTATGTGAAGACAAATATAAAATTCAATACGAAATCATTATTTAGCTTATTGTTAAACTTTGTGCTAGAATAACAATGTGTGTAACTAGTGGAATAACTTAGTGACTGGACATTCCTAGAGGTTGCAGGAAAAATGACTTTGAATGAGTTGCAAGCGAAAATAAAACTTGGGACAATATGATCAAATGTCAGCTTCCTCGATGGTGTCTCGGTGGGAAAAGAACAATGGGACAAAGATTTGTGATCTGTTTTTTGTATTATTTAAGTCGTGGTTCTCCAATACAAGTCTTCAGGTACAAAGTCTTCAGGTACAAATAACAAGTGCTATTGAACAGGAAACAACATGTCAACAGCTGCAATGAAAACACGTTTGGATAATGACGAGAGATAACAATAGCTTACCACAGGAAGAGTTTTGATAAACAGCTGGCAGAGGACAATGGGTTGTCGGTTCCGTCTTTTTTATTAATCTCCATGATTATTTGGCATCAGTTCTGGTGCTTGGCTCCGGCTGAGAATCCGCCTCGATAGAGCCGCACGCTGGAGGGTCCTATCACACCACATGACGCTCCCCACCATCCACGCGCTTTTATTAACGTCTCGTTGAGACTCAGCCAATACGTGTGCTCGACGCCGGGCGTCATCAAGTGCTGTTAGAAGTATCTAAATTAGATCAACTCCACCACACAAAGTGCAAATGAGGGTGCAAATCAAAGTGTTTTCTCACACTTTGGGATGCAGCGTTTTGTGCGTGGAAACTACAGAGAATGTGTTATAATAGTGGATATTTAGTTAGGCTATAGCAGGGTCATTCCAGAATTGGAGGACAATTTAGACATCGACACTTTTGAAAAATGAACCTTTTATTTTATGTATTTTTGTTATGTAATTGAGAAAAACAGGTATTAAACCATCAGAATAGTTGTAACCCTTGGGAGCTGAGAAAATAATTTAAGGTTATTTTAATAGAAAATCATATAGTAACAGGATTGAAATTAGAGTAACAGGGTTGAATGGCTACATTGCTTTTGATTTATAGATCATGACATAAATGTGACAAATAAATACTCAGGATCACAGAAATGTTGTTTGATCATATTTTGTAGATATTTTTTAATAAAAGATTAACAGGATGAGTATCAATGATAAACATCAAACATGTCAACACAACAACAAACTTCATATTTCATATAAAATATTCAGTGGCAAATGTATAAACGGGCTGTTTGCCAAGTTTTAAACAGATGAGATTGTTCTCACCCATCATGTTGCCTGGGAACAGATTTACTATGTAAGATTGATTCATTTATTAATGTTCAAGGCTAAAATGTGTCATTTAAATTCTTTAGACGTTTAATTGATGCAGTTTTACTGATTAATGTTACATTTTCTAGTGTAAACAGATAATTAACATTGGCTGATAACATTGTTGCTTCTTAAGATATTATTATATTATTTCTCTAATCAGAGCATTGGAATAAAAACGTTTTTTGTCCACTTGTCAAAAAAAAAAGAAGAGTCAGGAACTGACCAATCTTTTAAACTAATCATGAACTAATAAAGAATTTGATGGGTCCCCCCCTGCTGGCCAGAGTATCCCATACCTCCCTTGCCATGTGGCATGATGTGACATGATGTGACGTTCTCTGGTGGAGGAATAAGGGTCAGCACATCCTGTAAGGCAGGGCTATTCAACTACACATTCAGTTGGGCCAGATTTTATAACTACAAAATTCAGCTGGGCCAGACATTCAGCGGCCTGTAAAAAGCGGGTAGTGACACATTTTAAACAAACACATGAAAAACGATGAAAAACATGCAATTTTTATTCATTGTTCATCTAACAAAGGTAGGTCAAAAAGTGCATAAAAACACAACAAATTAGCATTAATTTAACAGAATCTGAAAACAAAAGTTCACAGTCGTAGCATTACATTTGTTTGCTTTAGAAGTCAAATATTCAGGTTATTTTTTTTTAACCAGGCACATCACAAAGTGCATTTACTGAACCCAATAATAGCAGTCTTAATAAATGTCCTCACATACAAAGAAAACAGCTAAAGAGCTCCAATGCAACACAAAGAGGTAGTACTGTAGCAATACTATTTTTTCCCTTTTCAAGTAATAACAAACAAATCATACGTTTTGGTCACATTTGACCCAGACACATTACAAAGTGCATTTAAATGAATACAGAAAGAACTGTCCAGTTACCCTTCAGTGCACAAACCCATAACAAGGGATACGGGTAACTATATGAATACTACACTACACGTCTACTATAGTAAACTAGGTGCTTACTATCACCTCATTTGTGATTTGTCATCGCTGACTTTCTCAATGGGAGAAGGGACATTTTTTGTTTTGAACAAGAGCAGTGATTTTTGGCTCATAGGATGTCAATGCAATCCTAAGACATTGGTGAAGAGTGCTGTCAGTCAGGGAGCAGCGAGTGCTACTTTTGATTGAGTTCATGTGTGAAAAGCTTGATTCACATGTATGTTGATCCAAACATACTGAGCACACAGATCGCTACTTTCTGAACGTTAGGGAACTGCTGTTTTTCGACATCACTCCAAAACTTCGCTGGCCCGTTAGTGCGCTGCATGTCAATAAGTTCCAGTGTATATTTCCCCTTGTCGATGCAGGGGACCACTTCCTTTGCTCTGGTTGATACGTCCCCCTATATTGCAACAGTGAAGGGGTCTCTGGCAAAGCCCATCACCTCTGTGGGCAGAGCAAGTCCATTCAATCGGCCGGGAAAGTTCTCTTTCAACCTCGCAATGAAATCTGTCATCACATCCGTGATTTGTGCCGGAGATGTGATGTGTTTGGGGAGCGTCGGAAAATGCATCATCCGACCCGTACCGTCCACACCATCTGGGGCACCTTTCCCATGAGTGGCTAAAAGTAGTTCCATGTTCCTCTTGTGAACCCTTTCTTGTAGATCTCGGTGCAGGTACAAATTGCCACGCTGCTTGTACTGTGTGCAGGGACCGTCGCTAAAAAAATGGATGGTTGACACATGCGTTCAATCCTCTCGAATTTCCTCCAGGATGGGCTCCAGATGTTGCCAGATGGCAGGCGGCCCCTTCCGTCTGGATTCAGATATAGTGCAGAAGGAGGTAGCCCCCCCCCCCCCACAGTAAACCCCAGTGTGCAAAGTGGCCTGTTGATGTGATGCACCAAAATGGACAGCTTGCACTTCAGCGCTGTATTTGCAGCCGTGGTTCTCAGAGAAGTCAACATGGACTACACAATCATTTACAGGGAGGTTCAGCTTCAGGGCCCGTAAGAAAGCATATTACTGCCTGAGATTGAAGAGATGGGGCCTGAAATTCTGAAGAAGAATGGTACATTTTTCAACCAGCTCTTCTTGGGAGCATTCAAATTCTTTTTTTAGAGTTATTTTAGAGGATACTCCAGGATTATATTTATGGTCTTTGTCCACAGTGACCCACTGAATATAGGAGACACGATCAGTTGCTCGGTAGTGGCTTGTAAATTTGTATTATTTTTTGCTGCATTTTTCACACTCCCCCCCATACATGCAATGCTTGTCTGTAGTGTCACATGTGATGACTTCTGTAAGGCTCTCCAGATTATATGTATCAATTATGTGCATCTGATGAAGCTTTGTGGCAATGAAGCCTAGATTTGTATGTTGTTTACACAAGTTTCAAGATCCGCTAATGTTGGATGCACAATCCAGTAGGGGCAAAGTGTGCAGAACAGAGAGTATGACAGACGGTGGTTGGAGTGCTCAGCCAGGAACTTCAAAATGGAGGTTCTTCATTGAATCCGTAAGCAATCTTTTTTGGATTTTATTTTTTTCTTTTGTCACTGTTTGTTTTCTTCCAGTTGTGATCCTGCCAAAAACCAAAAACTTGCTGCACCAATCTCTGCAGCCTGTATTTCTTTAAGATGTTCTCCTTAGTGATGCGCCCGAAATATTCTGAATTAACTTGTTGACTTTGGATCTTGGAGATGGATGGTCATTTTTCAGTCTTTGGAGGCGTTTCTTGTATTTTTCTGCCTTCTGTTTGGCTTTTTTCAACTTGTCCTGTATCCTGAAATTCTCTGTTTATTTTTGCTTTGGTATCCTTCCTATTCCTTCTTCCAAGATCACGTTACCTAAAAGAAACATAACACATACACATATGTGTATCACTTGACCATTTCACCTGCATGGACCTTTTCACAGTAAAACTTGCATTCCTCAATAACCTCAACTTATAAATATCCTAACCTTAAGGTCCCAGGTTGAGGGTCGACTGGATGATCAGGGCTGACTGGGGGAGTGTTAATTCCCTCAAGTACCTTTTCCATGGCATTACTCTTCTGCTCTCTCCATTTATTTCGCTGGGCACGCTGCTCTCTCTTACTTCTGTCTTTTTGCCTTTTCTTCTTTCCTGTCTCTACATCTTTCCTCCACTTCTCTCTCTCTTTTCCTAAGTATTCCTGTCTCTGCTGTTCATTAGCATCACGCCTGGCACGATAGCGCCTTTGCTTTTCAGCAGCACTCAATGGTGTGCTAGAACTCTGTAGAAATCAATTTTAAAAATGTCTATTAACCTCTTGATCTAACCATGATTTAAACACATTTAAGTTGATTTTGAGTTAATAACTACTAAATGGTTAGTAGTTGGGGTTAGGGTTAGGTAACCTTAGGGTTAGGGTTATGGTTAGGCTAGGGTTAACTAACCCTAATCCTAGGCTATCCAGTGGCAATACAAAAAAAGTTAATTTATAGCCTGTGAAAATACAGTAATACATTTAAAACATGCTAAAATATATATAACACATGTAATGTTACAGTATATTATAGAGTGAACAGAAGGAAATGCAACCCTGTTACTGTAATGCAACCCTGTTACTCTAATTAAAGTAACAGGGTTGAAAGTAACAGCGTTGAAAATCAATGCTAATGTTAGCTTTAACCTCAGGAATTATTGCTAGATGTAGCATGTAATGCTACTTTCAAGGCAAGGACACACTTGGATATTTAATGAAAGAAAGATAACTTTGAAATGAATATGCTTTATTCTGATAATATGAGTAACAGGGTTGAGTGGGTTAGAGTGCCACACTCTTTTAAGACTGAAAAGATTGTAAAAATATGAAAAATAAAAGAGAGGACTTACTTTTGGTCTACCCATGGCACTAGCACATGGCTTGCTGATGTCACTTCCTCTGTGTCATTTGACTTAAAGTTTTTTCACTTTCTCTGCCAATCTAAAAAGGTTTCGGTAACAGGGTTGAGCGCATGTTGAGGGACACACCTTCTGTGCAAAATTACTGTTATTTAAAATATGTTTATGATTTAACAAATTGATTTGACCATTACAAAAGACATATATCAATAGAATAATACCAAAAAAAGTAAATCAAATCCCTACTTTAATTTGACGTGCAAGTTGGTCACCAAGAAGCGGGGGGACAAGAGAAAAAAGCAATTTTAGGGGGTGTTCGAGAGCTATTTGATCATTTAAATAATATTTTGAAACCACTTTTTCTACAACTTGATATACATTTTTGTCTCAAGACAAATATGTTTAACACAACAAGGGCATGTTTTGGACATGGATTATTTGATTTTTTAAATGGGGGACATGAATTGTCCTCCAATTCTGGAATGACCCAGCAGTGGTTCTCAAACCTTTTCTGTCAGGCCCCCACCTTTGGAGAAAAAAAAAAAGTCAGGCCCCCCCCAACACAAATAGTCAAGTTAACATTTATTAAAATACATCAATATGAACGTGTGCATTCCTTTGCTAGAACAGTGATAATAAAACAATGCTCCATAAGTCTGTGTCGTCAAAAAATAAATACAATTGTGCAATCCCTTTGCTAAAAAAAAAATTATAATACTTTGCCACTTTGCAATCTGTGCAAAAAAATGAAAAGAAAGAAAATGCTGATATTTGGCGAAAAAGTGTGTCTTAGCATTAGTGGCTGCACACACACACACACACACACACACACACACACACACACACACACACACACACACACACACACACACACACACACACACACACACACACACACACACACACACACACACACACACACACACACACACACACACACACACAGCCGAGCTTGAATGAAACACAGAGACCCTTACGTACTTGTACTGTATCATATTATTTCTGAATCAATAATTTTTCAAATTATGATTTTTTTTCAAAACCATTTTTCCTCCTGGTCTCTCGTCAGGTCATGTCAATTCGCCCTGTCGCACCCCCCACTTTGAGAAACACTGGGCAAAAGTAATGTTGGAGAATGTTTCACGGAAAAATCATATTTTTCGAGCAGCGTCTTTTTGGAAACGTGTTTCCCGGGGCTGTGTACTCAACTGTGGTAATAAAATTGACGGCGGAATGTTTGGAATGTGGCCAATTGTATGTCAATCAAACCACCAGCATAGTAGGCTACTACACACGAAACATGACTGGAGTTGTTGCTGGGTTATCACAGCCCGCTCTCCTCATGACAAAACAATATTTAAATGGTGAATGGAGCGTTACTGGAGCATGTGATCAAACCCATGACACGTGAACAATGTCTTTTGTTTTGCACCCTGAGAGGATAACCGTTTCCTGTGACCCACTTTAATGTGATCATGCTAAAAGGGGGCTCCCATTGTCATTACATTGGACAACACATTTTAGTAGCAGCTACACTGAAGATGTAAATGCTGATTGTTTTTACAGATTTTAGTTGAGAAACTAGAGCTGAAATTACTGATGGAGGGCACTGCATCGATGGGTCACAATTTAATCCACTGAAAGACAGTCCATAATAAGTATAGAAGCGAATACCACTAGGAAATAAAGGCTAATAAATAAGCTTTAACAGGCTCACATACGCAGTAAATGCTGTTTTAAAACCAGCACTTTAAAAAAACAATTACAAAAGTTTGGGTTAAAAGACAGAGGCGTTCCTCTTTGCAGAAAATAGACACCTTTATCCAAAAAGACGTTTTGGAAACATGTATTAAGTTAGCTTGAAGATCCAGTTAGCTGGGGGCCTGTATGCATCTAGTTAGTAGAACTGCTTTTACATCTGATGGAAAACCAGTTGACGGAACATTTCTGAAAACGGTATAATTTGTCTTGTTAAATCATTGTATAGTATTTTTGTTTTGTTTGTGTTTTTCAAAAAGTGGGGAATGATAGTATGATATTGATAAGTTATCAATTAAAAATAAGTTGTGTCTATATTCCTTTCTATTAGGGAAACATTTGCTGTTCCCATAAGCCACCAATAGAGGGCACTAAAAGTTCATTCTTAAAAAGCAGTAATCCTCTCAAAACTAAATAGGAGTTTGCAGTATTGAGTATAATTCCAAACTTTCACAAGATGCAAGGGAATTCCACATTTAAAACTTGCATTGTTTTAATAATCTTTAACCCAAATAGAGTACATCCCATTCAACTACATTGGAAACGACCAGTGTCCATTTTAAGCAAAGTGGTTTTTAAGGATTAGCAAACACAATACATGTCATTTGTTAGACGCTTTTATCCAAAGCGAATTACATACATTCATTACTGCGGACAATCCCCACAGGAGCAATTTTGGGTGGAGTGTCTTGCCCGGGGACACAACGACATGCTGACTGCAGTGGGACTCAAACTTGTTATCCCCTGATTCGAAGTCCAGCACACTATCCACAGCCTCTCTTGAGGGAGACACACTGCCATTCAACCAAATAGGAGTCTAAAATGTATAAACTTTCCATGTTTACTTTGACAAATTCAACGTTTCAGGGTCCAAGCCTACCTGCCACAAATCAAAGCTGTTTCTATTGGCTGCCCATCTGCATGTGAGCAGTCTCCCTGCATCCCGGGCCCCAGCTGCTGCTGTGTCACATCTTGTTTACACCAGGGGCCATGGCTGTGTTTGACCTAGTTGCTGAAAAGTTGGAAACGAACTACACATAGACACAGACATGGGGAAAATACAGAAGCCATTTTTTGGACAGACATGAAGGACATTTGTCAGTTACTTCTAGAACAATAACTGAATGGGCAGAAAGGTCAGTTCACGTCTGGGCAGGTAGGGTTGGCATACAAAATGGAAATGGCACATATGATCTTTGAAAAGTAAAGCCAGATGATGTGGAGTCCATTTAAAAATGTTATCTTTCCAAAATGTGCCAACTCCCAATATCTGAGGACTTGTGGTCCTCACAAAGACAGATGTACACAGGTCAGTGGTTGGTGATGTGAAGCAGTTTCCATTGAATTTAAGAGTCCAGACAGAAAAGGGACCAATAGCCGCGTTCACACCGCAGTACTTTTCCCACTTTAGTTCCGATATAGTTCAGAAATGTCGCGTTCACACCAAAAAGAGCCGGAACTAAAATTAGTTCATCAAAACCTTTTTTACCCCTTTTCCGTCCCTGCTAGAGAGCAGGGACTTTCGTGGGAGAAAAAGGTTCCTATGTCTGATTGGCTGGGCGGAATGCAAACCACGCCCCGTAAAACTCCCAAAACGCTTTGTGAAGCCGCCATTTAATTATCCTCGCATTAGCATTATTAGCATTAGCGAGCGCACAAACACAGAGATACTAACTTATGGCTACACAAAAGAAAACATGGGAGCGGTGGAGATGAGGAGGTGTCGGCGTTCTGGCGATTTACTCGGAAGGCTTCAGTAGAAGCTGCTGACTAAAGAGTTCTCATGAATTAAGTTCTCATGAACCTTTGTGGGAAAAGTACTGCGGTGGGAATGCGCCTATTTTCTCCTCCCAGTTGTGTGAAGTCCCTACTTCAATGTTCAACAGAGAAGTCAGTGAGGCAGCTACTGTCATTGGCTGGGAGATTCTTGAGTCACGTCCTCGTTCTTTGGTAAACTGAGCAGCTCCTGGATCCTCTGCATGTCCTCATTGGCTTCCTCTGCCTGAGAGCCCACGTTCAGATCTCCGATCAGTTCTTCTGTCACGTTCAGTCAGTCCGTCCTTCAGGGAAAAAGAAGGAGAGGGACAGGTGACTTGAGGATAACACAGACTTTGAATTAACATTTTTAGTTTTAATGCTAATATCCTATAAAAAGTGTAAAAATAATGTTAAAGTCTTCTGATATATCTCATCATTCTGCGAGGTTAAGATCGTACAGTTCCCCGCGCTCTCTCCTTCTTCGGTCTCTGGAATTGTTCAAATATAAAAAATATATGAGAACACAATACCAAGCAGAACACAAATCTGTATACTTCTAATGTGTGGGCACACCAGGTGATACATATGTGTATGTAACATCTATGGTTGACACTTTCCTGGACATCTCAACACTGAGGACACTGGGTATGTAATAGATTCCTGAAACACTTCCTGCTATAGTATAATCTGTTTGCAACACATCCAGCTTTCACATGTGAGCAGCTACTTTATTGCCAACACATTTAAGCTGTCTGTTATTTGCTGTTATATGTTATGTTATGTTATATGTTGTTTTATTGAAAAACGTTTAAACATAAAAAAACTTGGTGAGGATATCATCAACTTATCAACATAAGTACAAGACATTCATTCACAATAAGACAAAGCCAGGGGGAAAGAAAAAAGCATGAAGGCACAAAAACATTTAAGAGGCATTAAGCTTATAATATCAACACCTTCTCTGCTGGATATGGAAGCCCCTCTCTAGTTTTTCACCTGCTGGGCCCAGAGTAAAATGCTTTGGTGAGCACACTAGAGGGGAACAGGCAACACCAGTGTGATTTTGGTGAGTCTATGACTATCCTGGACAAAGTTGTAGGGGGGGTGCCATATCTGGCAGGAGAAACACCTGCTCTGCTGAACATGTTATGTAGAGAACAGTGCAGATCTTCCCTATTGACACCAGGATTAACCTAATCTAAAATAAGGAACATTAATTGTGTGATATAGGCACAGATATAAGATCAATAATACACTTTATTTTATGGCACCTTTCAAAGCATTCAATGTTACCTTAACATACAATAACAAATTAAATATGAGTGGCCTTACAATACAAACATGTGTTGAGTAGGAAACCAGAGGAAAATTACATTCAAAGGAGCAATTAAAGCGAGTGAAGTCAGTTTGAACACATTATCTTTGAGGCTTGCTTGAAAATAAAACAGTGTCTGACATATGTTAGCCTATATCATTACTGTTATATAATTGCTTACTATTCGTGGTTATCAGACACTTAAACAACAGAGAAGGTTTTAAGAAATAAGACTATACTGACAAATGACATATTATCCTGTCATTGTCTGTTCTGTAGGAAGTAGGAACATAGCAGAGTGGGACTACACTCAAAAACGGAAGTTTTTCCAATACGAAGATTCTGACTATCTGAAAAGTGTCCTTAAAACGAGCCTCCTCGCAATTGTATGCACATTATTTATTCAGCCGTTTGCTGTTTAATCTGATGGGAAATATGACATTCAAAAAAGAGAAAGTAAATAGTATCTTTCGTTTTTCCGCTTAGAAAACTAGGGAACCCTCAATAAACGTGTTGACGTCACCTTTGTACGTCCCCGCGAACAGGGCTTCAATCTACGGCAAGGCTTCAATCTACGGCATAACACCTGTAACAAACATTTAGTGCAATAGCTCACAACACTTTGAATATAACCTGAGACAAGTCCAATCCTATAAACACTCAAACTGAGAACTTCAGCATACCTACTGAGGGCAGAAAACCTGCTCCCTGTCCTTCCAGTTAATTACTGCAGTGTTTTTCACATTATTCCGGGTCCACTCTTTTGTTGTCAATCAGCGCGAAGCCTTCCTTCAGAAAGGCTCTCTTCCCCTTTCTCCTGGCTTCTTGAACCAGTGGCCACAGCTTGGAGCGAGCCTCCCGGTCCTCCTTGGAGAAATCCTCTTTGAAACGAATGTGCATCTCGCTGCAGATTCTCGCATCTTTGGACTTTTCCAGATCTCGTCACGAACAGTCCTCATCCGAACTGAATGATGATTGACCGCGGTGTGTTGTTGGAAGTAGCTGCATTACCCTTCATAACCAGCCGATGGACAGTGTCCACTGAGTCACGCAGTTTTTCCACAGACAACCTTTCTTAACAGCTCCGTCTGTTCATCCATTTTTCCGGATAAAACTTGTATTGCCTGGAGAATGGTGCTGCTGCTATCCTCTGCCATTTGTGTTTCGCCATGAACCTTCGATTTCTTTGGATTCGGTCCTTTAGTTGGTGTGTGGTCCCAATTTATTTTTTGTCCCTTGAGAGAACTTTTAAGTATATATGCCATACATTTTTGCATACATTCACAGTTCATATTTATTCAGTATGATAGCTGTCTAACAGAAGTTAAATTCATTTCTCACTTATTCTGACAATGTACTTAACCCCAAATAAAAGAACCCAATGAAAAGTGTTGTTAAATAATAGTGAAGTCACGTTGTAATAACAATAACTCATCTCTCTCGTTTTATTTTTGAGCTTTGCTAAAAGCCAATGTCTCAAGTGTCCATCTTGGGTTGCCGTACGGAGTTGTCCAATATGGCGGACCATCTCGCACATGCCGATCGGGCAGGGGGACGGTTATGGCTAGAAAGGATCCGTCTAATGTAAATATGACGTCACGTTCTCGTTCTAACTCTCGTTGTAATCGGAGCGGCTCGGTTGTAATCGGAGCGGCTCGGAAGCGCAGTCACGTGGCTGAATGTTTACGTTTGGGATGGCGAGAAACTAAACTATATTAAGTATGTAAATACTTGTTAGCGGTCTTGCTGTTGAAAGAAGAATGACAACACTGTAGATCAGCAACACAATGGTTTATTTTGTATTCACAGGCAAGTCAACGTTGTTGCAGTAAAAGTCCCAAGATAGTTCCTGGTGCAATAAAATATATGTTGCATGTTACTGCTGTAGATGTGTTTACCTCTTTTATATCCCGTTGGGTAGTTTAATCTTCAGCAATGCATCATATTCTATAATATCATCATATATGTGTAGCTTTGTCTCTGTCGTATCTTTCAAAAGTAAAGTGAAACAGCTGTTTTCAGTTTTGTGATGATGCATTTTCCAGCTGATCCAAGAGGCTTTTTAAACACCTTACTTGGCTTAAGAGGGAGGGGAATTTTCTCAACACATAAAGGAACACTTTATCCTTCAGTTTATCACAAACATTACATCAACACATTTGGAGATCCTAATTTGAATCCAGTCTGTAATTTGATATTAAGGTTTTAATAATGAAATGAGGTCATGAATCGAGTTCAAGGTTAAGATCATCTTTATTATCCTATGTACAAAAATTAACATACAACATTAATATAACAGTAACGAATAAAACAAAATAACATTATGCAACTCTGATCTTCTTGCTGATACTTTTCAAAGTTACTTTTACATTTGCTCTACTTCTCCTGCTACTGTTTGCTCTGCTTTCAACTTCTCTTTCAACTCTGCTCCTTACTCTGCTTTCCCTGTTTCCTCTGTTCTCCTCTCCTCATCTTCTCCTCAGACTATCCTCCTTTTGCTGTATCCTCTCCTCTCATGTTCTCCTCTCCTCATACTCTCCTCCTTTTGCTGTCTCCTCTCCTCTGTTCTCCTCATCTCCTCAGACTCTCCTCCTTTTGCTGTTAGATATTTAGACTGTAATGACAGCTTATGATATACTTTTTATAACTACATAAATCACATGCAATGGATTAAAAACATTGTTTTACTTACCACCTCTTTACAGCTCCATTCATCTCCAAGCTTCCACCATTCACCTGGCGGTGGTGCCTTGGATGAAAACAACTTTTGATATGATACAATACAACAAAAATAGTTAACAACTATCCACAGCAATAAGCACAATGAGAAGACTAATGGTCTCTTTTATACCAATTTCTATTGGAGTGAAATGAACTGTGCCATGTCACATAGGATTGGAATGGATGATTGGCTGTGTTTTGTGAATATAGAGGAGATGGCAAAAGTAAATATACTTTGTTCTTACCTAAAGCATCTATCCTCCTCTTCGTACCCCTGCCTGCTCCTCCCGCATTAGACTCTGGGGACTTAGCTTTTAAAATCTTGTTCAAGCTGTCCACTCTGTAGTTGGATCTCATGACCTCAGCTTTATGACCCACCCGGCCTGAAAAAGGGTGTCTACGATGGCTGGTACTGAGAGGTGTTATGGTCCTCTTCTGCCTTTTGTGTTTGGGGGGCGTGAAGGTGAGAGGAAGACTACTGTCATGTGGGGTGTGTTGCTTTACGTCCTCCAAAAGATCATTTAGTCTTGATATCACTGTACACATGAACGTCTCGTCCTGTAGGTGGTATGTGTGCTCAGTAATTTCCCGCAATAAGGTCCCACACTGCTGTCGTTTCCTATCTCTTGAGGACTTTGAGTGGTTACCACTGCTCTGATTACAACGAGAGTTAGAACGACGTCTCTTCCCGCGTCCCGCCCACCCCGACCCTTTCCGATTACAGCCGAGCCGCTCCGATTACAACGAGAGTTAGAACGAGAACGTGACGTCATATTTACATTAGACGGATCATTTCTAGCCATAACCCAGGGGGACGGATCGGGTAGTGACCAAGCCCCCAGGAAGTGCGCCGGACTCAGATGAAAATATTTGTGGTGGCCAAACGGCATTACTACACTTCTGTTTGGTTGCCAGGCCCGGAAACACTTTTTCCCATTGACTTACATGGGGAAAGAGTGGTCTGTAAATCGTTGGATAATTCTTTTTAAACTAAATAAACTACCCAGTATGAACACTTGTATAGCCCTTATTAAAAACATTCGTTCCTCAAGTTGTAATAATGTGCTAATAACGTTATTCTGAGTTATTTCCCTCTGCATTATGAACGCGCATCGAACCCACGGGACCGCGCCGCCCGGCACGTTCATGTTACGTGTCCCGACCAATCAGAGCACACTGTGCTAACATGGAGGGTGGGGGCTATTGAAGCTACAACGAGCCGTTAAAGGCACTCATCTCTTTAGACTCCACTTCGAGCGATATAATTACTAACAAAGCACTTATATACTAATAAAGGGCTGGCTTATCTAAATGCCAGTTGAGTAGCACTTGAAATGTTTGGCTCTATGAAACCTGATGTACTTATATGATTCTGTTTTCTTAAAGGTTGTATCTTCCTGGTCGAATGCACTTATTGTAAGTCGCTTTGGATAAAAGCGTCAGCTAAATGCAATGTAATGTAATGTAATGTAATGCATAGAGTGAAATTCAGTGAATACACGTAGTTTACAAAGATGCTGTTTGAGAAACCAATGTGAGTTGCCGGACCCATATCGTCTTACTGCCATCCCATGGAGCTGTAATAATGGATATATTGCACATGTTTGCTGTAATTCTTTATTATACTACATGGGCTGTATGATTACATCTTGTACCGTAAATGTTGTATTAAATAAAGTTAATATTACCAACGCCCCTGTAGCTTCTTATTGCACTAAGAAGCTTATTGCACTATATATATATATATATATATATATATATATATATATATATATATATATATACAGTGCAATCATTCTTTCATGCTAAATGAAGCTCTGTTGCTTGGATATCACTAGATCCTGTTAGAGCGTAATATAAGTACATAACGATTGATGTGTACATTAGCATAATTACTAGCTAGCCGCTAGCTGCTAACTGCCGCCTCGTTAATATCAAATTCATCATAATAACAAATCATTACCATGCTGTCATGAACGTGCGTTGCTGTTACGTGTATGCAAATTGACGTGCTTGATGTGTCAACGAGCATTTTGGTTAAAGTTGCGCATCCGCTATGTGCGCACATATGGGTACTTCTCCGGCATGCCGGGTAATCTGTGACGTTTCGCTCTCTCAAAAGTTGGGCCATTTTATCATCATGCACCAATGAGCAACTCTCATAAGAATGAATGAGTCCCCGCCTCCCACGCTGTATCCAGTTCTTATTATCATAGACTGTATATATAAATGGACGTAGTGTCCGTAACGTCACCCATAGGATTCTGCAGAGTTGCCGAGAAGCCCTTAGTAGGCGGAGTCGGCCACTAACGCTTGACAGCGACGTCAGAGTCTAATCCCGCCTGCTCCAAATAAGGGCAAAGAGGCGGAGCCGAGGCGGGACCTGCTGCCTCCGAACTGGAAGTAAACAGAGCTAGCTCAGGCTAAGAAGCTAAGCTAACATGAAATACATGCATACCAAGTTACTGCTAACAGTGTAGTTCCCCTATATAAACTTTACATTCATAATCAAATGAGACAATCTGCAAGAGAATTAGCTATATTTTGTTATTCTTAACGCTTGTCATTCACACGTTAAGAAAATAAGTACCGATACATAGCAGAACAATTGTGGCGATGTTCAGCTTAATAAGCCTTGTTCAACATAATTTATTTAGCTAATACTACAGCAGGCGAACCAAGTCTACGTTTCGCTGCATTCCTTGATCTCCAGTTATAACAACGGACTCCATCGCCCGGACCTAATGGAGCCGCAGTGGGCTAGCTCCGGGACGCCGGCTGAAGCTAGCCCCCTGCGGCTCCGTTAGCTCCGGCGGCCACCACTGGGATAATTGGGTCCCCTATTAAAGAGCAACTTCCAGGTTAAAGACACCTGTGAATAACTGTGTAGGAAAATTATGAATACACTAGAGTTTCAAAAAAATATACAGAAATATACACTACAGTGACATCTGGCGTTGTTTTTGTAAGAAATGTTCACTTCCGCATAAAAAAGCCTCGGCACGTGACCTCCCGCGTGTGACGTTACATGGGGGAAACAAGGGGGAGAGCGGCCGGTGTAACGTATTAATAAACATGGATCCCAATGCTAGTTTCGACACAGAAGAAGTTGAACAGTCTGCGGTTCAAATGCATATGACGGACCACAACCTTAGAATTATGAGCCTGCTAGGCGTCCAAGAGACCAGGAGCAGCCAAGGATTAGAAGAAATAACGGCCATCGGAGAGAAATTGAGCTGTGGTGTGAGGAGAACCAGTGGAGAACTGGGCAGCTATCTTGGTGAGTGACCTGCGTTAGCTACAGAATGTTAGCTAACGTCACATCACAACATTGTGAAGTTAGCTATCATATATCAGGCTATAACTAACGTAGCATTGATAATATAGTAACTTTACTGGCAGGAATGTTGATACTGATCCATAACAGAAACTAATGCGCAAGTATCAGCCGTATCTCGCGTTACCTAATGCAACTCCACACTATGGTGCTGTGTACCGGAGGAGAGACGCGAGATACGGCTGATACTTGACGATCTGGCGGAGAAAGGTTGTGGAGCCTCCGTTGATATGCCGTTGTAAATGGCTTGATGGAAAGCAGGTGTGTAGTCGGGGAGGGTGTACAGCTGATTGCAGCAGGTGAGTGGAGGTTGAGCCGGGAGCCAGGAGTGACAGCCACCACGCACACACAAACAACACAGACAGGGGGAAACAAACAAACACAAAGGAGACGGCTGGAGCAGTACAGCCACCACAGCGTTACCCAATGGAACTCCACACTACGTCTTACGGTGCCGTGTACCAGAGGGGAGAGAGAGAGAGCAGCGAAGGGGGGGGAGAGAGAAGTAATACGGTTTCCTGATAAAGCTGTGGAGAGTGCTGCAGGGAGGTGGATGCACAACGCACCCAGGAACGAACGCTAGCTCCGGTCCTTTTTACTCTGGACTCGATGTCCTGACAGGCTGGTATTTGTGCAACCTGCACAAACACAATACTGCACCATGATTACAAATGGTGAAATACAATGTAAAACTATCGAAAAATACCAGCTCACTAAAACACAACCGCTCAACTCAACGCAACTACTAACTATACCCGCGGCCAGAGAGCGGAGATGTTTCCCCTTTGTTATGTAATATGAGGCATTTGACGTATGACCTTAAAAAAAAGCCGTTTTTAAGAGCAGAGCTCAAAATTGCTCCTTTCCCTATCAATTCCTGCCCTTATGTCTCGTAAAACATATCAAATCCTACATTCACTTTTTTAATTGTAATTTTCAAGCAAGTTTAAGCATAAATGCAGAAAAAAAAAAAACAGCAAGATGCTCTTTAACATTTGCTCCCGTTTAGCATTATGGGCGTCATAGCCATAGATAGACTATAAAAGTCTTACCCAAGGCTGAATCATAAACTAAAATGTATATGTATGTATAAAGGGTTACGTCCTTAGCTGGCTAATAAGTAACAAGCTAAGCTACCAAGCACACAAACACCTGCGAACAGGATTAAAATGTATAATATTATAATTTTAGACTTCTTGGAAGTTCTGTTAGTACATTCCAGCGCACAGCACGACATTTTAATTGTCTGGTATTAGTAACAATATTCCCTAAAAGGCACAATCACCACGAACACGGCTAAAGCTAAAGGGTCAAGTACAGTACTATGACTAACTAACGTTGTAACCTCTATGGTTGTAGCCTAGCAGAGTGGACAAGTTGCTGTTAGCTGACAGTGAGGCAATGGCATGTACATGTCCATCAAAGTGACCACGCCCTAATTTATGCAAAAACTTTAAGACCTAATATAAATAAAAGGGTCGTGTTAGAAAACAATTCCCTCACAGATTCATAATCATGAAGGTGGAATCTAACTATATCGATAATAATATTTATTGCATCCATGGGTAGAAACATGTTTTTTTCTGCTGTAAAGTTGGGCATTTTAACATGGGGGTTTATGGAAATTGCTCCTTTCTGCAGTCAGTCCCTAGCGGCCCATGTATGAACTGCAGTGTGTTGCACTTCTGTATTGGCGTCCCGGCTGTTCGGTTATGGCTAGAAAGGATCCGTCTTGTGTAAAACTCTCGCGAGAGTTTGGCTGAATGTCACGTGGCTGAATGTTTACGTTTGGCAGGCAGCCTTTCAGTTAAGATCGTTAACATCAGTTGGCCACAGCAAATGATGGTGAGAAGCTAAACTATCTATTAATTATGTCAATGACAGGGAGTGTGATTGTTGAAATAGGGTGTTAGCGGTCTTGTTGGTGTTCAAAGAAGAATGACAACACTGTAGATCACCAACACTATGGTTTATTTTGTATTCACAGGCAAGTCGACGGATCCTTTCTAGCCATAACCCGGCTGTTCCCCGGTTATGGCTAGAAAGGATCCGTCTAGTGTAAATATGACGTCACGTTCTCGTTGTAACTCTCGTTGTAATCGGAGCGGCTCGGAAACACATCAGGCTTGCTTGAGACGCGTTGCGGCTCGCCTCGAAAGTAGACGAGAATAGCCGATCGCAGCCGGGGGAGGTCTCAAAAAGTTCGCCTGAAGTCGGACAGCTCCGAGTCGGCTTCTTTGCCTTCTTCTTCTCTCGGTTTTTTGGCGGATTGCAAACCACTTTAAGGTGCATACCGCCACCTCCGGAGTCGGCTTGACTCGGTTTGCATTTATAAAGAATGCACACATGTGTTTAATCGTTAATGTCAGATATGTACTAAGTAAATACTGCTCAAGATTAGATTCAACTTTATTGTTATTGCACAGATTACAGGTACTGAGACAACGAAATGCAGTTTAGCTTCCAACCAGGAGTACAACAAGCAGTAAAGTGAAAAGTAATGTACACAATCTACAGAATAAAATATAGAATTAATTGAATGATGAATAAACAGTGAGGGGTAGGAATATACACAGCAGCCTGTGAGCAGTATGAACAGTGTGTATGAATACACTAGATACAGACAGCAGCCTGTGAGCAGTATGAACAGTGTGTATGAATATGCTAAGATATATAAAGTATGAAAACGGTAAGCAGTGCAAGTATAGTATAACATAATTTCATATAGATATTAATTTCATGATGATAAACATTGTGGAACAATGATGAAAAATGTGAAAGGAAGCGCCTCGCCGCGCCTCGCCGCGCCTCGCCGCGCCTCGCTCTCAAGGCTGCGGGCGTCTTTGTCCCGCGAGATTTCAACGTATCATGTGAGCGAGCCTCCAGAGCAAGTCGGACAAAATGACTAACCATCATGCAACGCACGAACACTAATGTGTTGACTATGTGCATTTTTATTTTTTCTATGTACACACGTGTGTATAAAATAGTTAATTAATGACACTGAATGTGTTGAATTGCCTTTGACACAGCAGTGTGTTAAAAAAAACGACATTAATTCTAGGAGTGTAATACTTTTACAAACACTATGGTAATAATATGCATTCATTATGACAATATCATACTATTATAGGAGTGTTCTATAGTGTGTTCAAAAAACAACTACAGAAACACTAAATATTATACTACAGTAGTGCTATTTAAAATAATATAGTCTTAATACAGAAAAACCAAAAAAAACACTATGGTAATACTTTTACAAACTCTATATAATGATATGCATTCACTATGACAATATCATGCTATTACTATGAGTGTTCAAAAACAACTACAGAAACACTATATATTATACTATAGTTATACTATTTAAAATAATATAGGAATACTACAAAGATCTAGATACATAGTATTACTATTGAAATATTATAGGGCTATAGCTAGTAAAATGGCACTACAGAAAAGGCTATAGTAATACGATAGCTGGTGAAAAATACTATAGAACTATGATACTATACAACTCTCATAGTATACTATAGTAATACTATAGTTCATTTTCGTGTTGGTAATTTTCGTACTACAGACTTGTCGGACAGAAGAGTGCGGCTCTGCAAACGGCCACAGGTTTGACTCTGTTACCTACAGGGTGTTGGACATTTTATATGTGTAACAAAAAAACAGAGACTTGTTTAATATTGATTTATTGGTTCATAATAGCACATTGTTGTTTAGTTACTACTGGTCGAATGAGGTTTTTCACCTGATATTTCTATGTATAATATAAAAACAAGAAAGAGGGTTTTATTAGAGTAAATAGCAAAAACATATCAGTATCTGGGTTAGAAGACATAATAGTTTTCACAGTGTGTTTTCTTTAAAGTGTAAAATGTCAGTGCACGGAGAACAATCACACAGTGGTGAATTAAGGGAACAAAGTAAGTTTCTTCAGTCTGAACTGACTAGGTTAAGTGAGCAACTAAAATCCCAAACTGATGATGCTGAAAAGGAAAGATTGGAGATGCTCATTGGTGATATTCATGCCAGCATTGAAATCCAGAAAGTAACAATGGAACCCACTTCAGTCACTTCCGAGTGTGCCAAACTCAGACAATCGTCAAGAGAGAGAACGTTAACCCCAAAAATGCTGGAGTTGAAGCAAAAGGAAGTATCTCAACTAGAGAGCAAATTTAATATGCAATATACACATTGGAAAGATGGAGTTAGAGACACACACACCAAACTAAAGGATGAGTGCTCAGACAATGACTAGTGTGACATGATGGACACTGTTGAAGAGCGGGAGACAAGAGTTAAAGATGTGTATGACAAATTACAGTCATTTCAGCACCTTCCACTAACATTAGAAGGAACATTGATTCCTGCATAGCTGTAACAGCAGACTTAATGGGGCTAATGAAGGTACGCATGAGTGAAGTCTAGACGAGTTTGATGGTAAGGCAGAAAATGCAATACTTCATATGGTGCTTGACCGAGACTAAGCACACTCAATACATAGCAAGTCCTCAGCCTCAAACTACAAATCGTAGTCACAGCTCAAGTCAGAGTCACAATGAATGACCGTGAAAAGAGCAGACTGTGCTGCAGAGCTTGCTGCTAAAAAGGCTGAAATTGAGATGGAAGATGTAATTGCTGCACAAAGGCAAAAACTTTAACGACTGGACAATCGGAGCGATTGAAATAATAGCTGCCAAGCTAAAGGCATACTCTGAGGCTGACTCAAGTGACACTTTCAAGGCCATTTTATTTACGAAACTTACCTGGTCCTGGTCATTCAAATAAAAAAAACGATAAGAAGGTTTCAAGGAATTTTATTCCAATATGGCCATCATCGTTTAAAGAAATGGTAATAGAAAAAACAAACTGACACATGGTATCAATGACAAACATTTAGAATAAACAGTTCTGTTTTGGGCTGAGATCTGATTTTAAATACATTAAAAAAAAAAAACTTACATCATAGGTCTCATTTTATTGCAGTAAGAAAAAAGCAGCATTTAAAAAACAACTAAACAGACATTAAAATGTAAAAAGCTTGATAACTGTAAGATGACTAACACACGATTGACAATCACCACATTTTTACACATGTGTATTTCCACAAAAGTGTTTACCCTTATGAGGTGACCCATTAACCGTCAACTCAGCAACTTTAAAACCTGAACTTAGTTCAAAGTTGAATTACCTGGATTAAAAATGACGGTTTTCATTGCCATTTCAAGATGTCCCAGTTGGACTTACCTTGCACAGTAAGTACCACACAGTCACCGGACCATCTTATTCACATGTGATAAACATGATTGTTGACTTACAATCAACTTTAAAGACACAGTTGAACATCTAACTTTCCTGCACTGCTTCAGAACTGAAAATAAAATGGTGGCAGAAAAAGACGTCCTTCACCATTACCAGGTTGATTTGCACCTTTCAAAATAAAAGAAAGGTTACGTCTTCTCAGTCTCTTCTCTCTAAAACTTGTTCTGCTGGACAGACTCCCGAGTTACCTTTGAAAGTGTGAGAAAAATCATCAATTTAGCAAAAACAAAAAAGTCTAAGGTAAAGTTCCAAATAATATTCATGATCCACTTTTCTCCTCACCTGTGGCTGCCTTCAGCAGGGCGGCTGCCTCCGCCCGACCCATCTGCTGCACCATCTTGTAGAGGGCTCCGTCTTTGTTCTGCAGCAGGTTAAAGGGCCGGTCTAGCTCCTGGATGGTACCGCTGTCTAGAACCTTAAAGCAGAATAACAACTAAAACTTCAGTCAGGCTCTCCAAGTGGCATAATGCGGATGGACAGTACTTTGACAGATATAACATATTGATGTACTAAATGACTGCACTACTTTAGAACAACATAATCAGTAATCAAGTATACGGAACATAATTGTTTGGGAATCATAGTATACTGAGGCTGAAGAGAGGACTGACCATGATCCTGTCGCTGTCTATGATGGTGTTGAGGCGGTGAGCGATGGTGAGCACGGTGCACTCTCTGAACTTGTCCCGAATGGTTTTCTGGATCAGTTCATCCGTCCTGTAGAGAGACAGGGTAACAATAAGGACATCTGTAGACCGAACGATTTAAGCTTAAAAATAAGCGAAGCGAGATCTTGCCGAGCGGTACCTGGGGTCCACGTTGGCCGTGGCCTCGTCGATGACCAGGATGCGGTTCTGTCGGAGGACGGCCCGGGCCAGACACACCAGCTGCCTCTGGCCCACGCTGAAGTTGGACCCCGACTCGGCCAGCACCGTCTCCAACTTCCTGGGCAGCTCCTCCACCACCGACTTGAGCTGCACCTGCGGGAGGGAAAGGGGGAGTTAGCCCGATGCACCGAGCAGAGTCAGATCTCACTGAACTGCAGGACAGACGGGGGGTACCGACCTCCTCCAGAGCCCTCCACAGCTCCTCGTCAGAGTGCTGGCCGAAGGGATCCAGGTTCTTCCTCACGGTGTCAGTGAACAGCACCGGGTCCTGGGGAAAAGGGGAACCGAAACGTGGTCAGATTCGAGCTGGATTTTTATCCTCAAATGGGCAAAAATAACATTCCATCTCTAGATTCAGATACTGAAAACAAAGATTTCATGATGAGAATATACAAAGTTCAATGTATCCTATTGTAACAATGACATGATTTTGCAAAATTCATGGTACCAGAAGGTCTTTGGATGTTCACCTGAGGGATGATGGACATCTTGGTGCGCAGGTCGTGGAGGCCGATCTCAGAGGTCAGAACTCCGTCTATGTAGATCTTCCCCTGAGGCTCGGCCAGGCGGAACAGAGCCGACACCAGAGAGCTCTTCCCGGCGCCCGTCCTCCCCACGATGCCCACCTGACACACAGAGAACAAGAGTGAGCGACATCCGTCATGTGTGTTCAACATATTAACTAATAAATGAGGCAGACGCTGGCGGGGAGCCAACATGTGTCTCACCTTCTCGTTGGGCTTGAAGGTGAAGCTGATGTCTTTGAGGACCGGCGCTCCCTCTGGGCTGTAGGAGAAGCTGACGCGGTCAAAGGTCACTAGGCCTTTGTTGGGCCAATCAGGAAGAGGACGCTTCTTAGTTTCCCAGGGTGCCTCACTCTCCAGCCCGGTGTACTCCACCACCCTCTCCACTGACGTCATCTTCAAAGAGACATTATTTACAATGTTTGTTAGTTGTGTTAATTCTGCTGCTTCTCATCATTGTATACTTTTGTCCTCCATAAACAGCTACACAAATGTACTACATCTGTTAGTCTCTGACAACATAACACACAAGTTAAAACCTGAGCCTGATCAGCTGCTAATGTAATCACATCCTTACGGTTGAACAGATTCCCACCAGGCATTCCTGAGACACTGCTTCACGAGACAGACAGACCATTCAGTTCTCACCATGTTCTCCACCTCGGCACTCTGCCTCACCGTCCACTGGAAGTTGCCCACCAGAGTCACAGCATACGTCAGCACCAGCCCCACCTCCCCAGCATTCAGCCCTGAGAAACACACACAGGGATTATGATACAAGATCTTGACCCAACTGAAAAAACCCACAAATAAGGCTGACCTGAAATTCTGTTTCAGAGTCTGTTTCATGTTGAAGGGTTTTATTGTTTGCAGCCAGGCAGTGTTTTACGACATATGTGATTTGTTGTTTTTCCGAGGCAAACTCTTTACAAGGTTTTACGTTACTCGGGCACTCCCTTAAAAGGAAGGAGCCATTCTACTCTTAAAGAGACGTGAGAGGATATTATACCCAGAAGATATTTTGTGCATTTATTGTCTCAATCTTCACTCTTTCAACACTTATTCTTTGCAGTGGCTGCCACTAATCCGTGGAACATTAAAAGCTGCTCAGTTTTAGTCAAGTTAAACACCTTGACTTTGTCTTCTGTTGTGCTTCAATTTCCTTAATACAGTGTTTCTCAAACTTTTACATACCAAGGACCACATAACCAATAAAAAAAACACTCGCGGACCACCTAACTCCACAAATATCCCAAAACACATCATTTTTCTAGAATAGATGACAAATCGCCTGAAAATGGTAAAAACAAGTGGCAACATGTGTGATGAAGGTGTTGCGCTGGGCTATATCATGATATCGAAAATGAAACTTAAGCTCGCTCCATTGCGGTGATATTCCCGTGAGACTGCGGAAAACTTAAAATACATTTATTTATTTAAAATGTGAAATGTTACCAATATACTTACGGACCGGTCCGCGAGCGCCCCCTAGTGGACCACACTTTGAGAAGCACTGCCTTAATAGTATGTGCATGCTTATCTCCTTAATATTCGGCCGTTTGCATTTTATTGATTTTTATAATGTGCCTTTGCAGCACTTTGTTCAACGGCTGATGTCTTTTTTAATGTGCTGCATAAATACAGGTACCCGATTGCACTCGTTTATGAAGCTTGGTACTAAAATTGATTGACAGTCGTTCTGGGTGCATTTACCATCTCTGAGCAGGATACAGCCAAAGGTTACGAAGGTGACAAATACTGAGCAAATGCTGTCGAGGTAAAGAGCGAACCAGCGGGACGTCATCAGGAACAAAAACCACGCCTCTGAAACCAGAGAGAGAAAATGGATTTCACCAAAGACCGTATTTGTCCACACTGACAGAGCAGACAATAATAACCACACTTTTGAAAGGTAACATGTTTATGATGAAAAGCTCAATATGAAGTAAAGTAGAACCTGTGTGCAGGTCCTGATGAGCATCGAAGGCTTTCGTTAACCTCTCCTCAGCTCTAAAGGCTCTGATGGTCCACAGGCCCTGAAGAGATGAAGACAGGTGGGAGAACACGGGACTCCGAGCTGCAGGAGAAAAAAAAGGAGGGGTTGAAACCATCGGTTTCATCTGCTCATCTCTGTGTATCAAACATTATTATATAACGTTATTTAAAAACCCCACTCGTCAATGGAATGGTATATTATGGAAAGGACCCATAAACACATACTTGTAGATTCTAGGCGCTTGACGTCTCGTGATGTACGGAGGTAGAAACGTCTCAAGTACAAGAAGATGAAGAGCAGAGGGATGACGGGGACGAGGATGAGAGGGATGACCGAGGCCGCCACCGCGATCACGCCCACATTCTGTAAAAATAACTAAAAAAAACACAATAATACATATTGAGTAGTTCAAGAAAAATTAGATCATGTCGAGAATTGTTGACTTAAAGAACTGGAGAACTAAGACAATCAGTTTATGTGTCATTTAAATGGCACTGATTTCTTACTTGATAGAAGTCCACAAAGGTGATGGGTAACAGGGAGTCCATCTGGCTGATGTCTTTGGAAAACCTGTTGAGAATCCTTCCTACAAAGCAAAGAAAGAAAAGTCAGTTAGAAAAACAAATGCCACTTCTTTAACCAGAAGGTCAGAAGCCTGGTTTGCCTCTATATATCGTACTATTGAAACAGGACCTCGGCAACTAGGGGTGTGTCGTTAACAGTTTTGCCTTTTTATTAATATAAAATCCGTCAAGAAAGTTAAGATTGAGAATGAATGGATAAAGCATACCCTAAAGTTGTGGACGGCAGTTAAAAAAAAAATGTTCAGGAGCCCAGAATCAATATCAAGAGCCATGCCAATTTTAGGCAATATAGACTTTCCTCCATCTGTAAGGGATGGAGGATTTAAAAGATGGGCCGATAAGGTCTTATCACAATTAACCAAATGTTTGATGGGACAGATGTCAAATCCTTCTCCCAACTTCAAGAACAATATGGGCTCCCATCAAATGATTTGTGTACTTCCAGATAAGACACTATATTACAAGCCACTAGGACTCTCACTTATACAGTATAAGAGGCTTATGGCAGACGACTCCCAAAATACCTGGAATGTTAGAGATAAATGGGAATTGGAGCTAAACATTATAATCGAAGATGGAGTCTGGGAAAGCTTATGTGTGGGCAGCCATAAAGGAATTAATAGTCAGTTATGGAAAAAGTTTGATTGGAAGCGAAAAATCTGATTTTTTTAACACTCCTTTTTTTAATTTCTAAATATGTACAAGGACCATCGGTCGCGTTACGTTGGAGGAAATGCGGAAAAATAGGGGATCATACACACATCTTTTGGGATTGCCCAGTAATTGAAGGATTTTGGAAATCTGTTAAAGAGGAGATTAAAAACATCCTGGAAATGACTTTTCCTCTGGAGCCTAAGTTGTTCTTGCTCGGAGCTATACCGACAGACACTTACGATTCAGACCAGAGGTACATATTACGGATACTGTTATTAATTGCCAAAAAGATTATAACTGAACTGGAAAAATGCAAAACCTCCGACAATCATTCAGTGGAAGCACAGACTTAAACAAGTCTACACGATAAATTCAACATTGTTGGTAAAATAATATTTTGGCCTGTCCCGAATGTTTTTTCTGTAGCCCCGGATAATTCTACCTCGATAATATAATACATTAACCGTGCTTTACGTGAAACCTCATCAAGACACTAGAGAGGACGGCAGGACTGTAATTTCCCGTGTTCAGTGAATGCAACAGAGGCAAGACACCAGACCAATCAGAGAGTTGCATGGAAATAAAAGTGTACTTGTGTCATTCAAGCTCGTGTGTGTGTGTGTGTGTGTGTGTGTGTGTGTGTGTGTGTGTGTGTGTGTGTGTGTGTGTGTGTGTGTGTGTGTGTGTGTGTGGTTAGCATCTGGTTAGCTAGCTGCACTAACGGACATGCGGAGCTGTTTGTTCCACAACAAGCTGGAGGAGAGCTCTCCTCTCAGACTGAGGGGCTCAGGTGAGCTAAAGGACTCTGAGTGTTTAGATAGTTAACTTTAGTCTAAGTTATCTCAGTGGGTCTCAAACGGTTTGGTCACAAATTATCTAAAAGATTATTTCCGCGGCACACCTTCATATGATCATTATAGTTATAAAAAAAAGAGAATAAAGGAAAAACAGTTCCCGCACGCAGATGAGAGAGAGATCTCTTTAAAAATATATTGAAAGTTAGAAACGGAGATGGTTAGATAAAATGTGCAAGATAACGTTTATGTAGCATTTATTTATTGTCGAAATGATGACATTTATAACAGGATAAAATCAAAGTGAATGGCCTGCTGCTGCTGAATGCATGAGGCAAGTGACTGGAAAAAGTTTTTAAAAAGTTATTACATAGTTTCAGATAATAAATAATAATGATAATTCATTCTATTTAGGGGCGCCTTTCAAAGCACCCAAGGACACCTTACAATTCATAAGATATTCTAAGGAAAGGTTTTAAGACGGTACAAAGGATGCAGTCCGGGTGATGTTTTTTATGTGGGGTGCAGATGAGAGAGCTGCCAGAATGACACCAAGATGTTGTGTTTGAGTTCTTGATAAGCCATTAAAACAGTAAAATAAGTGTCTCCTGTTCACCAAAACATACCCATCTGTTATGGAAAAAGAAAGTATTCCAAAAGTATTCTAAAAGTAATCTGAATACATAACTGTAACTGTATTCTGATTACTTTTAGAGCATGTATTCAGTAACTGATTACATTTACAAAGTAACCCTCCCAACCCTGCCTAGAAGTGATCCTTCGTTAACGTGAAGAGTCTGCTAAGCTTTATGCGGTCCGCAGTACCTGAGCGTGCTTCACTAGCCGCCCCCCCCGTGCGTTTGGAGAGTGCTTTTTTGCGTGCTCTATAGTGCCCGTAATAGTGTTCACTGGAGTTCAGCACCTCAGCACCCCCACTCAAAATACCTTCCCGCGCCTCTGTGTCCCTGTGTATCTGATCCTGCTGTGTCAAAGATGTCAGTCCCTGTGTAAAATGCTTTCATTAGTATTTATTTGATTTTACTTTATTTTTATTTCCCAGTTTGTATTTATTTATATTATTTACTTAATTATTTCAATTTATACTGGATTTGATTTATTTAATTATTTACTATACTTTGCTTACATATCCGTCATTTGAATGAAAATGACCAATGTCAGGATATGTCTCGTCTTGTTTTGTTAAAATGAAAATAAACAGTTAAAAAAAAAAGACCCCGGCTCCATTTTAAACTGTAGTGACTCTTAAGTGCGGGGCTCACCTATGGGGTTGACGTCAAAGAAGCGAACAGGCGTGCGGATGACAGCGCTGAACATGCTGTTGTGCAGAGTTTGAGACGATCTGACCAGTCCGTGAAACAACACCAAACTGCGCATGTAGCCAAAGACCACCGCAGCCGCTGTCAAGCCTGAGAGAAAGAAACAAGAGGACTGCAATTGAACATGCTCTACTTAATAGCATAGACTTTAAAAACACCACAAACTGTATTTGTGGTGATAGGAAGGGAAGGCTCACCTGCATAAATGCCAAGGTGAAACGTGAGATCGGACTCTTGTTCTGAGCGAGTAGCATTGATGCCAGATCCGAGGGTAACATCTCTGGCTGTGCTGTTCAAGAACTCCCCTCTCGACCTGTTGACACACAGCATCAACAAATCAGACCAGGCGCACGGCAAACTAATACATATTACATGGTTAAAAAAACCACAACTTTAAAAAAAAACTAGAGAGTGTGAATAGCCCTGGATAAACACTCACCAGTATGCGAGCCACCAGTCCTGCATTATATACGCACCCTATACATAGAAAAAAGTTATAATTACGTTTTTTTTTTACTAGACATTTACTGTGGTACAAATCATTGATTAGCACATCAAAAAGAAACATGAAGCACATATCTCAGTATGAGCTTTTTACAAAATAGATCAAATAAAGTCGCTTCTGGAGTATATTAAAAGGCCTATGAGCCATCTCTTACCTCAGCTAGGACACTGATCAGCACTACAAACACCAGCACCGCAGGGCTGTAGCCTGCAGTGAAGTACTTGAGGTAAATGTGGCCGCTAATATTTCCTTCAGCTCGGCTCTCCTCTGCCACGCTGGGCACTGTTTCAGCCTGAAAAACAAAACGTTCTACATATTCATACTACTGGCTTCCACTTCATACATTACTGTGCAGATTTGTACAAAGGACACTGGAACAAGGATTTTATTATGAGTTTTGTTTCAATGGACCCGACTTCTCAGACATGCACAGCTTATCATAGAAACATTATGTAATAATTCCTGTTTACTGGTAATCCTCTTGTTTTTCCAGCACGTCTCCTAATTCCTAGAAATCAACTAAACTATCTTTCCAAGTCTTTTTTTTTCAAATTACACAACAGTGCATGTGCTTTTTATAAAAAGAGGTGCTCAATTCATAGAGGGGAAATTAGTTGATTTAAATGAGTTCTTGCAGATGGAAATAGGTTTGATTACCTGACACTTGGCTATAAGATTTCTATTATGGAATCAACCTTGCAATTTCAGCTCTGCACTCACTTTATACAGGTTCATCTTCACTCTGATTCAACACCACTTGTTGGATTTATATGGACACGTTTGTATACAGTCATGCCTTATAAAATGTCTTAAAGAAGGTATTATGGACCAGATTTGTTATACGGCAAAATAATGGTTACACTTAAGGTTGAAACAAATGAGCAGGATGCTTATACAAATATAATACCAAACACTTTGTAATTGAAACAGTTGTAGAATAACCCTGAAAACACTTTATTTTGAAAAGGTACGTACCGGAAGCTGCTGCTCAGTGAATCTGCTCTCGGGCACCAGGAGGCTGCTCTGGGAACTGTGAGAGTTATTGGTCCTCTTGCTGAGAAGGGACAGTCTGTCTGGCTCTGGTGATCGAATGGAGCACTCCTGATCCTCGTCGCTTCTCTGCAGGGACTGGAAGTTGAGTCCAGAGCTCTTAAGCTCGTTGTAGGTTCCCTCGGCCATGATGTGACCCTGGGAGAGACAAAGAGGTGACGCTGCTGGTGAATCCTTGGGGGAAATGTCTCAATGAGAAAGAAGCTAATATTGAGCTACACAACTGAGCTACATTAGCCAACTCAAATTCCACTTAAAAAAAAAAAGAGCAAAACAAGGTGTGTCACTCTTCAACCATTTGCAATTGCAACAGTGATGCAGAGCAATATTACATCCTGCATATTCGTCCTCATACTGCCTTTCGTACTGCGTCTACGAGAAGTGTCTTCAGTTTCAAAAACTCAGAAAGCACTAACCTCCTTGAGGACGATGATCTGGTCGGACGCCTGCAGGTACTGAAGCTGGTGGGTGACCAGGATACGACACTTGTTCTTCAGCAGGCCGCAGATACACCTGAGGACACAGACACAATACACTCATTAAAGTGGACCTATCATGCTATATTTGAATAATATAGTGTAGGACCAAACCTATATAAGGCATATTTATACTTCTCATTTTTCAAAATACCAAACAGATCATGCATTTTAGCCATTCCTCATTTCGCTCAATTTAACACTGCCGTTCATGCTTGGATTCAGTGAGAACAGCACCATCTGGTGGCCTGAAATATGGAACGGCAATGTCCGTGGCTGTCTCCTCCTGATTGGTGGAGTTGGCCCAATAGCCGTAGCACAACTTCTGTGACGTCATAAAAGTGTTCAAATCTGGATCAGTCTGTATCAGATCCGTTGCAGCCCTTTTTAAGAGATTTGGGTATGGAGGAAAATAGAGAGGGTTGTGTTTTCTGACACTTGGCGAGTTTCCTGGAACACCGGGGGGACACATATTCATGTATAAAAGATGTACAAAATTGCATTTTGCATGATAGTTCACCTTTAAGTAAATAAAGTGTCAGGTGAGCTTCTCTTAGAAGTCATTGGAGTCTAAAATTCACTTTTAACACTGCACATTTCTTTCCTATCAAGTCTTTTGGCACCAGGTTTTGAGCATGAGCTTTTGTCACTTTGTTCAGTTATATCTGAACCATGTGACCCGCATTTCCAAACCAGCACATTTTTGAGTGAGCTGTAGACAGATACTTTGGTCCCACAATGCATTTGTTTAAGACACTTAGTCAATTATTCAGTGTTGAGATCTCCATATTACGTTGAATACTTAAAACTAAAGTTAATTATAATCAATTATATTCTTGTACAACCCACAATGAAAATGCTTCATATTTTATGATTTTCTATATTTACAGTATAAACAAAACACAAGTGGTTTCTTAAATTGAGATTGAGGCCAAGAATGGTTTATGGGTGTCACTGATAAGAGAGGAGGCAGTTTCTTCCCTCTTCCTACAGCGGTGCACAAGGAGGGGGGCTCCTCACTTACGGCGCATTTCCACCGCAGGCCTCGCTCGGTTTGGTTAGGCCTTATTAGGCCCGGCTCACTTTAATGCTGCGCTTCCATTACAGTTTAGGAGCTGGGGCAGTAACTATAGTAACGCAGTGTAGGCGGAGCCGTGACATCATCTTCAATGAGCACCCGTGAAAACCCCAGAAAAAACAACATCAGCCGTTAGCTGTTTGCACTCATGCTCCTCATATCTGTTCAGAAACTAGACAAAAGTTAAACAAGTACAAACCACTGACTGTCTGTGTCATGGCGAATACAGTCGCTGGTTTATTTATGACTGTATAGGCCGTTGTGAGTGTGGACGGTCTGAGCATATAGCTATTGCGTTAGCTTAGCCGATCTCCATTTAGACAAATCAAATCAAGTTTTATTTATATAGCGCATTTTTAAACGCTTTTTGGTCGAGCCAAAGTGCTGTACATATAATAAAAATAGCCTACAGTAAAGACACTTTACAGCAAATACAACAGCAGTTTGTGCAGAATATCAGTATGAGAAAACGACACCCTCTTAGACCCTCACATCGTACAATGAAAAACCTCCGGAGAAAAACCCACAGTTTAAAGGGGAACATGGAGAAACCTCAGGGAGAGCAACAGAGGAGGGATCCCTCTCCCAGGACGGACAGACGTGCAATAGATGCCGTGTGTAAATTGAAGAGATAATACATTTTACAGCATAGAGAAACCAAATGTTTGGAAATGCATGAGTCTATAAAAAGAAGATCACGCATTTTAAAAGGTTTTTCGCCTGCCGTCTGTCTGCAGACTTGTCAAAGCATTAATTCATGGTTTTTACTAACCGGTATCAGTATGTTGTTACTTCGGCATCATTTAGAAACGTGTATTACAATTAAATCACGGTCAAATATGTTCATCTTGTTGTAATTGTAGCCCCCTTGACAGCGATTCTCTCTCTAGTTTAGCAAACTCAGCCCGACTCAGCCCTGTTTGTTGGCCTCGATAGAACCACGATTTAGTCGGGCCACAAAAAAGGTGAAAAAGTAGCCCGGGCCAAAACTAGGCCAAGCGGAAGCGCAAACAAAAACGGGCCCCGCGCGGCTCAGCACGCTTAAAGCGAGCTCCGCAGTGGAAGTGGAAACGCGCCATTAGTGAAAAAGAACTGAGGCCCCAAAAAGGTGTTTGTGCCATAGCCGAGAATACACTAGGCGTCATGATCTTTTTACACAAACATGGGAAGGTGTGTCTTATGCAATAGCCATAGAATGAGGAGCTGCCTCTGAATGTTGTCAGGCTATAGGGGTGAATGTTAGCCCCTTTGATCCGTGTGGAGATTCCTTTGGATTATGTCGGAAGACTAATGTCTAAACTATGAATTAAGGTTTCAGATTAGAAAATGACCACCATATGATATGTTTTATATTATTGTCATGTTGTAACGAGAGAAGGTAGAAACCCTGTGTAAGTGTGGACCAATTTTTCTTCAAATAAACTGATCCCACCTTTTGGATTGGGACAACTTAAAAGACATCTGCGCTATCCTCTCCTGCTTGAAAGGTAACATTGCACACTGCCACACTCACACTTAGGTTGGTCCACACCTCATTACTGATATCAAAATCCTTCTGGATCGCCTAAACAGACAGTGGCGTTTTCCCCTGGAGGCCAAGGGAAGCCAGGCTTCCCCTGTTTTTTCGGATTGTAGTTATAATTTTAATAAATAAATAAAAACACTTCGTTTAGTTTCGGAAATTCTCTGTTGTGTGTTGCTACCGGCCCGTCTCTCCCCCATTCTCATCGAGTATTTTATAAAGAGTGAAACAGCACCCCTCTAGATGTTATGGTGAAACAGTAGATTGCAATCTCTGTTGCAAGAGGAGGCCAGCCGAAATTTGCTTCCCTTGGTGAAAAAAAATGGAGGGATTGACCAATCAGATGAGGCTCACGTCATGCCCCTGCCAACCTGTGATTGGTCAGGGCCATGCCAAGGGAAGCCAGAGGCGGCTGGCTTCCCTTGCCTCACAATCCAATCAAATCGCATCAACTTAGTGGTGCAGTGACGCGTCCCAAAAAGCGGAAGTAAGCTGCGCTCGGTTTCCCTCGACAAAATAGCAATGGGATTTCTCCATAGGATTTTGGAAAATAGCTTGAAAAAAGGTCGGTGGAAAACGAACCTGTTAGATAAATGCACGTTTTGTTCAGTCGGATAATATCCACATGTCTACCCTACTTTTATAATTTTCTAATCATAAATCTAATCGATAGAAGATAGATAGCGTCACTGCAGCACTCTCACCGCCGTTAGAAAGTAGCAAGCAACTGAAGCAAGTGCAATTATGGAGGGTGGAGATTTGGAGTATTTAATCAAAAATAATTGGACTAAACTTCCGCTGCAGCAGCAACAAATACAATCTGATGACAGGCCAATGCCCAAACTGGAGCTGTGTACAGCGAGGAACAAAGGAGCGAACCGGACGTAAAACGTTAAAGGTCTCCTGATTTAGTTTGTGAATGAATGCTTATTAGAGTTTCGGCTGGAGAGTGCGTGCGGACCTGTCGGTCAGATAACAGGCGTGTGTAAGTCCTGCATCTGTATGATACAAATGTGTGTAAAATCATACTGGGCGCTGTAATCACTCATCTGGTTACGTTATTAAATTGACCACCACACCCCCCCCACCCCAAAAGAAAGGACGTATTATTGGCTTCCCCTAATTTTTTCCCCACGCCACGCTACTGTAAACAGATTTAGCGGGTCGTCTGAATTGAACCAGCAGTTAATTGAACCTGGTTCTCCAGGAGTTAATAGAGGTGAGATCTTGCTGGTGGATCTGAGCCAAGCAGTACACTTACATAGACTCAATAACTTCTGTTAGGTCAATTAGTAGGTCTGAGTAATTTGCCGGAATAAATTATCAGCCCTCCCGACTCCCAAGACCCACAACAGGTCACTCACTTTTCAAACAGGTGTCTCCCAACCTCTGCGTCCACAGCACTCAGAGGGTCATCCAGCAGGTAGATGTCTGCGTCCTGATACACAGCCCTGAAAACACACACATTCCAATAAGCCCAAAAATGATTTGAGTAAATATGAACTAAATCATAAACTAATCTACGGGAGTAAAAACTAACGTGGAAAGTGAAAGATGATAGTTGTCTCACCTGGCCAGGTTGACACGAGCTTTCTGTCCCCCGCTGAGGGTGGCCCCTCTGTCCCCGATCAGTGTCAGATCTCCATCTGGGAGCAGCTCCATGTCCTGCAATCACACATAATGAAGGTTTAGTACAAATACAATATATATGTGCATGCCTGGTTAGCTTTCTTTTTTTTATGTCTTAGTTGAAAATCTTGGCATTTCAGGCAAATCTTCTTCAAAGTAAAACACTAATTAGTCTTCCCGACTGCACTTTTTAGGTGCTGACTAAACATTGATGAGTTGCAGGTGGGTTTGATATTACATAATTTATGAGGAAGGGCACTTTGCTGCATCTCACCCTCTTTAGAGCACACGCCTCGAGGACTCTCTGGTACCTCTGGTGGTTAAACTCTCTTCCGAACAGGATGTTACTGCGGACAGTTCCGGGGAACACCCAGGGCTGCTGCGCGGCATATGTCAGCTGACCTTTGAGCTTGAGGTTTCCCGAGTCATGAGGCAGTTCTCCCAGGATGGCACTCAGCAGAGAGGACTGGTAGGAACGGGATGGAGAGTTTTAAATATTGTTAGTGCTCAGACAAAACTCCGTAGGCCAGTTTTAGGCATTCATAATCCAGACAATTAAGTAGTCTACACCGCTGTACTGACCTTTCCGGCACCCACTGGGCCAATTACAGTCAGAAGTTCGTGAGAATTCACTGTGATAGAGATGTTTTGCAGCGATGGAGCATCCAAACTCTGCAGGATACAAAAAAACGCAGTAATTGAGAGTTACAATTACCAGATAGAAATGCTTGTATTTCACAACAGATGTGGCATTTAGTCACATTGTTTAAAACCACAAACAAGCCTCTGGGTTCTAACACGAGGTTCAAGACTTGCAATACACTGTATCAAAGCACAAATATTCTGTAAGATGACATTTACAGTAATGTCAGAAAACGTTTTAGGGGTAAAATAGTCACCTTATCCCAGTAGCAGGTCATCTTCTTAATCTCAACAGAGTTGTCCTTCTTTTCCTCGAGAGAAAGCCCAATGCTTTTCCTCTCAATCTCCTTCAGCAGAAGAAATTCCTGGAAGTGGTTAATGGACACAAGACTTAGAACCTATAATTCCTACCTAGAATCTGTTGCAGGTTTTTTTACTACCTACAGGGTCACTCAAACTCTGATATTAGGATTCAGGTTGTGAACAGAGTGTCTTGGACGTCCTTGTGTTATTTAATGTGTAACTGATCATTCACTAAGCACAGCTCTAAACCCATGGTAGAACACAGCAAGATTTAAAATGCGCACTAATTGTTCCCCCTAGTTTGCAGATAATCATTATCTTTGGTGTCTTTGCTGGATTTTGAACGATCAGTTACCCAATGACCCAGTTTAGTGTGGGCCAGTTACAGATTAACACTAACCTGTTATCTGCGGTAGAACAACCAGCCATTCAGGACTTCAATTATGTGCAAAGTAATTCACTTAGACACATCTCTAAGGTAGAACAAATTAACCAAATTACCTCAATTCTGCGAACGCTAACCGCAGTCTCCGACAGCTTCTCAATGGCCAGTGGGAAGAACAGGGTGACGGTGAGCTTGATGGTGCCGTACAGGGAAGCTGTGACGAACACACTGCTGGCATCGATGGTGTTCCCCAGGAGAACGTAGACAGTGAAGGTAATAAAGACTATGATCTTGCTGCTGGCAAAGAAGGAGGCCATGTTGAGTCCTCGTAGGTAGGAGCTCTTCAAAATCTGCCTGATTTCTTTCCTGGAATAGAAGACAACATGAGGAAGGTCAAGATCATGACACATAAATCAAATGACACCATCTTATATCCCTTTGTGTGTGCTTTAAACGGCAAGATTATTTTCCAGACTTTGGCCATGCAGAATATTAATGCATGTAGATTCCTAAATTCTCAGTTAATGCAAGTGAGTCTGGACCTGCTTATTTTACATAATTGTGCAATAGCATTACGAAACACCCGTAATCTTGCAAAAATGTTCAGAGAAAATTCCTGCAGTTCTGTAAAAAAACAGGGAACTTTACAACAGAAAGACACTAAACTTGCGTCATAAAACTGCCAAAGGTAAATGGTAAATGGACTGTACTTATATAGTGCTTTATCCAGTCTTTAAGACCCCTCAAAGCGCTTTACATACTACATGTCATTCACCCATTCACACCCATTCATACAGAGCAGTGTACCTTACTCTAGGACCTAACATTCACACACATTCACACACCGTTGGCCATGCCATCGGGAGCAACTCAGGGTTAAGTATCTTGCCCAAGGATACATCGACATGTTGACTGCATGGGCTGGGATCGAACCCACAACCTTCTGGCTGAAAGACGACCGCACTCCCTTACAGCCACAGTCGCCCTGTCAAAGGCGACAGCTTTAGGGTCTCATTTATAAAACACCCAACCATTAGCACTTTATGTAAGTAGCTTTGGAAACATGTGTTGTACTTGTGCAGTAATTTAGACTAAGTGGGAAATATCTGCTAATTCTAACCTTATCAATGCAATTTGCTGGTTAATTTAATTCAGTTATTAATGTTATACAATGTGAGGCTTATTGTACTGTTTAACCTCTTCTACACCGCACCCCCGATACCGGGGGGAAAACGCGTCATCTGCAGGAAACAGCGTCTGAGGGCATCTTAATATTCAATAAACTATGAATGTTTTTTATCCATGTAACGGGAAGAAACTCAGCTAACTAATCTTTTTTTTTTCTTTTTTTCTTTTAAAACCACAAAGCTAGCGCCGAGCCTCTGAATTAGCTACGAGCTAAACAATCCGTTAGCCGTTAGCACAGGACTCACTGATCGATATACTTATTGGATCTGCACAAACAAACTTAGATAACATCCTGAGAGTCCACAGATTATAGAAATATAAGAATCATCACTGAGCGATCTGAACTCGTGACAGGGGAAGCAAATACAGACAACACATGAGTAGCTTTAGGTAGCAAAACACGGAGATATGCTCACCTTAGCTGTTATTCTGATCAAAAGTCGTGTTCAATGGCGTTAAAACGAGAAAAAACACAGTTGAATGTTAATCCATAGGTTATAGCAATGTGTCTGTCACTTTGAAAAAAGTATTGATAATCCATAATTCAATTTTTATGCAAAAATCGGAGAAGAAAAATTAGCTGCTAATGGTAGCCACCAGGGATTAGTGCAGCTTCCGGTTTTTCTAAGCGTCTCTCTCACTCCTTATTTGGTAAGCTGTTTGTGTATGGGGTACTTTCCCTTGATTCCATTGGCTCTGACGGTTAGAAAGAGATGTCAATCAGCAAAATCGATCAAGGGGGGCCAGAGATATGGAAAATCCACCCAAATGACCCCAGAAGTGTTTTTTGTTGCTAAACCTCTAAAAAAGGTCAAATGTCACTTGTTTTGCATCAATCTTGATACAGGGTACTTATTATATGTTGTACTTTGGATTCCTAAAGCTTTTAGTCTACCTTACCATCATCCATGGGTAGTTTTCACTGTAAGTAAAAAATATCTTTTGGACAGACACTATAATTTACAGTTTTTTTACTATGTTCAATCTGAATTTTCTTTAAAATAAAAAACATCTATATTGATTCTGACTTTTCTACATCCAACTCACAGGTTTATCATTACTTTCAGAAAAAAGATTATTAATTTAAACCTTTTAGAAGGGAAGATATGGTCATTTGTTCTGGGAATGTCATTTTCGAGCCTGAGACCTGGGAAACAGGCTCAGTGCTTAACAGGATATTTCCAGTTTGCAACATTGTCAGGTCACAATTATCAAATACAGTATTTCCTATTTGAAAAAAAATGCACTATTATCACAAGCTAATGCCAACGTCAGTTTTGTGGGTTGGCAGTTAGTTACAAAACTGTCTCTACTTGTTGACACTCAAAATTAACAAAGTCCACAAAGTTAACACACGTGTATAACAAGGAATATTTAACTTGTGCTTATCTAGATACAGCAAAGTAAAACAGCAGTCAAATGTTCTCAAGTTTAAAAAAAAAAAAAAGACGACATTTAATTGTAAATGAATACATCCTGTAAGAAAGGAGTTCATGTGTAAATAAGTGTGCCTGACTCAGTGTGTCATTGATTATCCAACGTTCAACCCCTGTACAACTAAGAGTGATAAGATACACATGATATTATATGATAGAGGACTAATTAGGTTTTTTTAGGACCAGTCATGAAGCCGGTCACTTAAAGCACTTTTCCTCTGATCCACTGGTTCGTAAAGGCTTAAACACAGCTCTATTTGCATTGACAGTTGATTAAGACAAATACCACATGGCCTGAGCATAATCTGGGAGCCATTTTGCTCTTTACCTCTTCATGCGATAGAACCTTTATATATACAGTCTATGGATAGAACCCTTTGTTGTTGTCGTTTAAAAATGTTTGTGAGAATAAATGCAAATTAAAAAAAAAAATCTGCAACATTGAAGTCAACCTAACTTATTATGATTAGTATAAAGCAGAGCTGTGTTTCTTCCTTGGAATGACTGCTCTGTTTTGACACAGTGCATTGAGGCTGCAGCTGTGGCAGAGAGGAACCTACTGACCCTGAGAAGTCTTACCAGGTTTTGTAAGGCCAAGCTGCGAGCCAAAAACAACAAACCGTAGGTCACGGTGACCCTAAGATGATCTTTCAGGCTGACGACAAGGATACATACGGGAGGACAGAATCCGGTACGACACACCATAAACAAACAGACAGAGGAGATGAGCTAACAATACAACACCTACTGAAAGCTGAGAATCAGGATTAACCAATGACGCTGTGACGAAATGCTTCCCCTTGATTTGAAGGTAAAAGCTGTGCTAAACAGCTGGCTGAACAGCTGCCCCAACCTAACGTATATTTGACATTCCGCTTCCACTTTGGCCAACGCCCAAGCTCAAGTCTAGAGAGGAATGAGCACCAGACTGAATTAAGTTCTGAAGTAAACTGCATAGGACTGATATTCTTTCCAAAGTTAGTGGACATATGATGAAAACACATTTTCCTGTGGTCCCAGTTCAAATGAATAGCCCATTTTATCGCTGCGGAAACTGTTACAAAGATTGTTAAGTCTGTTCTGTTCTAAACAAAACAGTTGCATCCTTACCTTCTGACGTCTGTAACCAGAGCTGAGAAGGGTTTCTCCCAGGCGTACATCTTGATGATCCTGATGCCAGACACCACTTCGTTCATGATGCGGATTCTGTTGTCAGTAAGGACTGCCGTTTTGCTCCTGTAAAAAAAGTTTTAAAAATACAGGAATATTAATAAATACCCCACTTTTCCCAAACTTATGAGAAATCTGCGTTACTTTGAACGAAAACTGTCCAGATAGAACAAATAAAGAGCAAATAGTGCCACCTTGCACTTCTTAAGTTTCTCTGTTGCGTACCTGAAGATGCCAAAGAGCTTTCCAAACACTGTCTGCACAGGCATCATGAGGGCAAGGACTGCCACACCTGCCAGACACGAGGGTCCGATCCGGCACCATAGTAACACGATGATCACCATGGCCTGCAGTGGTCCCAGCCACAGGTAGTGCAGATTCAGTGTAATCTATCGAGACAATTAGTAATCGTGAGCCCAATTCCAACAAGCCTGTATTTAATTTGCAGTGTTCAAACATGGCATAGTAGACACTTAAAATACACACTAGAAGTTTATTTTATTCAACATGGTGCCAGTGTTACCACTGATCTAGCCTTACCTCATCAAAACGATTGACGTCATTTGATAAGAGGTTGACGATTTGTCCCGTGGTTGTTTGCCCCATGGATTCACTGCTGAGGCCCAGAGCCTGATGAGAGACAAGTCACCTGTCTGGTAAATAATACTCAAAACAATTCCCAGCATATTTATAGGAGTGAAAATGTTGCTTGCCCCATCACTGACCTTCTTGTATATCATGTGACACATGGCCACTCTGATCCTCATGCCTATTCTTTGGACATGGTAATAGTAGAGATGTTGGAGAATGGTCAGCGCGAACGGGGAGATGGACATAGCAGCTGCGTAGACATACACCATGCGCAGACTCGTTTGCTCGTCATAATTCTCAAAGAACAGGATCACTTCGCCCAGAAGAAGAGGCTGGATAACTTTGATTGCTTCCTTCATGTCAAAGAGGGACACAGATGCATTACGACATTGGATGCCATTGGCGAAAATCTTCAACTGCAGCTTCCTACAACTTTCCATTGTAGTCAAATTACATAACACACTAAATTACCCGGGCCCCAAGATATTTGGCCGACATGCTTGTCAAATATGCCAAAAGAGATTAGCCGTCAGTTGTTCTCGAAAAGCTTTCAATTTAGTTTGAGTAGGATGAACACCTTTGGGTATACCAATCTACTTCTTATCCTCCCCCCACAATGAATTACATTTGGAAAAATGTAAAGTAGGATTTAAATAGCCAGAACATACCAGTGAAAATGTAAACGACCCAGCCATTGCGTATGACATCCCGTAGCACTTAATGAGAACTCTGGTGAGGTTTGGCTTCCGGAGCTCCTTCGTAGCCTTTCTGACTTCATGGTCCCAACATCTGCAACATTGAAAATGCAGCATGTTCATTCTGTACAGTAACATAGTGAATTAGTGGTTATTGTTGGCTCCACATGCATGCATACAGACTTAGACTTTTGGGAGGTGTCCAACAGTGCATCACGGTGATTTAGTACCTGTGTAGTTCCTCTCCCAGCGCTTTGGACTGATCCTCTGGAAGAACCCTGTACATGTCCTTTTCCTCCAACCTCTTTTTCTGGCCGAGCCGCAGCAACGGGACTAACCAGCTGGGACAGACGGTTAGAAATACTTAGGGCTGATGTCACTTAAACAGAATATGACTCACACAAGTGAAACGTTATGAAGGAGGAAATACTGTTTTTTTAATGTTATGTTCTAATTTTAATTTAAAAAAAAAAAGGTATTTACCTCTTTCAGCCTTCTTTGTCTACTAACACCTTAGGGCAATGTTGTAATAAGTATTTTGACTTTTTTTCAAGTATTTTGACTTTGTTTCAACATGTTCAACAAAGCTGCTCTGCAATTGGATTGTAATGGCTTTAAAATCCTAACTGATTTCCCTATGACCGCAGTCTGCTGTATACAGTAATAGATTCCTTGTTTTTGACTCAACGCCAGAATATTGTATGAAGGGAAGTTCAGGAAACCTGAATTACGTCAGTTAAACAGCAACTGTGCTACACGGAATCCCGCATTTTAAAGACAACGAATTAACTCTTTGCAGCCATGTATTCCCCCTGCGGTGGGTAGGCGAGGGTCGGGAACATTTTGTGCCAGAGCCGTCAAGTGTACGGAAACTGCTTGGCTGCAAACTTAAGAGTGCAGCATCAAGTCACTAAACAAGCGCTCCTATCTGTGTCTGCCCGCTCAGCCAATGTCTGGCTACTATTGACCAGGACAGGAAGTTAATCTATTCAGGAATCTGAACCAAAACACTGAGAGTCATGCTGATGCGGTGCACGAGGGAAAAGCATCAAGCATTACATCAATATAAGATATTAAATACATCTTAAATCGAGGGTCATCTCAATGTGCTGCCGAAGCACCAATGTAATCTGCTTAAAGCAACAGTGTTATATAGTCTAAATAGATTCATTTTATTTATGTGAAGACAAATGTCAAATTCAATAGGAAATCATTATTTAGCTTATCGTTTAACTTTGTGCCAGAATAACAATGTGTAACTAGTCGAATAACTTAATGACTGGATATTCCTAGAACTTTGTAGGAAAAATTACTTTGAATGAGTTGCAAGCGAAAATAAAACTTGGGACAATATGATCAAATGTCAGCTTCCTCGATGGTGTCTCGGTGGGAAAAGAACAATGGGACGAAGATTTGTAATCTGTTTTTTGCATTATTTAAGTCGTGATTCTCCAATACAAGTCTTCAGGTACAAAGTCTTCAGGTGCAAATAACAAGTGCTATTGAACAGGAAACAACATGTCAACAGCTGCAATTAAAACACGTTTGGATAATGACGAGAGATAACAATAGCTTACCACAGGAAGAGTTTTGACCAACAGCTGGCAGAGGACAGCGGGTTGCCGGTTCCGTCTTTTTTACTAATCTCCATGATTAATTGGCATCAGTTCTGGTGCCTGGCTGCGGCGAGTCTCCGCCTCGATAGAGACACACGCTGGAGGGTCCTCGAACACCACATGACGCTCCCCACCATTCACGCGCTTTTATTCACGTCTCGTTGGTTGAGACTCAGCCAATACTGTGGCAGAGCTCTGCTCGAGGGGCGTCATCAAGTGCTAGACGTATCTAAATTAGACCAACTCCACACAAAGTGCTGTTTCCTGTGACCCACTTTAATGTGATCATGCTTAAAGGGGGCTCCCATTGTCGTTACATTGGACAACACATTTTAGTAGCAGCTACACTGAAGATGTAAATGCTGATTGTGTTTACAGATTTTAGTTGAGAAACAACACCTCACTGTATTTTAACAATTTAAAGTGTATCCTCTAATATTACAGGTTTTTGCACAACAAAATCAAATCCATTACAATTTGGGAATCTAACAACATACATTTTTGGCAACAGCTATCAAAAAAATAGTGTGATCAAATGTGAAAATCAATGTCTGAGGAGTCAATAAAGCTGAAATTACTGATGGAGGGCAATGCATCGATGGGTCACAATTTAATCCACTGAAAGACAGTCAATAATAAGTATAGAAGCTAATACCACTAGGAAATAAAGGCTGATAAATAAGCTTTAACAGGCTCACATACGCAGTAAATGCTGTTTTAAAACCAGCACTTTAAAAAAACAATTACAAAAGTTTGGGTTAAAAGACAGCGTCCCTCTTTGCAGAAAATAGACACCTTTATCCAAAAAGACGTTTTGGAAACATGTATTAAGTTAGCTTGAAGATCCAGTTAGCTGGGGGCCTGAACAAAAATATAAACGCAACACTTTTGTTTTTGCTCCCATTTTTCATGAGATGAACTCAAAGATCTAAAACATTTTCTACACAAAATAACCATTTCTCTCAAATATTGTTCACAAATCTGAAAAAATCTGTGATAGTGAGCACTTCTCCTTTGCAGAGATAATCCATCCCACCTCACAGGTGTGGCATATCAAGATGCTGATTAGACAGCATGATTATTGCACAGGTGTGCCTTAGGCTGGCCACAATAAAAGGCCACTCTGAAACGTGCAGTTTTGCTTTATTTGGGGGGTCTGGGGGGGTCCGAAAACCAGTCAGTATCTGGTGTGAGGGTGAGGGTTAGGTTTAGGGTTAGGGTAATGTTGTGAATCGAGTGGCCTGTGTTCATCGTCCATAACATACGCCTGCCCATACCAAAACCCCACCACCACCACGGGCCACTCGATTCACAAGATTACCCTAACCCTAATCCTAACCCTAACCCTCACTCCAGATACTGAGAGAAATGGTGATTTTGTGTATGTAGAAAATGTTTTAGATCTTTGAGTCCATCTCATGAAAAATGGGAGCAAAAACAAAAGTGTTGCGTTTATGTTTTTGTTCAGTGTAGTTAGTAAGACTGCATTTACATCTGATGGAAAACCAGTTGACGGAACATTTCTGAAAACGGTATAATTTGTCTTGTTAAATCATTGTATAGTATTTTTGTTTTGTTTGTGTTTTTCAAAAAGTGGGGAATGATAGTATGATATTGATAAGTTATCAATTAAAAATAAATCGTGTCTATATTCCTTTCTATTAGGGAAACATTTGCTGTTCCCATAAGCCACCAATAGAGGGCACTACAAGTCCATTCTTAAAAAGCAGTAATCCTCTCAAAACTAAATAGGAGTTTGCAGTATTGAGTATGATTCCAAACTTTCACAAGATGCAAGGGAATTCCACATTTAAAACTTGCATTGTTTTAATAATCTTTAACCCAAATAGAGTACATCCCATTCAACTACATTGGAAACGACCAGTGTCCATTTTAAGCAAAGTGGTTTTTAAGGTTTAGCAAACACACTGCCATTCAACCAAATAGGAGTCTAAAATGTATAAACTTTCCATGTTTACTTTGACAAATTCAACGTTTCAGGTCCAAGCCTACCTGCCACAGATCAAAGCTGTTTCTATTGGCTGCCCATCTGCATGTGAGCAGTCTCCCTGCATCCCGGGCCCCAGCTGCTGCTGTGTCACATCTTGTTTACACCAGGGGCCACGGCTGTGTTTGACCTAGTTGCTGAAAAGTCCCAGAGGCAAAGTTGGAAACAAACTACACATAGACACAGACATGGGGAAAATACAGAAGCCATTTTTTGGACAGACATGAAAGACATTTGTCAGTTACTTCTAGAACAATAACTGAATGGGCAGAAAGGTCAGGTCTGGGCTGGCAGGGTCGGCTTACAAAATGCATTGTCTTATTTGAATTGATCAAATGTATTATTTATTCACAAGAAGCCAATATTGAAAAGCATAAGCTCACTGATTTTAAAAACGTCAAACAAGATTCAAACAAGGTGACTTGATCTCAGGTTGTCGATACATCTATGTACATATATGTTCATTTTATTTGAAGATGTTTTAGTGATTTTTAATCTCATTATTTGTGTCACTCAATACTGTAATATGTTAAATCAACTAGAAATAGCACATATCATCTTTGAAAAGTGAAGCCAGATGATGTGGAGTCCATTTAAAGATGTTATCTTTCCAAAATGTGCCAACTCCCAATATCTGAGGACTTGTGGTCCTCACAAAGACAGATGTACACAGGTCAGTGGTTGGTGATGTGAAGCAGTTTCCATTCAGTTTAAGAGTCCAGACGGAGAAGGGACCAATGTCTCCTCCCAGTTGTGTGAAGTCCCACCTTCAATGTTCAACAGAGAAGTCAGTGAGGCAGCTACTGTCATTGGCTGGGAGATTCTTGAGTCACGTCCTTGTTCTTTGGTAAACTGAGCAGCTCCTGGATCCTCTGCATGTCCTCATTGGCTTCCTCTGCCCTAGAGCCCACGTTCAGATCTCCGATCAGTTCTTCTGTCACGTTCAGTCGGTCCGTCCTTCAACGAAAAAGAAGGAGAGGGACAGGTGACTTGAGGATAACACCGACTTTGAATTAACATTTTTAGTTTTAATGCTAATATCCTATAAAAAGTGTAAAAATAATGTTAAAGTCTTTTGATATATCTCACCATTCTGCGAGTTTAAGATCGTACAGTTCCCTGCGCTCTCTCTTCCTTCGGTCTCTGGAATTGTCTCCTGCCATCGACTGCATGCCGACGATCAGAGCGCCGCTGGGCAACCTGCGAGGGGGAAATGCAAATATTAAAAATATATGAGAACACAATACCAAGCAGAACACAAATCTGTATACCGTAATTTTCGGACTATAAGCCGCGCCTTTTTTCAAATTTTTCGACCCTGCGGGTTATGTAACGGTGCGGCTAATCTATGGATTTTTACAGCTAATGGCCACTAGGGGACCTCCTAAATCTATGGATTTTACAGGTTACAGTCCACCACCTTTAACTCTATGGCCTCTATGGCCGGTCCGCGCCCCCCACCTTTAAGCGGCGGGCTCTAGCAGGAAAAGCTGGAGGCCGGAAAAGAGTGAGACAGGTAGCGCGCAAAAGTAAAAGTGGAACCGAGAGTGGTACGAGAGGCAGAACGAGAGCAAGACAGACAGACATTACGAGAGCGAGACAGTTTGTCCCCGTACCACTGGTTGAAAACCACTGCTGTAGATCACTGCCGGTACGTGCGCTGGGAGCGCACCGTTTAAGTTTTGAAAGTTGAAAAGTTTGTGTGTCTGAAACGCTATGTGATACAGTACAGTTTACACAGCACAGCACATGTTCTGTAGCTACTATTGCACTAAATGGTAACACTTGAATACGTTATGCAAATATGCAACTTGTTTGTTGAAATGTTAATAAATGGGAGCTTCCTCAAACAGCCATCTCTTTCCCGACAATCCCCTCTGTGCACGAACCCTTACATATGGTAATTAAACATTAAAACACCTGCGGCTTATAGTCCAGTGCGGCTTATATATGTACACATCATTCAATTTAGCTGCTGCGGCTTATATTCAGGTGCGCCCTATAGTCCGAAAATGACGGTACCTCTAATGTGTGGGCACACCAGGTGATACATATGTGTATGTAACATCTATGGTTGACACTTTCCTGGACATCTCAACACTGAGGACACTGGGTATGTAATAGATTCCTGAAACACTTCCTGCTATAGTATAATCTGTTTGTAACACATCCAGCGTTCACATGTGAGCAGCTACTTTATTGCCAACACATTTAAGCTGTCTGTTATTTGCACCCTTCTAATAAACGAGTGGCATATCCCCACATTGGTGTTTCACAAAGTCACGCTTCCCTCTGCCATGTGCCCCGGACGAGAGGCCGAATCTGGGCTGAGATCTGGAGCGTGATGTGCTTTACGATTAGCTGCCTGCTTTCATCTGGCCCTCTTCGGTCCCCACTGCACCTGACGGGGCCGAGGCTGTTTGCACACATCAGACGCTCCAGGTGGCCGGTCACTCAGGCAGACAGCGAGGAGAGGAGGAAGCCATGAGAGTGTGTAGCCAGCAGGAGAAACAGAGCAGGGCTGAGCCAAGTGATGATCACAGAGAAGACCCAAACCAGCCCCTCCAGTCTGTTACACCATCAAACACCTCACACTCATTCTCCATTACACAATCAGATCCGCTCTTGGCTCTGTGCGCTCGGCAGAAAGCTGCCAGAGGAGCGAGTGAAAGTGGGACAGAGAGAGAAGAAAGGGTGGAGGAGGGGGGGCGAAGCATAAGTCCAGATCAGAGCATGGTAGAGTGAGATGAGATGCTGGAATAACAGAGATGGTAGAGTCGGAGCAGGCCAGCTGCTGCCTTGGCCTGCCTCCTTGCTCTAGTACCCAGAACACGGCCCTCTGCGGTGCACATGAGTCCCTCTGGCCCTGTAAACAGAGAAGAAGGGGGGGTGGGGGTCCAGCTGGGCGACAGAGGGTTGCTGGGAGGGGCGCAGCTGGCTGCCAGAGTGCTCTCTGCTCTCAGGCACGAACGTGGGCACGAGCAAATACGCATTGCAGCCTTTGACAATGTAACTCACGTGCGAGGAATGATTTAGAAACGTTACTGTAACAGGTGGATGTGTTGGACACTTGTGGAAGCAGAAGCCTTACCCCAGTACCGCTCCGATGACGGTCCCTGCCAGCAGCCCCCCCGGGCCCAGGTTCAGCCTGAACAGACCTCCAGTCACAGCTGCTCAAACACACACACACACACACACACACACACACACACACACACACACACACACACACACACACACACACACACACACACACACACACACACACACACACACACACACACACACACACACACACACACACACACACACACACACACACACACACACACACACACACACACACACACACACACACACACACACACACACACACACACACACACACATCTTATCATCATCATCATCATCATCATCATCCATAACTTAATTTGCTGTTATATTAACTGTCTGTGTTAAAACAATTTGTCATCAGGTTAAATGAGGATTATAAAAGTGTCACTACTATGGTCAGTAACAGACATTCTACCAATCGTATCAACATTTGGGAAGCCGAAGATGGCATCCATGCATATTGGAAACAATTATTTCTTTAAATAGTACAATTCAATTGTCAGGGCAGTGGATTCATGAAGTAATGCATTTTATTTATCAATGGATGGACATTGTACAAAACTGTAGAAGACTGATGACAGGATATGAGGTGAGAGAGAGTGCAATAAAAGGCCCCCGACTTGTGAACTGGTGCCAGTAACATCGTAATGATGACCTTGATATGACTCTCAGACAGAGATATGGGATTGTGACGAGAGCGCTCTGTCTGCTTTCCCTGCACAAATAACATAAAAACATTGCGACTCACCTCCAGCTGCGGCATAATGGCTGAGTGCGTTCTTGTCCCGGTAGACGGACAGCCCCGTGCTGACAGAGCTATAGAAGTAAGGAAACAGACAAGGGATGAGGGAGAGGAACCAAGCCATTTAAGGACATTTTGAACATGAAATTGACTGCTACACATTTAGCAGCAAGTTGTTGAGCCTGTTACAGTTGGCTCTGACTCCCATAACTTGGAGCCAAATAAATAAACATGCCTTTCTGGTATTTCAGTTGAGAGGAGAATAACCGGAAGTAATTCATCTTTGTTGAGTTTCTTTGTAAACAACAACATGTTCATTCAATGAATGATGTGTCTGCTTACTTGAATAACGTGACGAAAGCAGCCACTCTCCAGCTCCATCTCCATCCATATCTCACAAATCCTCGGATTGCTGCATTATGGGCTGAGCGCTGATTTGGACAAAAACCAGAAGGTTGAATGTTATTACCATGATGCTATAAGATTAACTATGCAAATATCTCCCTGTAGTGCAGTCTTTTTTTTACTAGAACATAATCAGCAAGGATTACGAGCAGAGTCAAAATGTACAGGACTCGGAATTATCATCACAAAACTAACTGAGGAGTGTGCAAATCAAACAGTGAGGAATATTAGACAACGGAGGTTACAGTTACTTTACTCCTTATACCTGACCTTGACTTTGTACACCTTTGTTGCAGAGGTGGGAAGCAGTGGAGTACAAATACTTTGTTACTGTACTTAAGTGCATTTTCTTGGTATCAGTACTGAACTCCACTACTTTTTACTTTGACTTCTTACATGTTGAACACAAATACCTGTACTTTCTACTTCTTACATGTTGAACACAAATACCTGTACTTTCTACTTCTTACATGTTGAACACAAATACCTGTACTTTCTACTTCTTACATGTTGAACACAAATACCTGTACTTTCTACTTCTTACATTTTGAACACAAATACCTGTACTTTCTACTTCTTACATTTAGAACACACATACCTGTACTTTCTACTTCTTACATGTTGAACACAAATACCTGTACTTTCTACTTCTTACATGTTGAACACAAATACCTGTACTTTCTACTTCTTACATGTTGAACACAAATACCTGTACTTTCTACTTCTTACATGTTGAACACAAACACCTGTACGTTCTACTTCTTACATGTTGAACACAAATACCTTTACTTTCTACTTCTTACATGTTGAACACAAATACCTGTACTTTCTACTTCTTACATGTTGAACACAAATACCTTTACTTTCTACTTCTTACATTTAGAACACAAATACCTGTACTTTCTACTTCTTACATGTTGAACACAAATACCTGTACTTTCTACTTCTTACATGTTGAACACAAATACCTGTACTTTCTACTTCTTACATGTTGAACACAAATACCTGTACTTTCTACTTCTTACATGTTGAACACAAATACCTTTACTTTCTACTTCTTACATTTAGAACACAAATACCTGTACTTTCTACTTCTTACATGTTGAACACAAATACCTGTACTTTCTACTTCTTACATGTTGAACACAAAGAACTGTACTTTCTACTTCTTACATGTTGAACACAAATACCTGTACTTTCTACTTCTTACATGTTGAACACAAATACCTGTACTTTCTACTTCTTACATGTTGAACACAAATACCTGTACTTTCTACTTCTTACATGTTGAACACAAATACCTGTACTTTCTACTTCTTACATGTTGAACAAAAAGACCTGTACTTTCTACTTCTTACATGTTGAACAAAAAGACCTGTACTTTCTACTTCTTACATTTTGAACACAAATACCTGAACGTTCTACTTCTTACATGTTGAACACAAACACCTGTACGTTCTACTTCTCACATGTTGAACACAAATACCTGTACGTTCTACTTCTTACATGTTGAACACAAATACCTGTACGTTCTACTTCTTACATGTTGAACACAAATACCTGTACGTTCTACTTCTCACATGTTGAACACAAATACCTGTACGTTCTACTTCTTACATGTTGAACACAAACACCTGTACGTTCTACTTCTCACATGTTGAACACAAATACCTGTACGTTCTACTTCTCACATGTTGAACACAAATACCTGTACGTTCTACTTCTTACATGTTGAACACAAACACCTGTACGTTCTACTTCTCACATGTTGAACACAAATACCTGTACTTTCTACTTCTTACATGTTGAACACAAATACCTGTACGTTCTACTTCTTACATGTTGAACACAAATACCTGTACGTTCTACTTCTTACATGTTGAACACAAACACCTGTACGTTCTACTTCTTACATGTTGAACACAAATACCTGTACGTTCTACTTCTCACATGTTGAACACAAATACCTGTACGTTCTACTTCTTACATGTTGAACACAAACACCTGTACGTTCTACTTCTCACATGTTGAACACAAATACCTGTACGTTCTACTTCTTACATGTTGAACACAAACACCTGTACGTTCTACTTCTCACATGTTGAACACAAACACCTGTACGTTCTACTTCTCACATGTTGAACACAAATACCTGAACTTTCTACTTCTTACATTTTCCAAACAGGCTGGTTCCTTTAGTCTGAATGTGTGTTTGGTGGAGTGATCATTATTATTTAGAGTCATTGCGTGCCTATTGATTTGAACACGATCCGTGTATCCATCTTTTCCTGGTCTTCTCTAAAGAAGAGGGACCAATGAAAACGTTGTCATGTTGCCGTTGTTCAGCATGGAAACATTCAGTAGCTAACAATGACATTATTGTTCTATTAATATAAAGGGAGGTCAGGTACTCTTTAAAACAGCTGCTAGTTATGGGTACTTTTCAGTACATTTCAAAGCCCATACTTCGGATAGGATGTGTCTACTTTTGCCATCTCTGTTCAGCAGTAGAGTTAATGACACTTCCACACTCAGACAGTCCCCTCGTCCACTCACCACTGCCTCCACTCGGCTGCTGTAGAGCTCTGCCTGGCTGATCTGGATGTAGCTCTGCCTGGCGTGGCGGGCTGCAGGCAGGCCTCCGTACAGCATGCCGGCCAGGGCACCCACCACCCCGCTCTTTATCACGCTGGTCAGCTCCTCAGGGTACATGTGTTTCGCACTGCAGGGAGACAAGAGATCCATCTCCTTTAACACACAAATCAATGCCGTGTTTACAAATAAATAACCTAAAGAAGTTCTTTATAAACTAAATCGGATCATTCACAGAGTTTATTCAACTTAACAAGAGCTTATGGTAGTAGTAGTAGTAGTAGTAGTAGTAGTAGTAGTAGTAGTAGTAGTAGTAGTGCCCGCTACCATACTTTCTATAGTCAACAAACTAAAAAAACAGCGTGAAAAAGATGGTATTAAGCTGTCCTACCATATTGTTGTGACAGTGAAATTACATATTTAATGCATTCAATGATTTCGCTTTTTTACTACTGTGTGCATAGATTCTCCATTTGAAAAACAACAGCAACAAATACAATTGTTATAATAAATATGATGTAATGTCTCTATGATAGTATGAAAGACTCTAGTTCGAATCCACTCGTTCCTAGTGGTCCTTCTCTGTTTTGTCAAGGACGAATTATTGAACAGTGTAAATCCTTGTGTATTCTTAAACATCTGTATACTCCCTTTGTCCTAAAGGTCAGATGTGATGCTAAACGCTTAAATACAAATTATGTAATTGATTTTTGAAACCCCAAATGTGCTAAGCATGCACAAACAACCGGTCATTCCTCACGAATGTTGTCGTGGAGAGAATAAGCTTCAGGAAAGTTTGGTCTGTGTTTATTGAGTAGCAGACATTCTGAATGTGTGTGTGTTTTTATAACGGCCGTGTCAAAAATGACCATCCAAAATACTGTATACCTCAGTGGTATTTCAAGTTAAAAGATATTCTTAGAGATAGCTGTATGACATAGCGGGTCACTTGACTTAAGACAGCACAAAAGATAAGTGAAAGAACAGAAGACAAGTCGTGAAGGAACAGAAATACCAACTCCATTTGAAAGAGGTCTTTGATGCGGTCCCATCCCGTGTCTGTTAATTCTGGACTGCCCATGTTGCTCCACATGGCGCTGGGAGAGGGGATGGGTGGAGGACTGGTTGAAGAGGAGGAGGAGGAGGAGGAGGAGGAAGAGGGCATCTGTGCGGGCTGGGCAGCAGCCACATCAGCTGCATGGACCCTGGGGAGCAGGAAGCAGAAGGGAGGAGGCCTGGCGTTCTGGAGGAGGCCCTGCAGTAGGCCGGTGCTCCACGTGCCCCCGGGGGGTGAATCTGCCCGTCTCTGTGGGGCGGGGCCCGGTCTGGGCTGCTCTGGATACATCACGCTTCAGCTGGCAGAGAGGGAGAAACACACGGCCGTGGGTTGGGATGTTGCACACTGTCTCCATTTAAAATCGAAATAAACAGCCTGAGGGCAAATGTAATCCTGTCAGGCCAAAGGCTGTCCAACTCAGCAGCTGTTAAATGGTCCTACCAAAAACACACTGGGCTCACAAGCAGCCTTTCTGGGAAAGCGTTTCTTTATGGACTTTAAAATGATGTTTCATGCACTGCTGCGACCCTCAGGTCCTCTGAGCAGGGTGGGCTGGTCCAGGAACAAACATTACTAAAAATGTTGCTGTATATTAACAACAGAAGTGCCAGAAAAATGCCATATGATAATATTTGTCTTTTGGTTTTGTAGTCCAGTTTGTTTTATATCATATCACTTTTTGTTCTGTCCTGTGAGGGTCCCTTATTTCTAATGACATTGTGTCTTAAAAAATGGATTACTCACAGAAAATGGATTAAGTAACATCACATTTTGATAATCAATTTTAACGCTATACTTTTGTCCAATTCAGGCACAAACATTGCTGCTCACAGCTTCACAAATGCAGGTGGATATGTTTATTTTGATAAAGTAAAAGTAGAAATACGACGGAATAAAAAGACCTGCATTAAAATAATATGTATGAGTAATAGTTATGCTTCATGCGATTTAGGATGTTCAACTTAATGCTGCAGCTAGTAAAGGTGGAGCCAATATATATATATATTGCCAGTTAGCTCAAAAAAACATTGTGATTTTAATTTAGTTTTAATAATCTAGATCTGCTAAATAACTAAAGCTTAAAAAGTGCCTCTGTTGGCTTTTGTTATACATCCTTTGAAATGATATACTAGATTTATTTTTGTTCTATATGTTTAACGAATGTGTCATTTTATAAAATACATCTCTAACTGGCTAAATATTCCAAAAGGTTAATACAAAATGTAAACAGTCAAACTGTCCGATAAAGGGAGCCTCACGTTAACACCACTGTCTATGGTCAACACTTAGCATGCTATTAGCATCTGTAATATTTGTGATACAAATGAAGCATCTTACCAGAAAGCAGCACAGAAATGATCACTCAAAAAGCGTTTGTTTTAAGTAACCAAACCGTAGTTATGGTACACGAATTCCAGATAGTTTACACATTTCTGTTTTTAATCATTTAACCTCCTGTCGGATGCTTCAAAACGGTGACTTTCCCATAACCTGCCGGTGTTCCGACCTTTGACCTCGGAGTCCATAGCGACACAAACTACAGCGCCCCCTGCGGTGGAGGAGTGAACAACACTCTGCATGTGGAAAGCTACTACACGGTCTTAGACCACATGAAAAAAACACTTTTAATATTAGTCAAAGTCAGGATATTTAATAAAACAAAACAAAGATTTAACATTGTATTCATATCATGACTTCAACATCAATTTCGTTTTTTGAAATATTGCAAATGTGTGCATATCTCAGACGTTCTACTTTCTATGAGTTCATAGATACCAATTGATTGCAGTTGCAGTTTCTGAGATACACACATTTTATAACACACACTGTATTAGTTTCTGTGTATATGGGACTACTGTGATTCCTATAATATATAGTAAACAGTAGTTCCATGTATGATAAGAAAAACTCTTTAAAGCTGGTTTGACCCATTTTTAAATGTCAAAATTAGAGTTGCAGACAGAAATGGTTTAAGAACTAAACCGTTTATTATTGGCATAAAAACAAAAATCCTGCACCTCACACTTAAACCGGATACCTCTTCACATCTTTCTGGTCGCATCTACTGTGAAAGTGATCTTCACTTTAATAGTGTCAAAAATAACCTTACATGGGTGAGAATCAGCTTTTATGCATTACAATGTAAATATTACAACATATTCAACATGATCCTGCATCAGCTACACACCGTCTATCATCTCTTAACACACATTCTTTTCAAAAGGAAAAAACAATTAGTGTTTCTTGGAAACTCCATGGATCAAAAATATATTCATTATTGCTTACTGCTGGCACTTGGAATGAAATGTTGAAGGAAAAGATCTAAGCATAATTGTTCAACAAGTAAAAGTACATGTTCTAATGACACTTGGTAAAGGGATGCTGTAGTTACCCAAGATGTCCAGTAGAGGAGAGTGTAACAAATAGATTTTTGACCATTACATTACTATTAATAGGGATTAAATATGGAATCTTAGCTCATGGTTCTCTGTGTTTCCCATATTATTCAACATACTAGAAGGCCACTTAATGACAATGCAAAAAAAACAGTTCTTTATGGGGCTTAATCCTCCCACTGGTAGACTGCATTAGATATGTAACAGCATGGCATGTGTAACTATTATTATTATCTTTATCGGTACAACTTTTGTAGATATTTAAGCAGCAGACAAAAGTGACATAAAGAATTTAAAACCAAAGATTTATGATATCCAAGATGATGATTATAATTCAATTAAAAGTCACATTTTACAGCGGCTTTTGGAAAGTGGTTTGATTTGATGTGAAATCTGGGACCTACGTGTTGCCTTTAAAGTAGAATGATGTGGTGTGTGATTACATTCATGTTTGAGAGTCCTTCACTGCAGAGCCTCTCATAGCTCCGTCCTGCCTGCTCTGTGCACGATCTGGTTGTAGTTGCTATTTAGTTGTGGTTGGTAGGTGAGGAGACTGCTGAAATCAGTGAGGAGTCTCTCCCAGTAGCAGGAAACGTCTTTCATCCGCAGGTGCTCCAGGATGAACTCCTTACCCCTGTGACGAGGCAGGAAAACACACAACTAGTCAGTGTGCCGTTCGCCGTTATCTCACTTTCAAACACAAATGTTAAAATATGTTACCTTGAGGCGATCTCCTGTGCAATGTTATCGTTCTCTTTGACAAACTGTAGCAGTTCCCTGAGGAGAGAGAACATGTAAAAGACATATCAACGTTTAGCGTGCATACAAAGGAGATTCACACCTTCATATGTGAGAACTCACACCCTGAGAACATAAAAATAAATGCCTTTAGTGCGAAACACATTCATTCAAGAACGGACCTGCACATTTATGATCTTCATTAATCAGTCACACGTCTGGGACTATCAGGTTTTACGACTGTAACACCTTCACATGTATGATTACATAGCGCTGACATGCATCAATCTTGTATCACGGATTATAGGCTTTTTAAATATTACAAAAGAACCACAAAATATAAGTGGGGAAGCGGCTTTTATCCATTACACTGCCAAACATTTTTAGAGACACATTTTAATGACAACTGAAAACATATATTTTCTTTAAACTCAGTCTGCAATTTGCAATATTCCACTTTTACTGCTATTTTTTAAAATGTTTTTATGTAATGTATTTATAAATGGTGTCTTATTGTTGTGCTACTCTTTACTGAGAGGGTTATCTGTTGTTAACTTTCTGATTTTTACTTCACCAGTGAGGTGTTGTTTATGTTGTTGAACAAAACCTGAAAGTAAGTCCCTTCAGCGTGTGTCAAACACAGACCTGGGGTGTTTCTCAATGTCGAGGACGCTTCCTTGGTAGGACATGTCTTCCGAGTCACTTCTTTCCAGATGCGTGGCAAGAATCCTTCCTAGCCACGGAAAACGAAGAATGGTGGAACAGGCTAACAGGTGTGCGTCATATAGGCCCCGCCTTAAATGGAGCGTGATATCCGCCAAAGATTTGGAAATTGGGCCGTGCGCAAAGCATTGTGGGGATTTTAAGACCGCGGAGGATACACGTGTGCAGCCTCGAAATTTCTCGCTACGAAGGACGCCGGGCTCGGTAGAATTCCAAGTATGCTGGACATTGGAACAGTCCTTCGGCGGGACTCGATGACGTAGCATCCTTGAAATAGTAGCTCTGGAGCATCCTTCCTTGACATTGAGAAACACCCCTTATTTCCGACATCTGACCACAAACTTTATCAACAAGGAAATGTCCCACAATATACCTGACATCCGATAGGTCCTGCTGCACGGGGATGTAATGGACCCAGGGCCGCAGCTGAGGGTAGAAGAACTCCTGCCATTCATCCCCAACATGGAACACCAGAGCCCCGCAGAGGAAGAGGTGTTTGAAGCGGAAGCTGGCCGCCACGCCTCGGAAGTTGAATAAATATCTGTAGGACGGATAGACAAAGACAGGGGAGATGGTTGAGATAGCCCACAGATCCAATTAGCATTATCTTTCCAGACCGTCAGTAAATCTTAAAACGTCCGTCATTTAAAATCCTGCTCACTTGTATTTGCAGTGATCAACCAGGGGGATTTCTTTGGCAGGGGGTCTCCCCAGTGTGTCCTAACACAGAGAGGAAAACACAGGTTGGTAAATAATTATCACAGACTTACAGATTTCACTTTTGATTAAATATAAAAGTAAAGAATAAAAGGGTACAAATACAAAAAACGGCTGTGTTTTTCTGTCCTGAAGCTTTCTACTCAACCATCGTTACACAGGAAGGGTCAAAATAAGGCAGATATTTGATATTATAATCTGGCTCTTAAATTAATTCCAACACATTTTTGAAAGTTAACTGTAAGCGCTTTCACATAGTAGAGTATACATTTATTTCACTATTAAATCAGATCTGTTGATGCTATAATAACCCAAATGATGTTTGGTTACAGCATTTTACAGAAGAGTTACTAATTCAAATAATCATGTCATTCTTTATAACCTACATTTTGAGCACTTGATTCCAAATCCAAGAACTTGGAAACACCACATCAACAATCCGAATGTTTTCAAGGATTTCCAGCACCCATAGGCTCCCTGCATTATGTGTGTATGGACCCAGGTGTGTTGACTGACCCTTTCAGACTTCCAGGCCTGGTTCTTGGTGTACTCTGCGTCCACCAGCTCTGGAGCCTCTCTGGAGAGGAGGATCAGAGGGTCGCGCTCTGCACTGGTTCTATCAAAGTCAAAGAAATATACAGAAGAGAATGACTTTAGAGGAGGTGGGAACTTTGCTGCTAACTGTGGTAAGAAGATAGTTGAGTAAAGGGTTTTTCAGTGACATTAAAACATTTGGATTTTTGTTCAAGTCTCAAGACTGACCTGGAGCCTCTGAAGAATCCTCTGGACTCTTTCTGATTCCACGGCCACTGAGCTGCAGACCTAGCACAACACATCACATGGTTGAAGCACACTGAAGTGATACTGTGCTGCAAATTATTGTTATTTAGGCGTTCCATTTATCAATTTCTTGAATTATGCCATTACAAATGTTTTTAAGACATCTGATTAAGTGGATCAAACTGCAACAATCGTTCGACTAGTATTATTTTGATGTTAAAACCTAAAGAGGAGAGAAAATAAGATGCTAAATCGTACTTTTTAAGGTCGTCCCTCATCAGGTCCCATCGCCCCAGTCCAGTGGGGTATATGGGCCACACGGCAGGCCCCCCCTCCCAAAATGTCCACGCAGGGTACATGATGTCCTGGTAGTCTGCCGTCTACACAAATCAAACATTCACATATCAAATACCAGTAATTGTATTTAATAAACTGTGTGTGTGTGTGTGTGTGTGTGTGTGTGTGTGTGTGTGTGTGTGTGTGTGTTTTCACATGTAACTGAAGCTACTGTCTGACCTTACTGAAAGAGAAGACAGGCAGGGTGGGCTTCACCCAGCTGGGGACTTGTGGGTAATCTCTGACATTCACCACCATCTCCAGGTCAGGTAACCTGTCAATCACCTCCAGGATGAAATGCTCCACCCCACTGCATCTGGAAACAGAACAGATGTATAGACTGATCATATATTCTCTTTTAGTCAGCTTACATTTGAGGGCAAAGTGTTCTTTCCCCCACTGAGTCCAATACAAATGGGAAATGTCTCTCCTCACCTGGCAGGAAACATGCAGTTGCGTTCTCTGTACAGCTTGTGTCCGATGATCTGGTAGTGTGTGCCCACGCCTCTCTGAACAGTCGCAGCCATGACATCCTCGGAGATGAATCCTTTAAAAGGCTGCAGGTCACCTTGAAGGACGCTGAAAACCGACAGATTTAAAAAAAAATCCAATTTAGTAATACAAAATGTAACTGGCACAGTAGTTATGAAACAATATGTCCTAGACACATTGTCCTCTCACTCACCTCAGATGGCAGCTGCAGTTGACAGGATTGCAGGGAGTGTGTTCTTTCACAGCATCAGAAATTCTGTCTCTAATGTTCTTCCACGGTTGGCCTGAAATAAATGCAAATGATGTCAGAATATAAATTCATATTGGATTAAGATTCCTAGCGTTTACCGCTTCCAAGGCTGATTCATCCCATCATGTGAGAGAGAGCTTATTGCGTCAGTGACCAGAGATACAACTATGACAAAGTCAGGTCACTTAAAGTATATTAAAACGCCAATAAACGGCATTACTAGTGGAATCCTGAAGCTGATGAAATGCAATTCTGAGAGGAAACAGTTACAGGATAAAGGAACCAGCGTCTTTGCTAGCAAAATAAATATTACAATTAATACACATACTAATAAATAAATAAGGAATCATATTTTTCAGGGGAAATTCTTTCTAGGAGTACATTGACATTCATAAAACTCAGTTTATCTTTACAGGACTTAATAATAATAGAAAATAATGCTTTTATTTGCCTCAATGTTAAGTTTTGTGTTGTCACATGTTAGCAGTGTTTATTTTTACATGCGAGTAAAATACTATGCTTGTGGGTCAGCCTGGACTTCGTTTTACCTTAAAAAATAGCCTAAAATATCTTGAATTGTGCATTGTTTTATTTCCTGTTCCACACATTATATCATGACAGCAAAAACGTTACTGTTTTAGTTTGTCTGAGTCAATAGAGTGCAACAAGCCAGAACATTTGTTAGAGCTAACTACCCTTAGCTGACCTGTTGCCAAAAAACAAAAACGTCTTAATTAATACAACCATTTAATTAATACGAATCTTATTTTTAAAATGTCAATGTAGGCACAACTTTTAACCAGAGCTAATGCAACCCTTAAAGTGAACACAGTTAGCTTAGTGGAGTTAGCTCACAGGCTAGTCAGCTAGCTCGTGAAGTGATGAATGACTCCAAACATCAAAAGTTATCTCAAGTAGGTACAGCGAAACTAAATGCACTCAAGTCGTACAGCCACTTTCTAAAAAAAGGCAGGGGCATCAGGTAAAGGCATTACCTGAGGCAGGAACCAAACATAAAAGACAAAGTTGCAACAGTATTAAAACCCTCCACAGCCAAAAGCGCTCCATTTCTCTCTCTATCCTCCAGCTATGTCTGAGAGGAGGAACAAAGCGGCGATCTGTGATCTACTACTCTGGGCTGAATGCAGTCGGAACGGTAAAGCGCACTTCGAAATTCATTTAAAGGTTACACTACCGTAACGTTTAGAAGAATTGCTTACTTTTTCATTAAAGGAATACTGCTCACACAATCTCTCTTTGCATATACACATTCTGCCTGTCTGATAAATGAATCAATAAACCAATTTTTATTAATTTAAAGCATGACATCTTATTTTCCAGTGCATAGTATTATACAATTAAAGGGTGATTAAGTCCCCACGGTTCCTCTGTTCTAATTGAACAATGTATGTCAAGGGCATAGATGACTGGATGATTGTCCATGGGTTGTTAAGATGAGTAGGGGAGAGAAGAGGAGGAAAGAAAGAGACTGAGTGACAGAGAGAGAGGAGGAGACAGGTGGTGAGAGAGAGATAGAGAAGCAGAAAGAGACAGAGGAAATAGGACATTTTTGTAAGAACTTCTTCCTTTTTGCTAGGCAGTTCTTTAACTTCTCGGAAGACAAAAGGCGTGGAAACACGTAAATTACTGAGCAACAATGCACCAAATCTGTCTCTCTCTGCTCTCTGGCCTTTGCCTTTACTTGTTTTCCCTTTGCTGTGCTGAGGAAGGTCTTGAGTTCCCCAATTTTGACGGGAAGGACAGGGTGCTGGACATCAACGAGCGCAACTACAAGAAGGCCCTGAAGAGATACGACCTGCTGTGCCTCTTCTACCATGAGCCGCTGCCCGCCAACAAAGGCCTGCAGAAGAGGTTCCAGATGACCGAGCTGGTGCTGGAGGTGAGGAGGAGGAGGAGGAGAGAGCACAGACACAGAGAACCACAAATAAACAGTGTTAAAGTAAAGGTCACGGTAGACTGATATTCTCTCTTTTATAGAAAAAGTCTTAAATAACTGTAATGTGTTTCAATGCTCCGTAAAACTCTGCATCTTATTTCAGAAAAACAACTTATTATTGGTTGGGAAATGATTTAATAATTTTGTATTACTGCAGCTAATGTTAGTCATCAATTGTAAGTCAGTTGGATGAAATATCTTAACATCTCTTTGATGGACGGCCATCAATTACTGACATTTCTGTTAAATTCCATGACATTTATATAAAACAGAACTAAAAATGTTTGCATTTGAAAAAAAATATTATTACTGAAATAATTAATCAATTATCCTAAAAGTTTCTGATACATTTTCAGTCGATACAGATTTGATTCAGGAACTACAAAACTCATTCCATGCCATCAGCCTGAATTAAATATGGTTATTATTAGCCAATGAGCATACCAGTAGCAAGTAGCATTTAGTCTTCTTGCTTCATAAATGGCATAAACAATTCATCAGTTATGATAATAGTTAGCCATACGTTTTCCACCCTTTTACTACAAATCTGAAAATTCCCAGACACCACCGTTGACTTCTTCAGGTGCACCTGAATCCTGCCGAGAAGACACCATTACTGATGGAAGACGTGTGTTGTGACATAGTGTATATTTCCCCCGACATATCTCATGTTGCATAGAGCTTATATCCCTTCGGGCTACACTTGCAGCCTCACCATTGTGCACGTATGACTAACCTGTCAAAACATTTTACGGACAGGAAAACCAGACACTGAAGGCATCATTCTTCTTCTGCCTGCATTATGTGTCACACATGTGTCACCTGCACATTCTTCACTGGCAGGAAGTCATTTAATCCCATAATGGGCCCTCCTCTGTGTGTCCTATGTGTCTAGGGATTGTTTCTAGGTCATTTTAGTAATTATAGCTTGCTCCCAAATCTCTTTACTATCTGGCGTTGAACTAGAAATACTTTTTTTTTTCACATTTATGAGCTAAAAGCAGGCACATGTCTTTACCTTTTCATTATAGCTTTTGCATTCCTGTCATGCACTGAAAACAGAATAACATTCAGTTAAAAATCAAAGTCTCTCTTTATATCTGCTTTTTTCCTTAAGCAGTCCTGACTCACTCTGACTAAAGTCTCTCCACACACACACACACACACACACACACACACACACACACACACACACACACACACACACACACACACACACACACACACACACACACACACACACACACACACACACACACACACACACAAAATGCCTTCAAATACTATACTTTAGTATATCCAGAAACCAGTTGAAATATTCTTTGATTGTGCTGACCTAACCTAGAGTCTAAAAGCAACAGTTAATCACAAGTGAATCACTGAGTGCTGTCAATCTCCTCCAAAAGGCCTAAGGGTTAAAGTCATGAACGTCCACCGTGTACGGCAGTTTGTTGCATGTCTTGCTAATGTGCACGAGTCACTAATAAAGGAATAAAAGCTTGGGAAGGGTTACAAGTGGCACGCATCTCACAACACACACACACACACACACACACACACACACACACACACACACACACACACACACACACACACACACACACACACACACACACACACACACACACACACACACACACACACACTCACACACACACACACACTCACACACACACACACACACACACACACACACACACACACACACACACACACTCACACACACACACACACACACACACACACACACACACACACACACACACACACACACACACACCTGTGTAATGCAAAGAAGGGTTGACAAAGACGGCAGCAGCTCAATTACACAGCGTAGAAATAGGCCAAATAGATGCAGGGTGTAGAGTAAAAGATGGTATCTATTGAGTCTCTTTTCAACAGTTAAACACAGGACTGCTGTTTGTGTGATAAACCAAAAATGCATAGCTTACGTGATAAGTCGTTTGCTGACTGACATTTGTCTGTGTGACCACCCAGCTCACAGCTCAGGTCCTGGAGGACAAAGACATCGGCTTTGGGATGGTGGACTCCCAGAAGGATGCCAAAGTAGCCAAAAAGCTGGGTATGACTCATCTGTCTGCATCATTACATTCCCTGGGTATGACTTTGCTTTCCCTGAAACAATTTGAACTATTGTCTTTGCTACTCGGCTATATTCTCCATCAGGTCTTGAAGAGGTGGGCAGCTTGTACGTGTTCAAGGACGACCGTGTCATTGAGTTTGATGGAGAGCTCTCCGCAGACACACTGGTGGAGTTTCTGCTGGATGTGAGTGGAAATCTTATCCTGATATCTTTTAAATGTGTAACATGTGAAATTCTCAAGCTGAAGTCTTATTAGCAAAAGAAGAGTAAGAGTAGCTTTCATGTCATGTTCCCCTCAAGGTATCTCTTATCAGAGTCATAAACTGTGACATTTTCACATGAGTTCCAATAATGATTTTATATTTTGGGGAAACGAGTTGCAAATTAGGAGAGTTTTTCCACGCTTAAATGTTCACAGATGCATCTTGGGAGTGGTAGTTAACTGCTATCTCAAAGATTTGAAGTCAAAATCACTGACCTGTGTTTTACTGCCCCCAAGGTGCTGGAGGACCCAGTAGAGATGCTCAATAACGCCATGGAGCTGCGAGCCTTCGAGAGGATGGAGGAAGACATCCGCCTCATTGGCTATTTCAAGGGAGAAGATTCATGTTAGTGATAAATAAATCCATGTACACCTCTTCTCTGTCCCATTAACTTGCCTCACAGTCCCTAATGGGTTTCAGAGGCTAATGGAGTTATACACCATGCGAAAGGGAAACCTGATTCCAGACTCCCAGTCCCCTTTAAATAGCTTCTAGTTCTCTGTCTAATAGGTCAAACTGCAATTATAGTTCCTCTAAAAAAAGTGAGAAAAGTTGACTTGCTGGTGAATACAGTCGAATCATCAAATTAAATGAAGCGAGTGTGTTTCACTGCTCGCCTTCCTGATCTGTACATTATGGTTGGGATGTGAGCAGGATGTCAACAAAGCATTTGTCTGCCCTTCTGCCGGTTCCTGATCTCTCTCTCCGTCTACTCTTCCTCAGACTACAAAGCTTTTCAGGAAGCCTCAGAGCGATTTCAACCTTACATCAAGTTCTTCGCTACATTTAGTAAATCTGTAAGTTTCGCTGCACAAAATGAATGTTGTGAATGTTCATATAGCAGAATGTAGAAATGATTGATTATGAAATCCTGGCATGTTGTGTGTTTCAGGTGGCCAAACATCTCTCCCTGAAGATGAACGAGGTGAATTTCTACGAGCCCTTCATGGAGGAGCCGGCCATCCTGCCGGGCCGGCCTCTGTCAGAGATGGACATTGTTGATTTTGTCAACCAGCACCGACGGTCTGTTGTATTTTTCGAGGATTTTTTCAATATTGTTTAAGCATTTTATGAAAATATGCTCTTTTACAGGGCTACTTTGAGGAAGCTCCGGGCAGAGAACATGTTTGAAACATGGGTGAGTAGTCCTGACAAGAGTTCGCAACTAAAATGATTTAAAATAATTGTTTTAAGGTGAATACTAATGTTTTTCCATTCCTAGGAGGATGACATGGACGGCATACATATTGTTGCGTTTGCTGAGGAGGAAGATCCAGGTTTCAGCCTTCTCATTTTGCCCTTGTTTCCCTTTTAAGTTGTCCTAGTACCCTAAAGCTCAGGTTCTGTTCTGTCCTCCTCAGATGGCTATGAGTTTCTGGAGATCCTGAAAGACGTGGCCAGAGACAACACTAACAACCCAGAGCTCAGCATCGTCTGGATCGACCCCGATGACTTCCCTCTGGTCTGTCTCGTCATTAGCTTAGCATTTCTAAGAGTATCAACACTTTTGTCACGGATACCTAACTCTGTTTGTCTCGCCCCTTCAGCTGACCACGTATTGGGAAAAAACCTTCAAGTTGGACCTGTTCCGACCTCAGATTGGTGTGGTCAACGTCACCGATGTAAGTAATCAGTGAACTCTTACACGTTACTTAGAGAATGAACTCTTACCTTAACTTTCTGTGTTCCAGGCGGACAGCGTGTGGCTGGACATGTCCAACGATGAAGACCTGCCCTCCCCTGAGGAGCTGGAGGACTGGATAGAGGACGTCCTGTCAGGGAGGGTGAACACGGAAGACGACGATGAGTCTATGGACGACCAGGAGGACCCTGAAGGCTACGTCCCAGAGGACAGCTCCGAAAGTCAGGACCCGGAGGAGGAAGAGGACGGAGATGACTAACTAATGTTGAGGGGTGTCCAGCCAGGTCAGACCTGGGTCAAAACTGGCAACAACCACATTACTGAGAAATTATTTCTTTATCTAATTGTCTGAGTAAAATAAAAATATGGTTTAATAAAAATGCAGGCCATAAAAACAAAGAGCTAAAAAATGCTCCTTAAGACTGAGATTCTTACAGTCGGACAAGTCTTTGTGAGATCTGTTGACACATATGTTAATATAAAAAATGATATAGCTTTAAGGTTGAGATAAGATAAGATAAGAGGGATTGTGTCTATCTACGTGAAAATAATATACCAAAAGTGTTTTGTTCTTCTAATTAGAAAATAACTTGAGCTGTTTTCTTGTGATGAATTCAGAACCGAATAAAAGCATATTCCGACAACCTGTTAGTTTTCATTTGAACCACCTCCGCTGTTTTACGGTGTGTGAGAGCACACAGTTCCCTCGCTCAATAACAGGGTCCAGACTGATGCTAAAGACAGCAGATTGACATGTTCTCCCTCAACCAATGAGTGGGTTTCTCCTTGAATTATTCACACAGCAGTGAATAATTCAGCATCATTATGCCTCCTAATGGGAGAAGGGACCCCGGCAGTGGGGCTGGGGGAGACGAGGTGAAATGACCGATAAACTGCATAAGGAGCGGACATACCATGAATTAATAATACAGGGCCATGCATGAATGATTATTCCCCCGGAGGTGTGTGTATGTAAACAGGATGCGTGTGTCACACTGTGGGATTTACACATAATCCATGCAGCCAGATTTGAGATAAGAACATCATCCAAGTGTTAAACGTGACCCGAGGCAAGGAGACGTGACACGCTCTCTCCTGAGGAAAAGGAAGCAGACAGTGTCAGGATGTTCTGGGGTTTACATAATCCTGTTGATGTCAAGTGTGCTGGTGTTTAACATGACAAAAAGGGAGGCAGGAGGAGGATTGAAGTCTCACACACAAACACATCCGTGCTGCGATGACAGCAACACAGAGGGTGTGAGGGTTTAACAGTTTAGAGTGTTAAGGTTTCTGTTCAAGACTCTCACTCTGCACACGAGTCATTACCAAGCAGATAGAGAGGGAGGAATGAAGGGGAAGGAAAACATCCCATTAAGATGCAAATGTTCTTCATTTCCCTCTCTCCACATGTGCTCCTCGGACAGAGCAGGGTACGGGAGGATTACGCCGGGGACAAATGAGTTCCGACAGGCGGCTCCCGCTCTCAGGGGTACGAGGTTGTTTGTTTCCAGCGCCGGACACCCACATTCATTTACCCACAAGGCTCTGACAGGCTGATGGCAAGCCAATTACCGTTGAGCTTCGTGACAACAAAAAGCCGCCAAATCAAGGCCAAAAAAGAAAATGTTCCTCCAACATGTCACACAGCAGGAGCAGAGGCTTAATGGGCAGCGACAGAGCGGGTGTTAGCAGGCCAGCAGCCGAGGGGGAACTAGTGCACATGGAGAGGCTGAGAGAATAGAGAGACAGGTCATGAAACACATCTGAAATTACAATGGCAAACAAATGCAATGAAGATAGATTTTAGGGTGAAATATCAAATGCTCAGCAGTTAACTTTGATTTATAATGAGCCCATAATGCCATAGTCACATATTTTGTTGTTTTTTGTATCTCGTTATGAATGTGCAATTGTAAGAGGTTTTAAAGAGGTAAAACCACCTTCAATTGACAAAATAATGTAAAATACCTCTTAATTTGGATTCAAAAGGACTTCAATCTTACAGTTTGGTTACAAATACAAGTGATAGCAAAATAAATCCCAAAAAAGAATTGATAAATTAATAGAAAATGTTATATGTCAAGATATTTCAAGTGGATTATATGTATGGTTGAAGGGGTTAAACGATATATAGATAAAAACTCAATACAATGGTTTTGAAATCAGGCAGCTAATCAAATACAATTATATAAACTAAAGTAATAATCCATTAGAAATACCTTGATCAAGTGTTATTAAATAATTGTTCAATAAATAAAACATTTCAATCAAGTTACAAATACCGTAATCACATTTTTAAGGTAGAAAAAAACCAAAAACCCTTTTAGACGTTTCAAACTATATGACACCAAAAGCCTCGATAGACCAGAATGCAATGCCGCTATTAGGCATGTTTGGTTAGTTTGAGTATCCACAAACTAACCAGTCACATATAACTGAAGAGAGGCTTTCTGGGAAATCACAAAAGGAGGTAGAAAAGTAGGGATATCAAAAGTCCAATGTTACAAATGTTCATAAAAATGTTTATTGTTTTTACAAATGCTAATGCTGTGAAACTGAACCATGTCTTACATTACAAACGCCAAAGCATCATCATGTATCCGTCCCCACAACAGAGGACTGTAACCTGGCAACAGCGCGACACATGGTGGAGATGTAGAGGAGTGGGGGGGGGGGGGGGGGGGTGGGTTGTCGTGTGAACTGGAATGGCATACATATACATTCAGACACACATGCATGTTTACATAAATAGATACAGTGTAAAAACAGGAGGCACAGTCACGTTGGGTTCGTACAAAGTTCCTCTGCCGGTACAAAATGTCATCTTTCAAAACAGCAAAAGTGTGTTTTTTTAAAAAGTTCTCCCAAGGTGGTTTAAAAGTTAGAAGTGTACAGTGGAAAAGTTTGCTAAAATGAGCAGTGTGTTGCTGCTTATATCAGGTTTCCCAGCCAGAGGGCAGCACTGGACAACCCTGCTCTCAGACAGAAGATATTATCACCATCTCTCACTTTTCTTCTAGAAGTTCTCTTTTAATACTTAAGTTAATATGCCTGGTCAGTTATGACAAATTAAAGTGTCATTGTTGTGCCTTTAGCTTCATTGAACTGCATTGTTCTGGCTTAATCAGGTGAAAGAAAGATTTAGAAACTGTGTAAGAGGTGAGACAAGGTAGTAAAAGAAAACCAGACAGACTAGTTAAAAGGAGGTTCCGCCCTTCACACACACTCTTTGTCATCTCTTACTGCATGTATTCTAGTCATACAAGTGAGCTGTGTGAGCCCTGAAGGATAAAATCATACTTTAAAAACTGTACATTCTCAAATATTGGCCCTTATTTAGTCCTGTTGGGTTGGCAAAGTCAGTGTAATGGAATGTAATGTAATTAAGCGTCTTTGGGTCTAGAAAAGCGCTATATAAATCCCATTTATTATTATTATTATTAATGTGTATTTCCACAGCACTGCAGAGGGTCTTGTCACATTCCTCCAGAATTTCCGAATGAATTGGCCGTTACAGTCGAGCACTAACCAGCAGTTGTAGAGAAGGTACTTTACTTAATTCCAATTATAAATATTACACAGTGAAAAGTCAAAGTCCTGTTTTGAAAATGTTACCTTTAAAAAGTATGTAAGTTTAACTATACAAATGCATTACAGAAAGGTTTCCTGTGACTGTTTAAACTATTATCATTATTAATAATCCAATTAATTTGAATGTATGATTATAATCATTATGGATTAAGCAAGCTACATCTTTGGTTAAAAATTGTGAACAAATTGGAAATTCCGTCACAATAAACCAAAGTTGATTTGCCTGACAAATAGTCCAAAAAATTAAATTTAAATGTAAATGATTTAAATGCAAATCAGAATAAAAGTACAATATTTCACACTAAACTAAAAAATAACGTCAGTAAAGTATAAGTACCTTAAAGTTGTACTTGTTACACCTTTGCTTACATTTAGCTGGGCTTTTAGTGTGAAAAACGTCAGGAAATGTTGACGGTAGTTTGACATTGAGCAGGAGTACGAAATTATAAAAACAATATTGTATGTCAACAACATGACCTGACTGATATATAGTTCAGTGGAAATACTTATTATACTAGATTGACTGTGAGCTGCAGTGTTTATATCAGGGATCAGTCAAGGATAATCAAATGTGGCCTTTTATATGAGAATATACAGTATTTAAACTTCAGTAACCCGCACAGGGAGTATTCAGTAGTACTTTTTTTGGTGACATGGTTATTCCTTTCTCTGCCCTCCCCTTCCATCGCGTCCGGAGAAGGTTAGTGAACCGATGAGGCAGGGCAAATGTTTTTGGCCATGAGCGTCTCTCATGATCCGCATCATCGGGAGTTCACCCGTTGTTTAACATGTGTGTGTTGTTCCCAACTGGAGTGGAAATATCCCTCATGTTGCACCACTGCACCTGGAGAAGATCAGAGAATAAGCACCCAAGTGTATGGAGCTCTTCAGGTGTAGGAGTAGTGATGAGGAAAACAGTCTGACGTCCTCTTTGAGCAGGCTGCGATCATCCTTTCGGTCTTTTCATTTAGAAACCAACATAAATGTGCACTTGATACAAAGTCTGATTTAAGTTTTTACGCCAAATCCAAAAGAGGGTACACATTATTCAACACAGGCACCATCTTCGTCTTGGGTTTCCATGTTTCAAATATTTAAATACAAGTCATAAAATCGACGTCGTTAGTGGTTTTCTCTCCAGCCAAAGGAAGGAGTGATTGTGTTGACACAACATGACACACGTGCACACACAGATACACGCGTAACCATGTCCGAGGCGTCTCTTTTGATTTCGTCCAAATCAAACATACAAAGATCAATATATTCAAACAAGAGTGTAATATATATTCATATATAATATATCAAAAATAAAAACTGCAAACCCAAAGTGAAAACATCCGAGACAGGGTGAGGAATAAAAAAAGAGAGCGTTTGGAGAGCTACACGGAGGTTTCCGACTGTAGCCGCAGGACAAACTTGTGTGACTTGGGGTCGATGTACTCCTCCGACATCTGGATGTACGGGATCTTCTTGGTGGTTACGACCAGGCTGAAGTCCACACACTTCAGCTGGAAGACGCAGCCGTCCGATAGGCCGCTGGTGACCGAGGCGTCGCTGATCAGGGTCCACTGACGGGCCAACCAGTGGCTCCGGCTGTACTGCAGGGTGGGGCCCGCGCTCAGGTAGCTCTCCAAGAACGCCTGGGGGGGGAAGGGACATAAACACACTTTATTTTATATTCAACGGTAGTCTATTTAAAAAAATATCATGTTTTTATGCTAAAGCAGGGGTGTCCAAACTTTTTTCACTGAGGGCCGCATACAGAAAAATACACAAAGGACTGGGCCACTCACCCGACCTGAGGTTTATTGTATACTATATATATATTATTGCATAGTTATAATTGAGCAAAATCCATTGGACAACGGGCCGCATCTGACTCCTGGTCCGTAGTTTGGACACCCCTGTGTGAGTGTGATGTCTTGAGGTCAGAGGGGTGACCTTGGGCGTCATGTTGTTGGTGATGCAGAAGGCCAGGTGCTGCTGGATGCTCTCCATGCTGTGGCAGTGCTGCTGCTTGGTGGTCCTCAGGTACTTCTGCAAGGCGCGGGCCATGGAGGGGAAGATGGCCTGTGCCGCCTCCCGGGGGTCCATCACGTCCACCGGGGTCTTCTTCTGCTCCTCCTCCTGCATGCGCTTGATGTGTGTGAACGCCTCCTCCACCGCCACCACCAGTCTGAGGAGACAGCAAACAGAAGTGAAGAACGGCAACATGACAAACGTTTTCATTGGTCCCTCTACTTTAGAGAAGAACAGGAAATGATGGATACACGGGTCGAGTTCAAATCAATAGGCACGCAATGAGTATTTGTACTCCACTACTTCCCACCTCTGGTTACACTCGTGTAACAAATGAAATGCATTTTTTAGGAGCTTTCTGGCTTTTCATTTTAGATTCCTTGCAGCATTGCTCCATTCATGCTCGATGTTATTACCGTGCTTTGCGCTTGCGGACGCGCCTCTCGTGCTCCGCATCCTCGTAGTACAGCTCGTTGTGGCTGGTGTCTCTGCGGCGGGCTGCGGCTGCGATCATGGCTCTGGACTGAGAGTGAGCCATGCCTGCTGCTGCGTTGTTCCCCGGACCTGTCCAGACACACAGAGAGCACAGGAGGGCTTACCGAGTGTGTGCATGTCCCACAGGTAAAGGAACAAAGACATCTGGGGGTGATGACATCAAGTGCAACATGCTTTTAGAGCAGCAGTAGATTATGGATGCACATAAACCCACGGTCCATTTGGCTTTATCACCGGCAATATAAAATCCCCAGGAGCTGAGGCGAGTAGCCACACAAAGTCGTCAATTTTAATCGTCCTGTGATCATTGGAAAGCCTGAAAAGCACACCAACATATTGATATGCAAACATTCCCTTTTACGGCGCAGCCTTCAGGAGGCCAATTAAAGAAGAAGTGTCTCGGGCAACTTCACAAGTTTACATGTTCGGAATTACAGGCTGCTGATGAGCCCCGCCTGATGCTAAAGAAGGCAGGGCTGCTGAATTATTAACGGGGATCGAGAGTGAATAATTCATGGCAGGGGGGTGGGGGTGGGGGGGGGGGGTCTTTACACCCTCGCTGTTACTGCACTTAGATGGGATTTATGGGTACGATTTACAATGTTGAAAACCATGTGAGGAGCAGGTAACTTGAGAAACTGTTGCACCACGGAAGACTTGAAATGCTGATTTCATCATAGCCTACAAATACACTAGGAGAAGTATCTCTCGTAGTGTGATCACACGTTTCCCATCATATTATTCTCTATTTATCAAATCGACAAGTAACATATTCATTCTTTCTCGTTGTCTCCTGAATCAGCAAATCAGATAAGAATAAAAAAGTATGCTTGATTAAATTACTCAACAAGAACAATTCATTTCCCAAAGACAATAAGATATGGAGAGGTGTGAAATAATCGCCATTGTTATGTTATGATCATTATTTAATCGTTTATCTTGCAAAAATGACAAATCGTGCCATCATTTCCTGTTTCTTTCTACTGAACATTAAATTCAAGTAGAGTAAAAGTCCCTTGTAAAGTAAGAAAACACATGGTTAGAGTCTTTTCCGTTTGATTTGTTATTGTTATTTGTGCCTACAACATATACAATAGCCAATATTAATCATTTAAAAAAACATCTGTCTGATTTCATTTTGACTGTGGAATGAATCAACATTGAACCCAATAAAATAGATAACTTATGGCTGTTTCAGATTAGTTGTGAAAGCATAAATCTAACAATGCGTGTGTGTTATTTCACTTGTTTGATTTGCTTTGTTGAAGGCACTTAAACGCTTCCATATATCCTGCAGGGATTCATTTCCAATTCCAACTACGGAGCTGAGAAAACCAAATGGCTTGTCAGGCATCATAAAATCACCCGAGCACATTTGGAAGCAGTGTAATTGAGTGTTATGGCCGCTTTGCGCTCAGGGCTTCAACACTGTTTAATCATGGAAAGATGATTGTCTGTCCCCGAGTTGGTATTATTTATTACACTGCTGCTGCGACAAGAAAGACGGAGTGGGAAGTAAAAAAAAGAGGAGAAGAACGTCCCTGAGCAGCTGCTGCAGGGCGAGAAGGAAGGAGGAAGAGACACAAGAGAGAAATGAGATGAGCATTGTAACCGTGGGTTTATCCGCAACTGTCCTCCACTAACATTTAAGAAGAGGCAGAGGAAGGGAAAAGAACAGTTAGTGCACTTCAGTGAAGAAGCTTGAGCACACTTCAGGGACAGCAATGATTTCATATAGAGGGTTGGTGTTACATTCCAACAGCTGCTGTGACGAATCAACCTGTGGCATGCAGAGAGGAGAGCTATGAGTGAAGGAGCGTTGATGTTACAAAGTGAGGCTGCAGTGAGGTGCTTCAGATAGCATCAGCGTTAACTTACTGTCCAGCAGGTAGGCCTTCAGTTTGTCTGTTAAAGCTTTAAGAAGGGTTCAAAGAGAGGACGCGGATATCACATAACCACACTGGCTTTATTGCATGTTGCAGCCCATTCACTACAAATCACCCATGATTTATAATATTTTCAACAATTATATCTTAGATCTATTTTCTTCCTCCCAGGCAGACATTCCAGCGCTGTATGGAAATCCTGCAGTGACTTGAAATGTGCTTTAGACGGGTCACCTGTCCCAGGGACTGTGAATGATTGCAGCAGTTATATAAGCAAAAAAGAGTATGACGATGACACAAGCATCTATGTGTGTACGCATTAGCAGAAAAAGTAGACCCCCCACCACACCGGAGCACAGAGAGAAACCAAAGCACGGATAAAGACACATAACAAAGATCAAAGAGCGTCCCACTCACCATCAGCCAGGGCTGCTGGGAACTCACCATCCACGTTGTAGACCTTGAGGCCGGCCAGGTGCTTGGCAGCGCGGGACTTGGAGGCGGAGAGCAGCGCCGGGTTGTGGACGGGGAAGTCGCAGTAGTAGTGCTCCAAGATGGCCAGAGCCGCCCGCTGGATGCTGGGGAGGAGGAGGAGGAGGAGGAGGAGGAAGAGCTTTAGGGAAATGTTCTGGATAAAAACAGTGTGTCTTCCAACAATGGAGAAAAAAGAGGAGCTTAATCAACAATTCACTGCAACTTCATTACTTCCATCCACAGCTCCTGGCTATAAAGAGCAAATCAGATTTCTGCATTTCCTTGCAGCCCTATGCATGTCGTTTGTCTTTAGCTCTCCCTGTTTATATCGATGTTATGGAGGAGAAAGCATTCAGAGTCGATGTGGCTCCACATGCTGATCCTTCACAGTGGGGATCATGTCAGGGCTTGTCCTTCACAACACAGCGCTACTAAACCAACTGTACACAAGCAGGCCATTTCCACATGTCACATGACATAAATCATCAGGTCTTTTATCACACACAACCTCACTTTTCCTGGAAGCTACATTAGGGCAGTAAGGCTCTGAGTCAATAGACTTGGCAGTAACCACAGCATCAGCAGCAGCAAAGCTTTTCTGAACTGAGCAATTTAGCATAAATATCTTATTGCAAATTCACCAATGTATTAATTGTCATTGAATAGAAAATGTATCAGTGGCCATGTGCTCTGTTATACCAATACTTGTAGCATTTAGAAATGAAATCTGGCAGCTAGTATTGGCCTTCCAAAGTAAAGCTAAAAACCAGTCAACAATGCTCGCTTTTATCGACTTAAACTATAGAAATAAAGCCAACAAATGCAGATATAAATATGAAACCCCCCGTTACTTAGCAGTACTTCACAGTGTACACAGTATAGGGATTTAGTTGCTGCTACAACCCAGAGCTCAGTTCACTGACCTGCATTTATCCAACAGGACGACAGCAGATGTTGACAGCTGTTAACTGACCCAAAACACGACTGCAGTGCTTAACACAAAACGGCCCTTTTCTTCTCCGGCTGTGTGTGTGTGTGTGTGTGTGTGTGTGTGTGTGTGTGTGTGTGTGTGTGTGTGTGTGTGTGTGTGTGTGTGCGCGTGTGTGTGTGTGTGTGTGTGTGTGTGTGTGTGTGTGTGTGTGTGTGTGTGTGTGTGTGTGTGTGTGTGTGTGTGTGTGTGTGTGTGTGTGTGTGTATTCACTGGTCTGTAAGCCCTCACTGCACCCTGTGTCATTCTTTAGGCCACGTGGAGGGCTAACTCAATAAACATGAACATGAACAACTCGGGCAGCATGCGCTTCCTATTACCCCAGAGGAGGATGCTGTATGACCTCTGAGCCACCGATGAAAGCAGTCCATATGTTTTCTGACCTCTTGTAATGTCCATACCTCACTCAGAATAAACTCTAGATTAAGTGCAGATATCTGAAATACATTACATTAGACCACAGAGACATACAGGGCACCCAGGAATTCATTTCTACTGTTATCTGCTGACAGTCACATGTAAGAAGCATCATGACAGGCTAACAGAGTTACTGAACAGATACTCAGATTGTTTTACAGACAAAAGATGAACGAGTGATGAGAGGATAGGGACCGTCTGTTCATGGCTTTAAAATGGGACTGCAAAGCCTCCAATAAGTCCCCTGTTTCACATTTTCTAAAGATGAAAGGAATCCCTTTTCCCATGATAACGTTTAGATTATCCATGATTAGATTTGTGTATTTACATGAGGTCATGAATAGGTACTTTCGAAAATATGTTCCATTTAAGTAAGTTAAATAGCAAGAAGCTACAAGGCCAATGGTGTAGTTTTCATTTTTCATTTGCCCACGCCCGACAAGTTTCATGAAAACCAGGCCAGAAGTTGTTCAGTAATCCTGATCACAAAACTCCCTCCCACGGAACAACAAGTGTAGCTTTTTAATAATTGTGTGTGTGTTAGACTTGAAGTCAGCCATAGGAAAACCCGACAGAGGGTATATCAGCAAACTGGAGGCGCGCTCACTTCCGAGGATTGATAACATCTCCCATGTTTAACCCAAGAGACCCGGGCAGCCCTCTGATCCATTAAGCAGACACACAGGACCATTGTTTGGAGCAGAACTGCTGAGTCAGAAATCCTGCCGCTTTCGGACTACGATCAATTATTAAGCCGAGCAAACATGACACAAAACCATGTTGGCGTTTTACATGGAATTCAAGAATTGCAGAGCACTTAGTGAGATTTTCCAGGTAGTCACCCTCTGTAATGTTTGGGAAGAGTGACCGGTCAGGGAGTGTAAACTGGGAAGTCCCCAGCAGTGAGTGTTTAACCCCCACCCTCTGTGACTGGAAGGAATGTGTTCATATTCGACTCCTCTGGTCTGACAAGGGGACAAAAAAGGCTTCCTCTGGAGATTGGCATCAAAGGCCAGGCAGACAGAGACAAGCCTTGAAGGCCCCGGGGCCGAGTCCCCTTTATGATAAGGGAAAGATGAATGGCAGAGAAACAGGAATGTGGGCAGTGAAGTAGAGGAGGAAAATACACACTCTCGTCTGGCTTTCTCTCTATGATGCATTGTTCGTGACTCATTTGCATGTATATGATGCAATTACGCATGCAAACACACATGTTTATGCTAGGTCGTGTCCGTGCATGTGTGTCAGGCTGACCAGATGGGAGCTCTCATTAGCCCTGAGTTTACTGCCTGCTGCTGCGGCCAAGCACCCTGAATGGCACAGCTTACAAAGGACAACAGCCCCAAGGCTAACGCACCAACCAGGCCTTCACACACACACACACACACACACACACACACACACACACACACACACACACACACACACACACACACACACACACACACACACACACACACACACACACACACACACACACACACACACACACACACACACACACACACACACACACACACACACACACACACACACACACACACACACACGTCTGACCTGTTTCTGCTAATGCTAAGACAACTTGGATATCAATACGCATTCAGCCTAAAGGGTAAAGGTTCAGCGCAAGCTATAAATGACAGATTGGAAATATCAATAGTCCAAAGAGAAAGAAGTGATACGAGATGACCTTCTAACATTATACTCTTTTAGGGTGAATTCTAAATTACAATCGTCAACTTAATAATGTTTAAATTAAAGGTTGCTTTATGTGTTGAGAAGACATTTTACTTCTCGAACTAGATACTCATATTGGGTTAGCTGAAAAATGCCTTGTCAAAAAAAAAAAGGCACACATGGATTTTAGCTACCAGCCGACATCCTGACATAAACAAAGGTACATCAATTATTAACCAGTCCACTACGGGGAAAAAACACATACATGTAAGAGTAGATACGGGATAGTATCCTGTCATAAAGAAGTCCCCCAATAAATCCATCATGTTTTAGTAGTTGTCGTTCAGCAGGCGTGTGTTGGACACTCGGTGCTGCATATTGATTCCAAACATGAGATCTTCCGGTTCTTTCTGACAGTAAGGTCATAAAAGCCTGGTGGGTCTAGTCAGAGCGGTTCTCTCCTAAACACACACCTCTCCTTTCTTTCATTCCCACATTGGTTTCTTTGACACTGCCCTCCTATTAATAATGAATCCAGCGTTCTCTCTCCTGTCTCTCGCTGCCTCCGTCTCCTGGGTCTTTCCTCTGTACTCCGCCCTTCCGTCTGCAGCCCCCCCCACCCTCTCCTTTTTCTCCTGGCACGGATTCCTCTCAGCCACTGTGTCTGCACGCCTTCTTGTGTTTGCATTTTTCTCCCATTTCTGGCTAAACATTTTATATCCCTTTCTACTCTTTTACTTCAGAGTGTGTAACTAGTGTTTTCCTTCCCTCCTCTCTCGCTTGGTGTCCCAGTTTCCATCTTTCCTTCTGCCTTCATCTCGCCCCCATGTCCTCCTTTCCCTCTCTTTCATCCCCCCACGTTCTCCTCGTCATTCCCCCTGTCGCTCACATGAGTCTCTTTACCTTCTGTCCTCTTACTACTTCTGTCTTTAATCTCCACATGCACAGAGGTCATCTGGGTATTCTGCCATCTTGCTCTCAATGCTTCCAGAATACATGAATGCCTGTGTGAGTATTATACTAGTCTACAGTCATTAGTAACAGTTACCAATGTAAGATTTGCACTGATCAGCGTATATTACAAAGTAAACTACTGATACAGTTTTACACCGTATCACACAAAGTCGCAAAAGAGTAAAAACTACATGTATGAGACAAAAATGTAATCCTATTAAACAAATAGTTGCGATAATGAGACCAAAGTCAAAATAATAGTACAAAAGCCACACAAAAATATCCAAAATATGAGACAAAAGTTCAATCTAGCAGACAAATAGTCCAAATAAAAAAGAAGTCATAATCATAAGACAAAAATTCAAAAGTCAAAGAGTAAAAACTATGACACTGACTATACTGTAGCACCAGAAGTATGAATCCGCCTCTGCAAATAGTTCCTATGAAATGTAGTGTTACGTGTTACGTGTGCTATAAGACCCAGCTGTCTCTCAGGCAGTGATGTAGCCTTTGGATAATGAATTACTCTGACAACACAAATCCCTGAGCAGGTGTGATTCCTCTCAGAGGACACCGGCCCCTGTGAGCTCCTCACCTCAGCTGGCCCAGGTTGTAGTGCCTCTTCTCCCCGTCGGTGGAGCGCATGACGCAGACGGAGAAGCACGGCTGCAGCTGCCGCAGCTCCAGCAGCACGATGGCCAGGTAGTGGATGAAGAGCAGAGCGTCCACCAGAGACACCGCGTACTGCACAATGCCCTGGTAGTTGTCGTCCTGAAAAAATAATGTATCTCTTTCAGACTACATTTAAACATGTTCCCATACACAAAGTACTCCTGCTGGGATATTAAATGAGATCATACACATGTAAGACAAGATGTAGAGCAAATTAATATGTAGATGCATTCTGAATGAGGGACCAACAGGGAGTTTAAATGATGACTCAAACATAAAACACAGCACTGGGAAACCAAATATCTCTTGTGGTTGTTTGTTGATCTTCTAAAGGCATTAAAAGTTAATATGTGTGCAGACAGCTATGGGAAATACTTGGTTCTGTGTGAGTAACAAAAAGTATTGCATATTTTTAATTAGCTTTATGTTGATCAAATTGTTTAAAAATGTTTTGCATTTTATTTGATCTTTTATCGGACATGTCCCTTACATTTCTTATGTTTATCTATTTTTTCAGCATTTCTAACTTAAACATCTTATGTACATTCTTATATAATAATTTATTATTTTATTTTAAAATGAAGCAACTGTAACACAACCTTATCACCCCTGGGATAAAAAGAATATTGTGATTCTGCTTACTCACAAGCAATGACAGAGATTATTATTGATGCCTGCGTTTCCTTCTTTCCCCTCACCTGTGTGTCCAGTATCCTGACTCCATAAAACAGCCAGTATGACATCACAAAGAGCAGCACCAGCACGGCGAGCAGCGCCCGGAACACAAAGACCCGCGGGAGGCCGGCCCTTGGCGACCTGAAGAAGAGCGCCCAGACGGCCAGCAGCAGGATGAGCAGCTTGAAGGCCACGGAGATGAAGAGGCCCTCGCAGGCCGTGCCGCAGCTCTGCAGCTTCTCCGGCCACAGCAGGTGGGGCAGCACCAGGAAGGCCACGGGCGTCAGGAACACCAGCAGGCCCATGACCACGGCCAGCGTCAGGGTGAAGTACCGCCGGCAGTCCAGCCCCACGCTGTCCTCCAGGTCCTTGGTGATCCGCACAATGTCCTCCTGGGACAGGCTGTGCTCCGAGGTGCCCGTGACCGCCGTGGTGGTCTCGCCCCAGTTGTCATCCTGGAAATAAATGAAAGAATTTTTGATTTTTTTTTAATCATGCCTCACTTTTACTAGCTTAAAATAATGAGGTTAGACCAAAAAAGGACTTCTTTTTTTTTTTTTTCATAATAATATAGTCCCTTTCCATCATCATTTTGTATTCACTTGAGAAGGTAAAGGCCACTATGATTCAGGGATATTTACATAACTTAAATCGATTATTTAGGCAAATACATTATTTTCTACAGATTGTGAGGCATTCTAATTGTAACTTGAACACATGAAAAGGTGCACATACTTGTAAAAAGCGTTGTCTCGTGTGCATGTGAGTGAGCAGTAAAGTCCATTAACAAACCAGTTGAACTGATGTTTGGACAGTATAGTGAATACATGGTTTAAATGCATGTGTGGGATCATGCACACTAATATTTCACATTCTGTTTATCATGTGCTGATCCATTCACAACAGCAGCATAAAAACCAATCATCGAGGTGTTTTCCTCGATTCACAGATGTTTCTTCAGTGAAAGGAACATTGAAGGGGATTCAGATGCACCCAGTGACTTCAGCAGGTCTAGCAAATGCACAATAACAAAACCACAATGGCAGAGTGGGCCCAGTACAGCTACTCTGCTCCAGGGGGAAATGTGAGAGACAGCATCAGATGATAGAAAAATATTAAAGCTCCTATCTGAGCTTTTTTCTCACTCGAGTGAATTAGAAGGGGAAACATGTTACAATACCTGGGGCTCGTGTAGTGGATTGTTTTTTTTTACTTCTGACGTCAGCTCAACAAAAAAGACATGGGAGGTTATTTCCAAACACGTGAGAAAGAAAGGAATAGATAGGAAGTGGGAAAAGTAAACAGAGCGAGCTGCCAACTGAGCTTTACTCTGACGTCTGGGTCTGACTGCATCCGCAGATAGTGAAGGTCAGCAGAGGCGCGAGAACAAGAAAGATAACAACTCTTTACACTGCAGTCATAACAAGAGCTAACGAGGCTATGTGAGCCGCTGCAAGGGAACAAGGGACTGATAATGAACCGTAGACACTGCAACCGAAACGTATTACCACTGGAGTCAAATGTGTGTAGGAATGAGTTAGAATTTGACCACTTCAGGTTTTCAGGTCACATGTTTCCTTCTAAACGCCTGCAGCTCTGTGGTTAACACAAGAGATTTTCATATTTTGTTCTACGATATAAAATACATCTTGTAAATAGTAAATACCCCACTGAACCTTATTTGTCTCACAAAAACAGCGGTTGGTAACGTGTAGCTAAACGAGACGACTTAACGTCATTGAAAGATAGCCACCTTTAGCTTAGCAAAGATGCCGTAAAGTCACGTGACCACGATGCAGTTGGCTGATAGCCTTACGTTAGCTTTAGACGAGTGTCATAAACGTGTGTTTGCCAAATATCTTATTTTTTGCATTATTCGAAATACAATGGTTGATTTCTTTGAGGGAGTCCTTGAGAGGCTGACTTATGTGTCGGCCACATCATGACCGCACCACTCCATTCAGCCGGTATTAGCAGAGAGGGGAAATGATAGTGAGTTCAGACTGAGGGGGATGGGAGGGTGGTGCATTGGGACAGAGAGTAGCCAACTGGCCTCAGGGGTTAAAACAGCAGATAAAGGGGAACAATGGAGGACCAGGCAGAATGCTCAGGTTATTTTTTTCTGGAAATATACTTCAAAGTATACTGAAAACCGAATTTACACAAAGGATATTAATACTGCAAAGGCAAAGAAGAGAAACACCTTAGTTGTGCCATTATTTTAGGCTGAAAAACAAAAATGATGAGCCTCAAACATCCAAACATTTGCTGTTCCTGAAAGCACTATCCTTCACGATGACTTGTCGGTCTGAGGTGCAGCCCCCTGAAACCGATCTCAGTCCCATCTGACCTTTGACATGACAATGCGGTTGTAAATAATCATCTGACTGTCTGCAATGCTGTAGAAAAAAAAGTGAAACATCAGGTGTGTCCCGTCACGCGAGCTGTAAACCAGACGGTGGAATGCATGGCTCGGGTTCAAAAGGTCAAAGAGGGAAGATGTTGATACGCCGCCTGACATTTGGGAGTGCTGAATGTCTGCATCTCATTCCTTCATGCAAGGAAATGAACCTTAAGTATGCATTTAAGAGATATGGCTGTATTACAAACAGTACTGGTGTCACAGGTCTATTTGTTGTGGGGTGGGTATTTTTCATAGCCATGGGTGGGGTCATATAATCTAACTTGAACTAACCAATGTCAAATAAAGGATCAAATGAAGAATAAGAAATAACATGCATCAGTATTCCTTCAAACTGCGACGAACAAGTTGCAAACTATGAATCAAAAGTAACATTGGGTTAACTTCATAATGTCTGTGTATTGAACTTGAGAACTGGAGGTCATAAATATATCTGACAGAATACAGTACAACAAAAATGCAACTCAAACACACCTAAATAATGTATATATCAGTCCAGTCAATTGGATTGGAGATTGCTTTAGAAAGAGAACACTGAAAGCCACTTTGTTAATAATGAGCGAGCGGACTGAAGAGGCCTCTCCACAGAGACTCATGCAACAAGCCTTTTACTCACAAGAAGCAATTATCCCCTACAGAGAAGAAGAGTAAGCACAACCTCATTATTTACTTTGTATATTAGCAGAGACAAGTGGTCGGCCAAAGGTGAGCCACAAGCCTGGGTCATAGAGAGATTCATAAATCAGCAGAAGGTTAACCAGTCCGCCTGCAGGTACGCAGCAGCATGGGTGAGACGTCTGACATCCTTTAAATACATGTTTTAATGTCTCCTGATTGTTAGGTATGACACCACAGGCATTGTAACACACCATTGGGGCTATTGTATAACTTTCTTCCGCACTAGAGGAAAGAAAACGTCCAAAATGCACATTGAGCTGTTTTTCTTTACTAACTTTATCAAATCAAATCAAGTTTTATTTATATAGCACATTTATAAACGATTTTTGGTCGAGCCAAAGTGATGTACATATAATAAAAATAGCCTACAGTAAAGACACTTTACAGCAAATACAACAGCACAGTTTGTTCAGAATATCAGTATGAGAAAAACGACTTCTGTTTATTTGGGTCTTAAGAATTCTCCTAATTTGACCAAACGCAGTAAATAATGCCTTTTTTTGCCTTTTAGACACTTATAATTAATTTTAAAAAGGATGTAAATGTTAGTATTCAGCTGGGGAAGCTTCATGTAGATATGTATTAGTTAGGTATTTAAAAATATATACCTTAAAAATGCAATTTTTTCAAACTCTGAGCCAGAAATCCCCACTTGAGTAATCTATTAATAAGAGTGAATGCTAACCCTGTTAATGTGTAGTGTTTACCATTAATTAGAAAGTGTTTTTCTGCATGAGTAATTATGACACAACTGATCCACATGGTGCTGAGTGCAGTTCACTTTGACTGTTGACAGATTCTCAAGTCTTAATCGTATTTGACTCCAGTCTAGCTAATGAAGACCAGTGTGTGTGTGTGTGTGTGTGTGTGTGTGTGTGTGTGTGTGTGTGTGTGTGTGTGTGTGTGTGTGTGTGTGTGTGTGTGTGTGTGTGTGTGTGTGTGCGTGTGTGTGTTAGTGTGTGCGTGTGTGCGTGTGTGTGTGTGTGTGTGTGTGTGTGTGTGTGTGTGTGTGTGTGTGTGTGTGTGTGTGTGTGTGTGTGTGTGTGTGTGTGTGTGTGTGTGTGTGTGTGTGTGAGAGAGAGAAGGAAATCAATAGGCATTAGCTGTATATAGAGAGTGTCTCTCTGACCACAGTGTACACCTGCACAGCACCCAGGGGAGACATGAGTCACAGCTTCTCATGCCGACACTCATCAACAGTCACCGCTTGTTTCAGACCTCTGAATCACTCACTGCTCAAGGACTCTTCGAGGAGTCACCGTTTTCACACAGCAAAGACTTGCTCAGGGTCTTATTGAGTGATAACTGGAGGCATTTTCAAAGCTAGGAGGGCAAATTAGCATGTATCCAAAAATGTCAAAAATAGTCCTTTAAAGTCTTTTTGTGTTGCATTCTAAGCACTTTGAATTGTGTTGTTGAGAGGTGCTATCCAATTAAACTTACAGTGCCTGAAAAAGCAGCAAATCAATCAAAAATGATTAAACAAATATCCAAATAGTCGCCCAATCCTTTTCCACCCAATCATACCTGACTAAATGAGAAGTGAATATAGGACAATGTTTTTTGTTGTTGTGAACTTTACTACTACTCCACCTGGGCTTTTCCTTCGCCTGCAAGGCTAAAAATAGGTATTAGTGACCCACATTTCCTCACGGGATTAACCAACAACTACAGGCTGATCTGGTTCAGTACCAGGAGCACGATTCATTACAGGAAAGAGGGTGAAACAGAGAAGCAGTGAAGGCAGAGGGAACAAAGAGGAGAAGGGCGAGAGCAGGGAACATGTTCGATAACAAGACAGCCAATTAAAGAGAGGGATTGATCCAGAGGGGGGGGGGGGGCGGTGTAAATTCAAGGGCCAGAGAGGATTAGTGAACACACACACACCAGCCTGTGAAACCCTTCGCTCACTACTACATTTATTCGCTTCAACTAAACACCTGTCAGGTCTGCTCTTGTTCTACGTCTGCTGTGATTTATTCATCGGAGAAGGTTTTACAAGCGATTCCTCACTCTGGGAGGAACTGAGGCGTTCCGGTGGAGACTAAATAATGGAAACATCCGATATGACGTGTTCTCACATACCACTCCACGAGAGAAGAGAAGGGCTGGGGAAATGGGAACACAGATCAAACTACTCTAATAATAATGAGGGGTTGAAGACAGTACATCTTCTATGTTGGAGATTTAAAGTTAGTGGTATCTTCTCCATGTGTTACTTATTTCAGGATACACAAATGGGTTGCGTATTAGCATCGTAGAAGCTTTCGTTGTTTACTCAAGCCTGGCTAAAAATATCCCTTTACAAGTATTTTTTGAAATGTTAGAAAACACATTTATTTGTGATTTTGTCAAGAGTTAGATAAGAAGATTAATACCACTTATGTGTCTAATTCAGCTGTATGTAATATCAAGGTGAAACCTGGAGCAGTTAGCTTAGGATAAAGACTGATGGCAGAGGGGAACAAGTTAGCCTGGCCTGTAATAAGTAAAAATAAATGTCTACCAGCACCTTTAAAACTCACTAAAGGAGAAAATGAAGTGAATATATAATACTAGGTCCAACAAGAGCTGTTTTCTAGCTCTAAGACATCCACAACAGCAACATGTGCAGCGACTGTTGAGAAAATCACCTTCTGCATCCGAGCATAGAGAGGACATCATTCAAAAGAGTTGCAGCGAGAGCGGTTTGATAAGAGGAGGAATGTGCCATCAAAGTATTTCTTTGATGAAATGTCGGCCAGGCTGTAAAGTACTGCAATATGATACAGAAGCTGCTGAGCTTTAAACACATCCAGCACGTCATCTGAACCGAACACTCGCTTGCTTGGATCATATCGAGTTACATGATGGTTTGTGGGGATTTCCTATTGGGGTTGGCCTTGGCTCAAAAGGCCTTCGTGGTGTTTTAAATGATACATTACATGACAGTTCTAGCTGTTTTTGGCCAACAAACTAAGAAATACCACTTTTGCTTACAATATTCGACTCTGGATGACTCTAATAACATTTAAAACCAGAGAAACTGGAATACTTTGCACAATCTGACCTGAAGAACGTCAAATGAACAGCAATACCTACACTTCAACTTCAAATAAACTCTGAGCAGGTATGTATAGCATGCCATGTCAGCCAGCATGCTTTCACAAAGCTTTCAGCTGAGTATTTCCTGCATTGTTTCTCCAGCAAAGTATAAATAACAGCTATTGTCTCCTGGAGTAAATCAAATATCCACTAAAAGCCTGTTTTTCTGTTGTTCAGCCGTAAGTGGGCTGCAAACAAAGCGCAGGAACAAGTGCACTCTACTCACTCCTGGGAGGCAAGGTGTGTGTGTGTGTGTGTGTGTGTGTGTGTGTGTGTGTGTGTGTGTGTGTGTGTGTGTGTGTGTGTGTGTGTGTGTGTGTGTGTGTGTGTGTGTGTGTGTGTGTGTGTGTGTGTGTGTGTGTGTGTGTGTGTGTGTGTGTGTGTAAAATATAGCAACATGCATTCCCAAAGAGCTCTTCACAGCCATTTAAAGCCACCTTTGTTCAAACAGTGGGCAGTGTGCAAAGCTGCCAAGAACTTGTCAGGGCAAGGAGGGGAAGCACTTTAAAAAAGTTTGCTTGACTAATTCTCAGGATAGAGGAGTGACAGTGAGACAATGGCAGACTGACAGCTGAAGAGCACTTTGTGAAGAGGGGAACTGCAGTGTGGTTAGAGTGGGTTATTCACAGAAAGGCCAGGTAACCACGAGGGGAAAAGAGAACTTCGAATTGAGCTAAACACTGATGCAGAAACCTGGGCTGACCTTGTAGATTACACTTGATTGAAAAATGTGTGGCTTTTAATTGAAGTGTTTGAACTCTTTTTTAAAGCTGGTAATTAGATCTTAACCTTAGGAGTTATTCTATGTGTCTGAAGTATCTCCACTACGGCTGCAACTAAGGATTATTTGTATCAACAATATGTCAATTTTTTTCAGATTCTACAGCTCAAATTGACGTTATTAATAATCAATGAATCACCAATGATTTTAATGCAATTAACATGTGACATAATCAACAAACCAGTACTCTAACAACATTCATGGAGGAAAGATTGGGAGAAAATAATAGGGAATTTGTCAAAAAGTCAATGCCTGATTTGTGGTGTTACAAGATGCATCGTCTTCTAAGTTCAAATCAAATGAAAGAAACGCAGCTAAAGACAACTACACGTATCGCTGTGTTCTTAATCCTGACCACTTACACTGGCACCATGGCTCAGAAACAGTGAATTCATGGTGGTATTCATCTGGGGTAAAAACTCAGAAACTGCTACATCCCTTGGTGTCTGATTTTGTGTGTGGCAAGCAAACATTTCTTTATCATCATTATTATCAATTTTATTGAAAGGCTTAATGGCAACAAATATGTGTTATTAGAAACGTCTGGATGACATAAGTCAGAAACACCCACCGATAGAATCTAATTCTACAAATAGTATAATATTAATAAAAACAGAGCAGCCAAATCTTAATATGCAACTTTCCAGAAATAAAGGCTCTAAACACAATTAATAGATGTGCAAAAAAAAGCCATCAGATAATAATTAAGAAGCGTTGAAGCTATCGTCTTGTAAAGCTAACGTGTTTGTGCATGCCTGCATTTTGCCTAAAGAAAAAGCCATTTCATTAAACTTGTTTATGTAAATAACTGTCAGTTTTACCTGGCTTGGTTTAGTCCCTGTTCCCGAGCTGGCTACTGGAGGAGAGTTATTAGAGTCTTCTTCTATGGTGCTGACAATCACTTCCCTAAACTCCTCTATAGTCTGGCAAACCTCGAGCACCTGCAACACTTCCTCCTCCTCGGCATCCATCACCGTTGGCGACTGCATCCTGAAATCTTCAAGCGCTAAACTTTAGCTCAATCCCGCTCTCTCAAACATCGTCTCTGTGCTGCTTTCCTTCCCCCGATCCATCCCAGAGTGTGTGTGTGTGTGTGTGTGTGTGTGTGTGTGTGTGTGTGTGTGTGTGTGTGTTTGTGTGTGTGTGTGTGTGTGTGTGTGTGTGTGTGTGTGTGTGTGTGTGTGTGTGTAACCTCCCTGACTCTCTCCTGATCTTCAGCCCAGCCCCTTTTATCCGTCTTTATATAGAAATCTCTCCCAGCATGCCTCAGGAGGTATCGTATGGGACACTGTGCGCTCACTTGCCACATAATGTCAGGGGCTTTATGGAGAAGGGCACAGAGCGATGGAGCGCGGGGAGAGAGGAAGAAGAGGGATGAGATGATCACATGGGACGTCCTGACAGCAGGGGGGATAAGAGGATGGAGAGGTGGAGGGGGGAAGCAGAGGAGGGAGGGGAAAAGGAAAGGAGGAATACAGTAAATAAAGTCCAGAGAGGAGAGTAAAAAAAAAGCAATTAGGTGCCATCGCTGTACTCCAAATGTGTTTTTCCCATCATCATCCTCCTCTTCCTCCTCTCTCCCTCCCTCCCAACTTCCTTTTATCCGTCTCCCCCTGAAGGCATCCTCTCTAATTCTCTTCCTCATTCTCCGCTCGCCTCTTGCCTCAGCGCCACTCTCCGTCAATTGCTTCTGACCCAGTGAGCACTGTGGTGTCATGGTGCTGCATGTGTGTCAGAGAGAGTGTGTGTGTGTGTGTGTGTGTGTGTGTGTGTGTGTGTGTGTGTGTGTGTGTGTGTGTGTGTGTGTGTGTGTGTGTGTGTGTGTGTGTGTGTGTGTGTGTGTGTGTGTGTGTGTGTGTGTGTGTGTGTGTGATCGGAAAAAGGTAAGACAAAACCTGTTCATCCAACCGACTGATCAGAATTAGAACACAACAACCTGGGTCTGATTATCTTCTCTCTTGTGGTCCAAAAACACATCAGTGACCCACACTGTTGCTCTGGGTTCCATTTCTTTCATTACCATGAACACACACACTGTTTATTTTCAATTCAATCCGACACACCACCGTTCTGCTCTCATAAATAATCCCAAGAGCTCCACATGTGGATTAATCCGCAGCTTAAACTATCCCCAAACCAATGCAATAAATGCATGCTTAAAACAATGGTGCCTAGTTGTTTCTGGAAAGTATCTATCTTAAATATATAAATGTTTGAAGATATTGAGAGATAGACATTGTTGACTTAGGTCTCTTCATGGGATTTGTTTACAATGAGAAAACAATATGTAAGCCCTTAAATCAGGATTTAAAACTCATCAAAATTGGGGTAAATTCATCAATTTCTAATAAAGTAGCATGTCCATGCTTTGGGCCAATTGCAATCTATTATGTAACCTTGTCTGTCAGTTTCCAAAGAGGAATGGTTACCAGAGGCTCGAAATATGTCTGTGTTTGAATTAACTGAGTGAACATATTTTCCTATTAGCAACAAAGCTAACATGCTACAGAGAGGTTAGCTCAGGGCAGTTAGCACTGAGAGCTTTTCCTTATGGGAGATATATTGTGAGTGGCTAGTGCTAGCATGTTCCTGGCTGTGCTAGCAGTAATCACAGCAGTTGAAGTTGTTCAAAAACGAAGCGCATATTTAGTGAACAGTGACGAGGATTGTCACAGCTTTAAATATTAAAATGCCTTCAAATACTATACTTTAGTATATCCAGAAACCAGTTGAAATATTCTTTGATTGTGCTGACCTAACCTAGAGTCTAAAAGCAACAGTTAATCACAAGTGAATCACTGAGTGCTGTCAATCTCCTCCAAAAGGCCTAAGGGTTAAAGTCATGAACGTCCACCGTGTACGGCAGTTTGTTGCATGTCTTGCTAATGTGCACGAGTTACTAATAAAGGAATAAAAGCTTGGGAAGGGTTACAAGTGGCACGCATCTCACAACAAGCACACACACACACACACACACACACACACACACACACACACACACACACACACACACACACACACACACACACACACACACACACACACACACACACACACACACACACACACACACACACACACACACACACACACACACACACACACACACACACACACACACACACACACACACACACACACACACACACACAAACTCACCCCAGGGAAGAGGTGCCAAACATGAGAGCTCAGCGCCTTCCAAGACATGGCTGTGGAGATATGGGCCAAACTACCAGTGCTGGGGTCTGCCATGAGTGCTACTGCTACCATACAGAGGGTCCTGCTTGAGAGCGCTAGCAGCTGAGAGTACAAAGCAGCTTTAATTGGATTTAATGAATTGAGCTGAAGGGAGGACGAGCAAGGTGAAACAATGGGAGGTTTAAAAAGGTGTGAGTGAGGGGAGCCGAGGGAGGACGTGGAAGAGGATTGGACAGGTAGTATGAGAAAAATAACGAGCTCTTTGAACATTACAGCATGGAGACATGTTGAGTAGAGACACAAAATACATATGAACCTGAAAATGAACACAATATGTCCTCTTTAAAAGTCTTACATTTAGAAATAAGCTACAACGGTTTGGCCCCAGACGAACCAGGTCCATGTTACTTCATTTTGAGATTTCAGTATTTACTTCTCAGGCAGCAGGCCTCTTCCATCTTCAAAGTGCGTATGAACATCTAAAAATAAACCTGGCTCTACTTTCGCTCCACTTGTTGGTATATGAAGGCGCTAATTCCCAAAGAATGCTTCATGGTTTAAACATATCACATTCCCCCTGTTCGACATGCCATGCTACATTGACCTGAGCTACTCCACTACACCTCTCACTATTCAGTTCCATGCAACAATAACAGCAGGGTATATTCAGCCAATTATTGCCATTGTCTGTTCATAGCTCAGTACAGGCTATATTCGTCTCCATTGGTCTTTACCATCACCCAGCTAGCAAAATACAGTAGACATTGACATGCCAGAGACATTAACTGACAGCGCTGGTTCCAACCTGAAGGTGTTCCTGCCGAAGGAGCAATTAAAGAGTATTTCTCACATTCACACAGACAACCTGGAGCTTTGGCCTCCCTCCTGAAATTATAGCAATCTGCTAGAAGGGTTCTGTTCAAATATATCAAGCAATCGAAGAACAGTATGATCAGCTGAATTTACAAGCAGTGTTGAAATCCCATTCCAAGTACAAAGTTGGCCCCAAAAAGCTTTGTAGTTTATAGCCAAGTTAAAAAGTCTTCAACACTAAGAGATACCCTCATCTGCTTTGTTGCTGAGGGTTGGAGATGGAGCCTAGCTTAGCATAGAGACAGGAAACGGAAGGGAACAGCTAGCTTTATTTTAAATAATTAGGTGTAAAAGTCATGTAGCTTCTTCGAATCTCTGCTGGTTCCTTGATAATTGGCCGTATCGAAGTGTTTCAAATAGCCCCCTGTAAAATGAAGCCCTTTTTTTATTTTACAGATTAAACAAAGATAAATAGCTTAAAGAGGTGCCTGCAGCTGGACTCTGTTATTTGTTTCCCCCTGATTTCAGTCCTTCAGGCTTAGCTAAATTGTTGGCTCCAGCTTCATAAGCAGTGTACAGACATGAGGCAAGAGAATAAATATCATTTCCCAAGATCCTGAGCAATTTCTATGAATGTGATTTGTTAAAAAAGTACACATACAAACACCATCCCTCGACAGCCGTCTCTAAACATTTATTCGGTTTGGTGTTAATCTCGAAATCTCTGTTCGTGTTTTTCGACACATTTCCCATGTAACACGAGCGCTCGTCTTTTATCCTTTCCTGTGGTGAGGCATCACAGACACATCACAGTCATGAGAAACTTTTTTTTTTTGCCGGATTGTGAGGACATCCCTGCCCGGAGCGATGTGCTGCTCTGTCAGCCAGCGCTCTGATTAAGTCCCTGCAGAGGAGTAATGAGCGCTGCACAGTTAGACTCTGGGACTCACACAGAAAATATTCACAGACGGAGAGCGTACGCGAGGCCTTAGCACACACGCAGACACACAGGGATTTGTGCTGAGCCTCTCTCAGTAGAATTGGTGGGCCTGATTACTAAAACTAAAGCCAACACCCCCGCCCTGTCAGAGGCACCACTGCAGGCCACGGCATGAATAAGACATGAACAGCTAAATACTGAAGAGGGCTGTGCTCTGTGGCAAATCCTGTCATGTGTTCAAATTAAACACAAAAAAACAGTCACACATACACAGGCGATGCTAACGAGGGCTGCCACAAGGGAAAGTGAACGCCAAGTAGGTCAGTGAAGGATGGGGAACGTCTGGGTGCATGTTTTCCCTTTAGCTGGTTAAGCCCAACACTTGACTTGAAGTTGTTTTGGGTCATTCTCGGGTTAGCCAAGTGTGCTAAAATCGCTTTTATTATTATGCATTTAACTCCTGCCAGCAGCAAGTGTTAGAAGTCCTGCTTTCAATGCACAAAGCAAGGCAAACATTTAAACTGTTTTACATGACTGCTCATCAAAATGCCATGAAGCTCTCCTCCTCTCGTTTGTCTGACAGCATCTGCACAGGGCTGTAAACCGAGGCAGTAAACATGGGAACTAGCACAGACGACGTTGAGCACCTGTAGTATCACCATGCAATAAGCACCTACAAGTGTTTACAGTCGCAGACCCCAGCAATTAGACCAAACCCCTGACTCAGAAATAACCCTGCAGCTCACCACAACATTACTCAAATGCTGTTTCCGTTTATAACATTTCACACAAGAAGGAAACAATGTATTGATTTATAACCTTGGTCAATAAATAAAGCTGAATGGACCTTAACATGAATTTAATATTATCCTCATTTATATTGATTTACTGATGTAAGAAATACTGTGTCTTATTTTGATAGCTCTAGAAAAGCTTTATTTTGAATTCTCTTATTTCGCTATTCAGCTGATATTTGGGAAGGAAAGACTAGTACTTTGCACAACTCGTCAAAACACAGATAGATCAGGTTTACCCGAACAATACCACTACAAATTGGCAATTACTCATTTTATTTCACCACGGCTGTTTTGGCCAAGAACTCTTGTATCCCTCGAGTGCTACCAGGAAGTTCACGTCTCGACATGCCAACCTGCTCAGCTAACACAGTGCTATCTGATCAACATGTCTTCAGTTTGCCTTTTATCTGACTCCAAGTAACAAAATCCCAGAGCGGTTATATAAAAATGAAGATGATTCAACAGACTCCATTTTGGCAAAATAAACAAACGCGTTTGCACAAATTGCCAAACGACCCATCCTGACGATGCAGCCTACCTGAAACCTCATGGCATTAGATTATTCTGTAAAGTACTAAAATGCACCTACACATTTACCTCCTTCTTAAGATGTTCGGGTCAATCTGACCTGGATACAGTAGTGAGGCACACTACTAGTTAATTTAAATGATTTAATAGGAAATGTCCTACCATATATTTCTCCGTTATCAAATAATCTATCACATAATCCATTTGTAGAGCATCAGAGTCAGCATGCTTTCTGAGGGTAGACTTTAAATTTGACTGACAGTCAGAAACAGCTTAGCTGCTGTTATTTCTTGGTCCGGTCCATTTTGGCAGGGGCCACCATAACGGGCCCCCACCCAGCAGGAAAATAAACAGTTTGCCACTTCCAATCGCCTTTCCTCTAAATCCCTTGTAAATCACTAGCAGAGGCATCCCATCTAAAGCAACTTGGTTCCTAAATGGTGAGTGTAAAGGTGTGTGACGGTGCAGTGGTGCTCAGCCCTACCTGGACCTGCTCCCCCCCCCGGACAGACGAGTCGCCCAGCAGTGGCTCAGCGGGCGGCGAGTTTATCGTTACAGACTTTTCTGAGCGGCTGTCTTTGTTGCGGGACTTGTGGCGATCTCTGTCCCGGGTTCGCTCCCTGGAAAACAAGAAGAATTCATAAATTGCAGTTAGTGCAGTACACCTGTTGCCCTACTAACCTTGAAATCAAAGAAATCCAGTATAAACGTTTGAGATTGAGAGTTTTGGGCCACATTTCATTCAAAGAAACAACTTTAAATGATACATTGATTATACACTTTGAGGTTCAACTAATCAACCAAGTTTGAGTAATAACCGTTGTGTAATGTCTTTTGTGGTTTTGTCCAGAGATGCATGCTGAAACACACACACACACACACACACACACACACACACACACACACACACACACACACACACACACACACACACACACACACACACACACACACACACACACACACACACACACACACACACACAATGCGAAAGCGGCTGTTTGAGTCAGATAAGCAGATCGCTGTGTGAAAGAGGAGAAATTAAACTGCTCTTTGTTTCATCTACTTCCCTGAAGCCCATATGAACTCTGGCCCTCTAAACCCCTCCCTCTACATCCTTCCTCACTACACCCACACCCCCCTAACCATCACTCTCACTACAAGGCCCTGTGTCCCTAACATATGAGCTCCATTAGCCACACTGACCCACTGCACTTACAGCCCTAATCCTGCAAAGAGTGAATGGCAGGTCTTCATATTCTCCGCCCAGCATCAACACCACCACGTGGCACGGTGCCCACTCTGCAGCTCCATTACCACAGCCTCAGTTAATCCCTCATCTGGCTCCCCCCCCCCCCTTCCAGCTGCTGACATCACGGACATACTGTGATACATACAGTATTTTACAGGAAACATCCGACCGAATAGAGAATCCAGAGGCAGGGCTGTCAGATTTCATATAGATAATACATCCTGTAAAGAGAATAATGGACTAACATATTGGACAGCAGGTGAATGAAAGAGATATCATGGAGTCCTTATTTACAGCTGCACGCCTGAAGAAGACAAAGGGCATTTCTTGATTGTCTTTTCTAAATGCTAATTGAGTTTCCTGCAGTCTCTACGCGTAATATTTCCTTTGTATTAAGTTATTTAATTGCAAGTGAAATAAGAAAAAAAGTGTAACAAATCTCCTTTCCATAATGCTCTGTCTTTCAAGAGATGAACACAGGCTGTTGTGGCTTTCTGTTTAAAGCTGAATGTTCTAGTTTTTGTTTATTTACACCAGGGGTGGGGAACCTCCGGCCTCCGGGCCGTATATAGCCCGCGAGAACATTTGCTACGGCCCTCGAGGTAATTTCTAAACACACGCAAAAAAGAAAAAAATTCAAGAAATTTAGACCGCAAAATAACAAGCGAGTGCCTGTTTTTCCTGGCCAAGGTCAGGGTCTTTGAACACAACACGAGCCTAACGTGTCCTCACGTGGTATATGTCTCGTCTGACAGGAGTGTAGTTCTAACGGAGAGCACCAGAACGCGGTTCCGGGCCGGGACGTTTATTCCAAGAATATCCATAAAGAAAAAAAATCTGCTTACAGTTTTGTTTCATAGGTGTTGAGAGATGTATCCATAGATCTATTAATTTTACTCTCAAAGTGCACGAGATTGATGCTTTTAACTTCAACATGAAAAATAAATCTTCCTGGTTATTTGCAAATTATGGTGGAAAATAAGTATTTGGTCAATAACAAAAGTTCATATCAATACTTTGTTATATACCCTTTGTTGGCAATGACAGAGGTCAAACGTTCCCCCCCACTTAAATCATATCCACATGGATATGAAACTAAATACATTTGCACACATCTTGTGTCCATATATTTCTGTTTTGGTGGTCATGCCACGGTGCATGCATGTGCGGGTCATGGTCAAATATCTGGATTAAGAGGTTGCTTTTTCTTTACACAGTATGAAAGAAAGGCGAAATGAATGGGCTGTGATTTTAGTTTTTTAAGCAGACGTTGAGTTCAATCATTTGTAAATTGTACGGCCCTCGGAGGATGTTGTAAAAATTGAAATGGCCCTTGAGAGGAAAAAGGTTCCCCACCCCTGATTTACACGATGACCGCAGCACAGCGTTAGAATTAGATTGGTGTTTCCAGCCATGTTACAACCCCAAGTAGCAATACACAAAAGTAGAATTTGGTGAAATCCGATATGCCAATGTTTCTTGTAGCCAATTGCCAGGACTCATGTGTTATGTTGTGTTGTTATGTGGTCAAAATGGACGCTGATGAGAGCTGTGGGACTCAACCAATCCATCAAAGCTAAGAGCCTAAAACCAAAACAATGAGCAGGCAACCATTTTCTGTTTGTCTACCGCTACAAGCAACACCTTTCCCATTACACATACTAATCGGCTACATTGTTAATTTAACAAACACTGATTAGATCAGCAAGTGTTGATATTGAGTCTGACAAAGCTGAATAAGATCTGGTGCCCGTTAACAATAGCCTTTTAGTGAAGTATAAGTGACAACCTTGAACGCTACTTTCCCACACAATAACAATTCATAACCATATCTCAGGATATCCTGCCTGCAGGGGTCGCGCAGTATGATTGACAGCTCAGTCTCACATTGGATGGATGGAAGTGTTTTTGATTAAAGGGTGTTAACCTGTCTGCTTTCCGCCTCTATTCCTGTACTTCCTTTTGAGCGTGGACACCGTTTCCTACCATCACAATGCTTCAAACGTGCACACAGTGAAAGAAAGCTCATTTTACAACAGCCCGCAGCAACTCCTCTCACTGACAGAGTGACTGACATATTCTCGTCTAATAAATCCAGGAGATTAGGGCCGTGTAAGCTTTTAAATACATTACAGCCATCATTATTACTTTAGGTGTTATTATGGTTATCATCATCAGTGTAAATGGTTTCTGCAGCGGGAGGGATCATCAGTCAAAGGCTGTCAGTGATGGTGGTTATTAATTGGGAAGGAGCAGCAGCGAGTCAAAGTTATCAGCAGAATAGTAAGCATCTCCGGGGGAAATAAAGGAAAGATAAAAGCCAGAAAACTTCATTTAAAATTGACCAAAACCAAATAAACATATTAAAACCGTCTTTGCTAGTCTTTCCATTGTGCTTAGAGAGTTTGAAATATACTGAATAAGTAACTGATTTGTATTCTTTTAAAAATACCCGATATCCAACACGCGTGTGACACAAAACAGAAACGAATACTCTTCTTCAGGCAATAAGAAATGCAAAAACAAATACACATGCTTATTTGAGTTGCAGTAGGGTTTGTAATTAGACATAACCCACATCCACTTTACAAGACAACCTGTAATGAGGAGTCACACGCGCTCCACGTTTAGGCTGGGAACCACTTGAAAACAACGTGTGAATGTGTGTCTTTACACGCTAGTCCCAGCAGAGCGTGATTCATTGGGAAAGTCAGTACCAGACAGTGAAGGAACACCTGGTTCCTGGAGAGCTGGCGAGACTACAAATGTGAAAAAGACGACTTGGACATAAAAAAAGATTGCTGTTTACAACTGCATTTTGAAATTGTATATGCACACAGACAGGAAACTCAGGGCAGCAGACCTGTGGTGAGCAGGGAGGGGTTGGAACAGATCGGCCTCTGTCTGCCAGCCCCCCCCCCCCCCCCCCCCCCCGACACCCCCAGCACGTTTTCTCATTCCCCCTCCAGCATGCTTGTGGGGTGATCGCACTGTGGAAACCTCGCTCCCGGCACCCACACCTTCCTCCCCCCCCACACACACACACACACACCACCAGCCTTCCCACATCCTCTTCCTGCCTCATTAACATGCAGCCCGGCTCGTTGGTATTCCGACCGCGTGCTGTGCTATGATTTGATTAATGGAATTTGACTTCCAGCGAGGTTCCCTGAAACGAAGATGGCTTTTTGGAACAGTGAGGATGAGAGGGAGTGGGGGGGGGGGGGGGGGGGGTAGAGATGCCTGGCAAGCGGGGGCACAGTACTGCCAATTAGTCTCTGGAAGCAGTTTGGCTGTAACACCTGAGGATGAGTGCGGTCTCGTTCTCCACCTCTCACTGATAGCGGGGCGGCTAATGGAGAGCCAACTAGCACGGCAGGCCAACTGTCCGAGGATCAATTTGTTCTCTGTGTGTGGCTGGCAGGGCACAGACACACACACCTGTGTGACACACAGCTTTGTGGCACCCGTGTAGCTCCGACTCAGCCAAATGGGTTGAGTCATGAAGCCAAATAAAAAGTGACCAAGCACACACTCAAGGGCCATTTTAAACCGTTAGCTATCAAGATATAAAGAGCTCTGTGTGATGGGTTTGCAAAAAGATGATCCATTTGCATTTACTTTAAATTGCAATATATTTAGCTTAATAGGTCCTACAAATGAAGTTTAATATTCTTGGTGTTAAAATGTTTACCTCAAAGTCACTGATAAGCTGCATTGTATAAATATAATCAGCCTGTGCAGTTTGGAGTTGATCCATGTTGAGGTGGAGGGGCACTCGTGTGATAAGCAGTCATGTGGCCTGCCTTTTTCTTTAGGGTTAGCCTCCTACAGATAACACTGCAGTAAGGTGACACATTCCTGTGACTCATGAGGGTCAGGGTTGTGTTAGAAACAAAAGGGTTGTGCGACGTGTTGGCTGCATTTCGGAAACCAGAAGTGTTCCCAAGAGAGTCAGTGCAAGGTGGAGACGTGTTCGTGATAACGAGCATATTCTCCTAAAATACATAGTGTTCAATAATCACTCAGCTGTTCCCTTTGAAAGTAACAGGAAAGTTAATATAGCTGGTTGAAAAAAAGTTAGCTGAAATCAAACAAAATTCCTTGTAAAACATATTTCTTGGTTAATAAACTAATAATGACATATTTTGGTCGATTCAGAAATGTATATAAAATGCAGGCGGGTCATCCATGACCCTCAAATGGAACTAAAACTGTAAATTAATTAGTTTAAATGACTCACTCCGTCCCATGAGAATTCTGCATGCTGCCCAATAATTGGAGTTATACCAATCAAAAGAACCAATGTTCCACATGAGCAGCTGCTCATAAGAGATTTGCAATTTCATAACCATTTAAATACTCCAAATTGGCAGAGTGGAGGAGCCAAGCTTTAGGAAAGTTTCAGGATTTAATTAAACTGACCCAATACCAAACTACTATGCTCCTTATAGGAACCCAATGCTGAGATTAAAACCAAATTATTTGGATTAACACAAAAATAAGAGCAGTAACTACCAATTATTTAAAATCCATTCTATGAAACATCCAAAAATGGCCATCACAACACTTACACAGTAAGTGATGCTCTGGATTCTGTATAAATAAAACAGTGGATGGGAATCACTGTAATATCCTTAATTATTAAAAAGACTGCTCTCTTGTGTTTGAGTCTTTCGCTCAATTGGAACTGAACAAGGTCTTTCGGGAACAGAAGGAATTCCCACATGCAAATAAAGAAATCCGTGTCATCAGTGTGTGTCGTTGCAGCTTTTGGCAGGAAATGGAGCTCTGCCATTACTGAAGAGCCAGGAGGACTCTTTAGTGGAAGTATCCTGGACACTAGTCTAGGGTTGTTTGACACAGGAGGGGGGGGCAAAAAGCCAGCTGGAAACAACTCCAAAAACCCTGTCTGTAAATGAACACTTCAGCCTGTCCAATTCTATTCTGACAAATGATGATGTTTTCATGACTTTGAAATAAACACTACTGTGTGATATGTTGTATGAAAATGTGCTCCCATGTGCCTGCATCTGTTCCGGGCTTCACTGTAATGAGACGACAGCGATGCAGATCTGTCTCACGCGGGGCACCATACAGCGTCGAAAGATGACCTTCACAGGGCGATGGCAAGATGGTTTCGAAAGCAACCATTCTTTTTTTTCCAACATCAAATTAGAGGCCAGCGGGTGGTTTTGGCACAGTCTTGGTAGGGGTGAAGGAGCAAGGGAGGGGGGAACGGCGTTTAGCGGAGACCCCCATATGTTCCTAACCAATTGCCTGTCAATCACTTGAAAGGCTTCAGGAAAAGAAGTGATAGGAGCCCGCACCACAACCACTGCCACGAGGCGACATGACTTTTTGCTCATCGTAACTTTATGCTACACGGGCACATTCCTGCCCGGGGGAATGTGCTTCGAGTGGGGAACAAGTGAGACGCCTGCGCCGACCCATCCTCAGAGAGTAGCCAGGAATCCATTTAAGAAGGGGGAGGTGGGGGGGGGGACGACACACACACACAAGGGGGTCAAGAGCGAACGAGAAAGAGGGCAGCTGCTGAATTCATGTCACGACGGACACAAGGGGATGATAAGGGAAACATGAGGGTTAAAGCGCGTAGGACAAAATATAGACGATGGCACGAAACCAAAAGTCCTTTAAATTGGTGGCAGCAAGAGTGGAAAAACCAAGAGATATATGGTGAAGGAGCTAGAGGGGGGCTTCAATGAGGAGGGAGGGGCCGCTGTGGAACAGGAGCCCCCTCTCATCAGTCAGTGGGCCCTCTTCAGCACCTGTCCCCCGCTGCCTTCCTGAGGCCTGTCAGCTACAGCCATTTCACTGCTGACAGACTAATGCCCCTACACAAGCTGTGGGCTCCAAGCATGCTGAACGGAGAGGAGGGGGGGGAGTGAGATAAACTGGTGTTTCTTTAATCTGTGATGTTTTCTGATACAGTTTATCCAAAAAGGAGGCTTTAATAATGAAACAATACTATTTGTATCACATGTATAGGACTTCCTGCTTAAAGAATTACTAGAAGAATAAATTAAGATGAGGAATTTAGCATCTCTGTTTCTCATGACATAGGAGGAAGGCTTTAAACGCCAAGAACAGGGTCTGATTTGTTTTATGTGGGGTGACATGTATTAACATGATTTTATGATCTCTAGTAGATTGACAGTTTACATGTTTCAATCTGTGCAGAAACAACACTGCACAATTCAATGGTGAAGCATTGACAGATAAATAGAGACAACAAAATAAATAAATAGAAAACATGAAACGTATGGCCATATTTTATTCTTGGTTATACAAATGGTTTTGGTCTAACATTTTGGCATTACATGTTTGCAAATGAGGAGGGGCTATTGCAGGTGGTAAGCGTTTAGTGACACTGTGGCAGGGACTCTTTTAGGTAAAGGCAGGGCAGGACAGGAGTTGTTCACTAAGTAGCATTGAGTCTTACCCATGCCTGTGGGACCCCCGGGAGCGTCCGGAGTAGTAGGAATAGCCAGAGTAGGTGGACTCTGTGTCCATGGCGACGCAGTGCTGTCCAGGCAGAGGAACCTTGTGCGCGGTGCGGTCGAGCTACAGGCGGTCAGCGGGCTGATCAGGAGGCTGACAGGGGGGGAGAGCGGTCCGCAGTCAGGCTGGAAAGCGACCCTGGGGGCGCCCGGTGTGGAAACATCAACCTGGAGGGCGAGACGGAGAGGAAATCTGAATTTAAAATGTGAAATGTCAAGGAAACCTGCCCACAGGAGGGGCAGACAAGACCGTGACAGCGTCTGACATCAATCAAGTCTCAAGGTTTAAAGTGCGATGTTCTGGCAACACACTTGCAGTAACAACACTGTTATATGCAGCTCTCAGGAGGGTACAGCTGAGCGTTCAGCATAAAAGAAACACTGCTACCGTGAAGGAGCAATTTGCTCTTATTCCCACGCGGCTGACAACTGTTGTTCAGAGGCAGTTTAAAGTCTCTGACACACAGCAAACTGTTTAAGCCTGACACTGACAAGCTCAGAGAAGACGAGCACAGCGAGAGTGTGGGGGAGATAAAAGCCTGTTTTTCTCACAGGAGTAAGATGGAGGTGTTGCCAGATTGGGAGCGAAGCAGGGACTCACAGATAAAGGTGTCCTCGTTCTACCTACATGTGGTTACTTTTCATAAACTGTTGATTGCATCAGTATATAATGCATTGCTGTGCTCCGGAGCCCGTCACGGCAGACATGCTCAGAGGATGGCAGGTCTGAAAGTGAAAACATGAATTGCTTGTGGCTAGGACATGCTTCATTTGAAAAGAATGGAAGTCTATCATCGACGCGTTACGTGATGTCTGTACAAACGCTTGTACACAACCCAAGGATGTGTTTGTTAAGATTGATTATGATCTTTTTCAGCCTTTGCCAAGACATGCAGAGACATTTTAAAGTGGAAATAACATGTTATGAATTGATTAGTCAATCCCCAGAAATCTAATCTACATGTATCTGCTAACCAAGGACAGTGTACAATTCAGCTTCCACCTCAATGTAAGCTAATGAATACATTATACAATACAAGAGTTACTTCTTCTTTCTCTATTTTATATCTGGAACAGCATATTAGGGCCATTGTAAGAATAAATACATATGGATTAGAAATATTATTCCAAGAAAGAAACTACAAAAGAAACTCAGATAATCTATTTGCATGGGTATTTACAATTGGAGAGTGAGCCGTCAACTGTAAATCTAAATTGATTGATGCTTTTATCCACTAATCTCTGCATTATTATTAGTGGCTGTTACAGGGGAATTGCTGATTGGACTACATTAAGTCACTTCCAGTCAAATCAAGCTGCATTCTTTCCCCCAGAGGATAACCGTGCAGATGCAGGACCCACTTAAGCGTCAAATTGTTTCTAATAGCAGTAAAAAGCCACGGACTAATAACATGTAGGGTCCCTGGAGCAGGTGGGGGGGGGGGGGGGGGGGGATTCCAGACTGCATTAAGAGGAAATGGTGGATGATCAGAGGCTGTAGTAGAGCACACTTGATTTACTAGGGTCAGACTAAGTGTGCAGAGATGAATTATGGGAAAAAGTAAAAGATGAGAGCTGTTGGAATGAGATACATGTGGCTCAAAAGAGTCCGATTAAAAGCGCACATGTGATTAACTGCACAACGGGAGAGAGGTGAGTCATGCGTGTAGCTTGAGGCAGGCTGTAAACACTCCTATAATACCTACACACACACACGCACGCACGCACGCACGCACGCACGCACGCACGCACGCACACACACACACACACACACACACACACACACACACACACACACACACACACACACACACACACACACACACACACAGCTTCTCAAAGTGCTTTGGGTGAGGTGAAAAATGTGAAGTGTGAAATACAAACATATGTTAAATCACCAAGTGAAAAGCACCTAACTCAACTCCCCTGCACACATGGACTCTGATCCAGCACGCCTACACTTGGCATTACAATTCCATAAATCCTATGAAGAGGAGGACAGCTGATATTAAACCAGAAGGCTGTCCTTTGAAGTGACAGCATGTTTAAGACTATCATTCTACAGTATTAGAGTGAACACATCCCTATTGTTCTGCATCTATCATCCAGTTTTTTAAAATACTTTCCGATCTGAGAAATGCTCACGAGACATCCCTGCTTATCTGCGTTCAGGAAGAAGACTCCCTTCAGATTTAGTCCGCACAAACTGGAATCTTTATCCGAGGGAAAACACACTTCACCAGGTCCAGAAATACACTCACAAGACATGTAGTGTGACCCAGTTCTGTGGTGCCGGCACATCTGAGTGTATGTGCAAGTCTGCGTGACTGACAGACGACTGAAACGCTTTGAAGGTTGTGCAGCGGCATATTTTGATGTGCTGGTTGTGCAAATCATTTTAAAAAGCCTGAATCATCCTCACAAGGTGACAAATCCTCGCTCAACTCTGCTGCTGCTCATCTCGCACAACACGCAGAGCGAAGCAGGGTCTTCCTAAGAACGTGGCTTTACTCTACTGTCGATTAAGTCAACCAATGGATTACTCATCCAAGTGTATGAGTGTTAGTGTACTTCACATGTGTCAAACTCAAGGCCCGCGGGCCGAATCCGGCCCGTCTACAATTTTGATCAGGCCCGCATATCAATTTATATCATCAATACAATGTGGCCCGCTTAAATGTATGATACTGTTCTGGCGGCACGAAGAGCCTACGCCGTAAGCTACGCAAATTACGTTGTTGGTACCTGATTGGCACAGGCAGAACGCTCTCAATTCCTATGGCCAATTGCGGAGCCTACGTAGCAGCCAACACAGAAGCATTAACGGTCTGCTAGCCCGCACCTGTTAGCTAGTAACACAGAGAATGTCAAAAAAAAGGAAGATTGATGTTGAAGGGAGGCTATTTCAAGAGAGGTGGGAGATAGAATACTTCTTTAGTGAGTATAAAGAGAGGCCTGTGTGTCTTATTTGCAATGAGACAAAAGCCGTGTTCAAAGAATATAATTTGCGTCGTCATTTTGAGACGGCCCACCAGCAGCAATATGCCACCATGGACAGGGAACAGAGGCTTCAGAAAGTCACGGAGCTCAAAAAAGGCAGGCAACAACAGCAAAATATGTTTCATAGGGCCAAATCTTTAACAGATGGAGCTGTAAAGGCAAGTTTCATCATAGCAGAGGAAATCGCTAAATCAGGGAAGCCATTCACCGAGGGGGACTTTCTAAAAAACTGTATGCTTAAAGTTTGTGACATTGTCTGCCCCGCCAATAAACAAAACTTTGCCAATGTCAGTCTGACAAGAAATACCATAGCCAGCCGTGTGGATGAGCTCTCTGACGATTTGCAATCACAGCTCAAAGATAAAGCAAAAGAATTTGTAAACTACTCAATTGCTGTGGATGAAAGTTCGGATATATCAGACACGGCTCAGCTGGCGATTTACATCCGCGGAGTGGATGCACAGTTGTCTGTTACTGAGGAGCTTTTGGACTTAAAACCGATGCACGGAACAACCACCGGCGAGGATATTTTCAAAAAGGTGGATGAGTGCATCAGTGGAACCGGCTTACCATGGAATAAACTTGTGGGGCTGACGACCGATGGGGCGCCTGCTATGTGTGGGCAAAGGAGTGGACTGGTAGCAAAGGTGCGAGAGAAGATGAAGGAGACGGGAGGAGAGCTGACTGCTTACCACTGCATTATTCATCAGGAGGCCCTGTGTGGAAAAGTGCTAGGTATGGAACATGTCATGACAGTGGTTACGAAAACGGTGAATTTCATCCGAGCACGGGGCTTGAACCACCGCCAATTCAGGGCACTTTTGGAGGAGAGAAATTCGGAGTATGAAGATGTGCCATACCACACAGAAGTACGCTGGTTAAGCCGTGGCAAGGTGTTGCACAGATTTTATGAGGTGCGCGAGGATATTGCTAGTTTCATGGCTATGAAGGAGAAAGCTGTCCCCGAGCTGGCCGATGAAAAGTGGATACATGACTTGGCTTTTATGTGTGACATAACGCACCATCTCAACGCACTGAATGTGAAACTGCAGGGACGCAAACAGCTGATCACGGACATGCGCGATGCAGTGAAAGCCTTTCGGACAAAACTGCGATTGTGGGAGAACCAAATGCAGCAGGGAAACTATGTTCACTTCCCGACCTGTCAGTCTGTTGCAGACAACCTCAACACTGCTTTCCCGAATGAGAGATGCGCAGAAAAACTGAAAACACTCAAAGCCGAATTCGAAAGGCGATTTTCCGACTTTGAGACCCAGAAATTCAGGTTTGACCTTTTTACAAATCCATTTTCAGTTGATGTGGAAAGCGCCCCAGATAACTTACAGTTAGAACTAATAGAACTACAATGCAATGGGCCACTAAAGGCCAAGTTTGACTCTGTTGGGGCAGGTGAGTTTGCTACATTCATCCCAAGCACAATGCCACAGCTCCGCCTTCTGTGTGCCCGTGTCCTGAGCATGTTCGGGAGCACATATTTGTGTGAGCAGATGTTCTCTCTGATGAAGATCAACAAGTCTTCTCACAGATCCCGACTCACAGACAAACACCTTGGCTCCATTCTGAAAGTGGCTACAGCTCAGGACTTTCAGCCAAGAATAGATGAACTTGCATCAAAGAAAAGATGTCAGGTGTCTGGTGGCTTAAAATAGCATGCCAATATTGATGTGTCAAATCTGGGAAATTAGCTGCATGTGAGTTTTCCTTGACTGAAAAGTTTATTTGTACGTTTGTTGACATTTATGTGCACCTGGTTGCAAATCAGAAGGCTACAGTTTATATGGGACGTGTTAACAATATGATCAAAGATCTGTTACTGTTACTTTTTTGCTTACTATTTAGTGTCCCACACAACCATATTCAGGACTTTAAAACAAGCCTTTTGAGAGTTGTAGAATGTGGGCAAGATCATTCACTATTCATTATTTAGCTTTTACATCAGGCCATACCTTTTTATATAATGTCCCAAATAACCTTTTTTTAAATAGTCCTATTCAGGCCTGTGAAAGAGGTTGCTCTGAGTTGGCTGCCTACCAGTTCAAATGTATTCAGAAGGCATTGTTTTGCTTGACTAAATGCTATGATGCTAAGAAATTTTGTTTTTTGTCGACTTAGTTTGGGCTTTATGTTGACCAACTAATGTGAAAAGGCTATATATATTTATATATATATAAATGTACATATGGTACTGGTCTGTGAATTAGGTTAAATGTGTGTTTTGCTTGACAGTGAGGTTAGTATGTAAATGTTGGGGGTTTTATTTGCAGCTGATGTTATGCCAATGGGACAGACTGCAAGGGACAACATGTTGAGATGTGTTTTACTTTTATACAATGTTCCACACAACCATTTAATTGTTGTATCAAGGCTTGTGATATCTGTTGAAATGTGGGACAACGTTCAATATTTCTCCTTTTATATTAGGTTGATTTGTGTTTGTTTATTATTCAACACAACAATGTTTTCATATTGTTGTCATATTCAGGCCTGTGCAACAGGTTCTGAGTTGGCTGTATGCTAGCCAGAAAGCATTATTTTGCTTTACCCAATGCTATGATTGCCAAGCAATGTGTTTAAATATATATGGGAAGGCTATATAGTACATACAACAATACATTGAAAGATATGTTTTTATGTTGTTTATTGAATAAAAAAGGCATGTCAGTAAAGCATATGTCCGGCCCTTAATGTGATTCCAATTTCCCAGAGTGGCCCTTTGTGAAAATGAGTTTGACACCCCTGGTGTACTTCTTTACTCGATGGCATCTCCAGTTTTCCTCCGAGATGTAAAAATGACTAATTACTTTCTTTTTATCTGACTTATTTTCATATGAAAGTCTGACTCAGGGGTCTCAAAGCGTAAATGACCTTTAGACAAGTACACATGCAACGCACAGCACCAACAAGGGATTTGCATGTCTGGGGTCTTATAATAATGGATTCTGGGTCCGGCCCCTGATACAGCTACAGGTGGTTGGAGAACCATCTGTTTGCTTTAAAGGGACCAAGATAGAAGCAGACACTGCTAATGCTGTACTGCAGGAATGTAGCAGATGAATAATGACTGCTACGCAAGCTGGGCGCAATCACAGAGGCATTTCCATCACCTGTTTTAATCCTCTTAAAAGCAAGGGCTAAATGAGGGATTAATAGGGTTACATGAGGGTCTGCTCCAGGTTCAGTCAAAGGGCAGCTCGGTTTAAAACTCATCGATTATTCCCTGTGTGTTTCCTCGCTAAAATCTGGAGTCTCCCACTTGTTTAGATACTTCCCGCTGAGCACTGCGCTCCTCACTAGCACTAGAGGAAGGCTCTGAGGTCTATGTGGAAGTGGAACACGATCCGAGGGCGTTCTCACATGTGGTTTCTCTCTTTGCCGTGTCAGAGAAAATTGGTAAGCGGAACCACTTCAAGTTTAAGGGCCAGTCCGGCGCTGAAACAGGAATCCCCCAACTGTGGTAGGAAGGGAGGGGGGGGGGGGGGGCTGGCAGGTTCTTCACAGTAATCTAAGCCCCCCCGCTGAGCCGCCGGCTTGTCTGTTTGTCCTGGCAAACACTGGCAACTAGGAGCGAAGAGGAGGAAGGGCTACAGCAAGCATGAAGGGAAGAGTCTCACAAGACCGTTTTATTCGGTGTGTGGAAATATGAATCATGTTTATAGCCGTACTGTGTGCCAAACTTCAGGACTACAAATGCCTTTTGAAAACCCACAAGCTAACAGGTGTAACAACCTGTGCATAGACTCGAGGAACTCAAGGGTAAACATCCAGAGGCATAAACTGTGAACAAACAGCGGTGCGTAAACAGCCCAAGAATGCACTTTCATGTCGGAGAGGGGAGCTGGAGCAGAGTTACTCCGGAGACACAAGACATCTGCTGTCAGCCGCCGTAAACCCATCAGCTCTGATCCGCTGCACGTATGATACATCAGTCCATCTTCAACTGCTGGATGATGGAAATGCTGACGCTTTGACAACCTATGGCAGTATGTAGTGTAACCTCACAATCAGCATTCATCTCAATCCCTTTTTGGACAATAGGGCTGATTTGGAAAATGTCTGGAGCTTCAAACTGACCTTTCTGACGCAGTTAGGGAAGGAGGAGTCACGACCTCCTGGATTGACTGAGCCTATAGCACAGGGACAAACCTTGAAAGGGAGTCTGTGAAGTTAGTGAAGTAGTGAACCTCTGCAGACCACTGATTATAGAGTAGAACTTCTGGTGGCAAATCAAGCATCTAATGAACCAGATCAGATGATCCCCTATGTTTTCATTCGTACCCTCCTTTCAGGCGAGCTGTGAAAAGCCCCCTGTAGCTCATTCACACTCAGCAGTGATTCATCCTCAAATCCCTCAGCCTTTTATGGCACGCCTTTGATTTCCTACACTGCTTTCTTCACTGATCCGCTATGGAAACAACAGTTTTACTTCAGTAGAATAATCATTTCAACTAAACCACAGCGAAAACAATAAATAAATATTCTGTGATTTGACCTGAGTTTTGAAATAATCTTCTAAAAAATATCTGTTAATCATAGAAATGATAAATAATTAGAAAGTAGCCATACTGACACTTCTCCCCATCGCCTCATCCCACCCTGCGTAACCATGACGCCCTCTGCCCCTATCAGCACCGTGATAACACCTCTCCTCACGCCATAATTGAAGAAAATAAGCTAATGATATCACTTCAGGTCGAGAGGAGGCAACTCCGTGCCAGGCCACGTGGGGAAATTACAGCGAGACACTTTGGAAGTCTGACCGGTCACAAGTTGCTGTCCATGACTGAGCAAATGAGACTCATTAATTCTGAGGAATTCAATCAACATTCCTGAGAGTCATAGTATTTAACCCCTCGGATCGGAGAAACAGCAGCAGAACCACGGGCTATTATTTATCATTATCATTTAAAGAGGTCGTGGTTATTATATCTGCTTATAAATAGCATCATTAGCATGTCAACTCTGTGCAGTGTTGGTTACAAACTGCTGTCTGCTCTCAATAACAGGTATGTGTGATTAACGATGACTCACACCTTTGTGATTCGTTCACACTTGGCCTTTACCTGTTGCATTTTTCTGCTGGTGTTACTAGGCAACCACAATGATTTGATCCTGAGTCAGTGAGTAAACGGACTCATGGGTTGTTATAAACCTGGGGTGTTTAATACCACGGGGCCTACTGATCAATCACAACAGAGCCGGCCATAGGGCCCCTTTAAGAAGTTTAACTCATACTGGATGTACAAATGTGTGTATCCATGTTTCTGTGTTCAGATTCAATTGAGACAAATTGGTTTGTTAGTCACGTGACAAAAATAGGACAAGAAAGGCACCATAGAATATTGATGAACTGCATAAAAACAATGCATCATGATGAAAACTAGAACTGTATTTAGGTAGGCCTTCTTTTGCACAAAGTTAGGTTACTTTTACAAATTGGATTTTATAACTAGGGTTTCTACAGAGTCTTATTTTCTTGTAACGTGTGGACACATTTGATATACTTTGTGAATTATGACTTTTTTGCTGCCAAAATGACCTAATAATCTATCGAGCAAGTCACAAGAACATGCTCTTCATAGCTGGAGTGGAATAGCAATGAGTTAACAGACGACGGCAAGAAACAATTAACTGACATATTTCCTATCAAGGGATTAACATTTCTCAACTTTTTCCCTCTAATACAGCACTGAGAACAAGCCAGAGGCTAAGACGTCCGACTGTTGACCTTTCCATGAAATGGAGATAATGTTTATTAGAATCACCATGGCAACACAAAGGCTGTTGCAGTTGACTGACATCTTGCCTTACCAGCTAATGCGGAACTATGCACTGCAGACAGAAGAGATGTGACTGGAATAACTCTGTCCAACTAAAGTTCGTCATGTAGAACATATTCACCCTGCAACATTAAATGCTTATAACTGATATTAACACACATGCTGTGAGCTCTCACATGATGTAGCACGCCACGCTCAAACACACCCTCACATCTGAGAGCTCTTGACAGGTGTCATCATCGCCATCGATATTCTCTGCAGCTGTTATGCAAAATAATTCTGTTAGGAAAAGTGAATGAGAATCCATAAACTCTCCAACATAACGCTAATCCAGAACATACATGTCTTCATGATAATGAGGCTGTTACATCATTTAAAGAGAGGAAGAACAGTTGTTGTCACCATTTAATGTCGGTCTGGCTCTCACAATGTCACACTGCTCCCATGCAGCTTTAGCTAAGACAGCTACAAGGATGTCAGATACAGTGTGCATTCCTACTGCAATGTGATATTTAGTTATAAATACCTTTGCCATCTGTTACAAATATGTTTATTGAGGTAATGATAAAACCTTCCTTGTTTTCTGGCATAAGTTGAAAATCTATAGTTACTCAATTTAACTATTTTGACACTGATGCCGAACATTTCATCTCAATGTGATGTTTTGTTCTTACCTCTGTATTATAAAATGGCAAATACAATATATTTTGGTTTTGGACAGTTTGAAAGACAAAAAGTATTTTTTTTAAATGTATATTTGGCTTTGGAAGGGCTTATTTCTTCTATCTTGACAATTTGTTGATAAAGCACATGTTAATTGCATAATAATAATCAAGAACAAATATCATGAGCCCAACACAACAAACGCCTAGTATTTAGTAGTCATTTTATTTAAGTTACATTTCTGTCAATTTACATCAGAAGTGGGTCAATAAAACAGAGCAGATATCCAGTCTTAACAGTCAAACAAAAAGGAAGAGTTTCATAAGCCTAGACATAGAGGAGCGAATATACGTCTGTCTTTATCTCTAATTTCTCTGTCTGTAGGAGCTCCAGAGCAGGTTTCCCTGCCCAGCCCCTACCTGTGACCCGTCAGGCAGGCGAACCTAGCGGCAGGAAACTCCCTGGTATCACCGTGGCCTCTGAAGCCCCCCCTCATGCCCCTAACCTCAATAACCTATATGTGAGGCTACTTGAAACACCAAACCACGTTATAGCGGTTTTAAACGGGTGTTCCGTGTTTTCTGCATAAATGGCATTGCTACAATGTATCCCTCCGCGTCAACTCCGCCGCCGCAGGTTACAGTTTACAGCTGAGCTGCGGTGCACCACGGGGGTATTGCGGATCCAGTCAACCCGTATGCAACATAGTTGACTTTTGTACTGTCTCGCAGTGGCTGTCTGACTTTCTGGTTGAAAGAGGAGCCATAAACCGACACACCGACTATGTAACAAACTCGAAACATTAACAAATACGGTTAAGTTCCCCAGTCAGTTTGTGCCCGCAGTTTGAGGGCATTCACATGAAGTTGAAAGCATTCCCTTTCATACAGGTAGCAAAGACAGCTAGGGCGTGTTCCCTAGCCTTTCTTTAAAAAGACGCTTTCAGACTAACACTGAGCAACAGCCTTTGTTCTGTAGAAATAAAAATAAGAAGGCTCGGTAACCTACATTTAATAGGCTTTAAGAATCAGGACATTATAGTGTACGACAGAGCTTCACACTATAGTGTACTGAGTCCGCACTATGATCTGCAGAATACATATGACTGACACTGCGTTATTGGATCATAACTCACCCTTTATCGCTGGAGATATCATTCCAGTGGTTGATCATTTATCCAGAGGTTATTAAATAGTTTGTCCCAGAGCGCACGCTAGGCTGGCTGTAGTAGGAAGCAGCCCTCAGTGACCGGAGGAATCACCCTGGCAGTTAGGAATTTCACAGGGGGCAGTGCTTCAGCATATGGGCTACAGTGCGGACACATGCCGCTAGGAGGCGTCTATAACACGTGAAGCCACTGCCAATATTACAAACGGGTCTGGTTAATTACAGTAATGTTTGGTATAGAGGGGCACGAGAGATTATGTGCGCACCAATACAAGTCCAAATGATGAGTAGTTTGACTTATTTATTTATCATATGATCTTACTGCATATGGCTACAATAAATGTAATGATACTGCCTTAAAATGATAATGTCTTTCTTTCCATAGTGGTTTTCTAAAAAAAAGTTATAGTTGCATGCTATAGTATGGGTTCTGCCTTTTTGTATTTACAGATGTAATATCATTGTTATTATTTGTTGATCTGTTTTTATAGATTCTTTGCATCATATTTCATTTTCTTTGTATGAAAAGAAAACGTCTCAAACAGTGAAAACAGCTTTATAATGTTCTGCAAAATAAAGCTCAAGGTAAGCCAACACATTTATACTCATCTAAATAAAAACACTAATTTGATAAGTATTTTTGACCTATGACTAGTATGTCTATGGAAAAATACAATTCCATGCATGTCACTGCCGATTGATCAATATCTCCAAATCACTAGAAACTACTTGACAAATCAGCATGTCTCTTCAAAGAAGCAGATGGGCACTAAGTTGACAGGACAGCGGTGTTGCCTCAACAAGAATTAGATTTGCCTTACAGATGTCACACATGTCAACGACAACAATTTGACATCGATCAATAAACTGTTGATGCCATGGAAACCACGTCTTCTGTCTGCTCTACTATGAAGACACCAGTTCAGAACACAAAGCCTATAAGTACTAGTGGTTTACTTTTAACAGAGGTTTCTCAAATATTTAGACAAATCAACTATCATGCTCTTATCTAGCCATGCAAAGAGAGTGTTTTGGTCACAGCTCATGAAGCTGAACAAGGTAAACAAGGATACAACACTCACTCACTCAAAGCAGAACACAACAGAGCAGAGATAACAATCTGGCCTGGACACAGTCAGTGACAGAGACACAAAGAAGCCTCTGAGGCCTTCAGGCACACTCTTAAAAGGGAAAGCAAACCAATGTCCAATTTCTCTGTCAGAAAATAAATGAGAACGCTGATCCTCTCTTATAAAGTGTAGGGGTTTGAGCACCACAGCAGTCTGGAAGCTGCACCCTGATTGGCTGAAACTTGGTATTAATCAGAATTATAAGAAACGTGCTGTATAATGTACACACTTTGATTTTATTTCAAGCGATCACACACTCATAACATCTCATGCACAATAGTCACCATTTCCAGTTCCTATAGTGCACCTGTATCTTGTTAAATAAAGGTCCCGACAAGCAATTAAAAACATATATCCCCAGCGATTGATTTGACATTACTCAGCTGTTTCTGCCATTGTGTTGGCAGACAAAGGGGTCTCACACCAGTTCGTTCACACTCCTAACACATGGAAGTTCAAACCACAAGGCAACAGATGCCTCCAGCAATTACACGGCTGTATATGAATCAATATTTTGTCCTCCTTTGAACTGCATCATTGCCCCCGACAAACACACACATACACACACACACACTTCACACACACGCCCTGAGATATATCTCATCCCCTCCAGAACACAATGGAGGTCATGACTGGGACACGACCCCATGGAGAGAAGAATAAACACTGATGCCGTGTCAAGGAGGGGGGAGGGGTGAGTGTTTAATTCAATATTTCTGCATACACACATGTATTGAAAGGTTAACAAATACATACATTTACTTCTACTTACTTCTTAAAGCTCACTTTTTTTAAATTGCTATTATGACATTTTTTAAAATATTTTAATTGCAATTTACTCTTACATATTACAAAGTGTTTTTTTCTGTGTGTATAAAATGTGTTCTGTTTTCATGTGAAAGCACTTTGAAACTCTCTCTGAAAGGTGCTATATGAATAAAGTATATTATTCATATATTTGTTATACTTATACTCTCTCAGAATATGAATATAAGCTGTCAAGCATCCTAGTTTGAGATGAGTGCACCACCATGTGGTTCTTTTTCACTATTACATGAGTTCAAACTTAATTTGACTTGTTTCATTGTCAAGTAATCCTGACAGTTCTTTCTCACATATAAAACAGTCATTAAAATGAAAGACAAATGTATATCAGAAATGAATCTGCACTGAAAAAACTGAAACGAAAAAGTACTAATATTAAGTTGAACCTAATATTTTTTTATTCAAACTTAATATGCTTTCAACTAACCTAATACAGTTATGTGACAAAATACATTTAATTAAAGCCAATGTTTCAGTTTTTTCAGCGTATGTATTTGCTCCGAACTTTAAAGCAGTACAATAGTATATCGATATTCTGGGTTTTGATCGTTTGCTAATTTGCAATGGCCCTAAATAACAACTATGCCAAGCAATATAAACAGTCAAGAGTTGGAAGTAACAATTAAAAAGGAGAAGTTTTAATTTAAATAACTCAAAAGTCAATATGGCATCTACACGTTAACAAAAGAGGCGTGTGTGAATCAATCAGCTGCTCTGAAATCAGATTACAAAGAGGAACGCGCGTCATATGTCACTCTTTCACGTGCATTCAAAGCAGCAAGCGCGCGCAGATGGCCCCTATTGAAAAGGCAAGGTGGGGGCCTCGAGATCAATTCAATTTGGTGTCCGGAAGATGGATGGATCCCTCCCCGAAGACACGGAGTTTATGAGTTTACAGGGGCTTTTGGTAAATAGGGGAGAAAAATGAACCCGTGTAAAAATGAAGACGAAGTGGGAAGAGATGCAGTTTATGAGACCCCCCCACACACTTATATTCAGTGTACAGCTGTGCAAATGGGATATTTTCCCGGGAAAAGCCACTTTACAGTCAGTCAGATGAGATGCTATGTTCAGGGGCCAATTACATTCAGTGTTTGATGAATAAGCTTTAAAGGGCCAATCCAAGTAGGTGCATGTATGCCGTTTACAGTTGAGGGTGGGATGTGGAATGACATTTAAAATAAATATATATGTAAATGCATAGGTTTCATATAAAGGTGACTGAACTGGCGTGTGAACGTCTGGAACAAAATGTCACCGCAGCAAAAGTAGGTGTAAAAAAATGATAGTAAACTTCAGTCTATTATGAACATAGTCTTCTGTTTATGTAGGCTGCTATACGAAAATAAATACTACCATTAAAAAGGAACAAATACTACATAGAACCAACATAAACTGTATTATGACAAGGAGAGAGCAAGGCTGGATTAACAAAAACAGGAAAATGATCCGGGCCCCAGACCCTCGAGGCCCTCAAGGTTGATCCGTTATGGCAATATGTTTTTGGTTTTTCAATTTGTGAGGTAAAGTGACTGAAGTTCGATATTACCTGAAATGCTGCAGGCCTCAAAGCAGTTCTTCCATCTAAACGTGATCCATAAGGGCCACAGCATATTTTGCCAAGCATGTTGAGCTGCAAATAATGTGAGGACAAAAGAAACGTTAAATACAAAATGTGCAATTCAATTGTTAGGATGAGAAAAGCTTACAAAAAAAGAGATTCCCAGCAAAAACTCACCTATTCCAACTTCTCAAATTCATTTCATTTCATTTCAAACCTTTATTTACCCAGGTGTATCCCATTGAGATCATTGATCTCTTTTTCAAGGGAGAACTGCTCAAGTAGGTTCCACATGAAACAAAAAACATAAACAGAACAACAAAAAGGACATCATACAGCATCATTACAGGGATTACAATTTCTATCCACATGAGCAGATACCAACAGCTTCCGATTGAGTAGCATCCAACCGAGCTTTAAAAACATGTAGTGGCACCAGATTGCTTTTGTTTCCATTTCAGTTGCAGAATATTCCAAGACATTGGAGCTGCGCATCTAAAAGCTGTCTTCCCTAAGACAGTCCTAGCACTTGGCACATTTAATAAAACCACAGCATTCGATCTCAGGCAGTAGCCACTTACAATTTTCCGTGAGATCAGGGAGCAGATATAAGATGGAAGTTTCCCTAACATGGCTTTGTATATGAAAATGTACCAGTGACTGAGCCTCCGTACAGTTAGTGAAGGCAAACCAGCCCTTGCATACAGGGTACAGTGATGGGTTAATGCTTTACGGTTTGTCACAAATCTCAGCGCCCTGTGATACGCAGCATCTAACTTGACCAGGCAATTGACCGGTGCATTCATATAAATCCGATCACCATAGTCCAGCGCAGGTAAAAAGGTCACAGTGACTAGCCTTTTCCTGGCCTCAAGTGAGAAACAGGACTTGTTCCTGTAGAAGAAACCTAGCCTAACCCTCAGCTTTTTAAGCAGGTTATTGACATGACGTTTAAAAGAGAGACAATCATCAAGCCAGATACCAAGGTATTTGTAACAGGTAACCACTTCAAGTTTTATTCCTTGTGTAGTTACAATATCTACAACAGGCTCTGGTGTCTTTTTAGCTTTTGAAAAGAGCATTACCTTGGTTTTATCAACATTTAAAAGAAGCTTTAGTTCAGAGAGCTGAGTCTGAATAATATTAAAACAGCTTGCAATTCAACACCAGCCTCCTTAATGGAGGGACCTGCACAGTACATCACGGTATCGTCCGCATAAAAATGTAAGGTTGCTCCATCGACATTTTCACCTAAACTATTGATGTAGATGGAGAATAAAACTGGACCTAAAACAGAACCTTGAGGAACACCATTAGTAATGTGTAACCACTCAGAAGACAGCCCATCAAAATGAATAGATTGGGACCTTTCAGAGAGGTAGTTCACAAACCACCCCACTGCATGGCTGGATATGCCAATACTGAGTAGCCTCTGCTTTAAGATGCGATGATCGACGGTATCAAACGCTTTGGAAAGATCAATAAAAATACTCGCCACATCATTCACCACTTTCATTGTGGCAGTGATGGTGCTATGTTGCTTTCTGAAGCCTGACTGATGTTTAGACAGGATTTCATTTGTACATAAAAACACCTTTACCTGTTCACTCACTAGGCGTTCATGAACCTTAGCCAGAGCTGATAATTTAGAGATGGGCCTATAATTATTTAATAAAGTGGCCTCCCCACCTTTTAGAAAAGGCATACGCTGACTTCCACAATTTTGGAATTGTGTTTGAGCTGAGGGAGAGGTTAAAAAGAGTAGTAAAAGGTGGAGCAATACAATCTGAAGCTATCTTTAAAAAGAAAGGTTCTACGTTGTCCGGACCAGCCAGTTTCTTAGGATCTAACTTGGTTAATGCTTCACGAACAACATCAACAGTAAAAGGAGTAAAACTAAAAGGATTTTCCAAAACACATTTTTCAGAGTCACAGACTGTGGTGTTCACAGAAGCAGAGTTAGTAACAGAATCAAACAGAGAGCCACAGGACACAAAATGCTCATTAAAACAATTTAACATAGTGGCCCTGTCCGATATGGTGCCAGATGCTGTGGTAAGGCACAGAGGTAGCTCATTACGGATTTCACCGGTGGATATCGATTTTATGGCTTTCCAACATTTTCCAGGATTATTCAGGTTCTTTGTGGTAACTGACAGATAATACTTAGACTTAGCACTTTTTATTTGTGAAGTGAAGCTATTCCTTAGCTGCCTAAAACGCAGCCATTCTACCTCTGAGCCTGATTTCCTAGCCTTTGCCCAGGCCTTATTTCTCTCATGTAGGAGACTAGACAATTCAGCAGAAAACCAACCAACTCTCTTCACTCTAAATATACGCAGGGGTGCATGTCTATCTATAATTTCCATAAAACCAAGATAAAAATAAGACCATGCAGTTTCTACATCAGCACACAGATCAATTTTACCCCAATCAAACCCAAACAGATCACGTACAAAGCCCTGCTCCACAAAATGTTTTTTGTCTCTCTTACTGATAATGCAAGGTTTACCCTTTTGGACTTTTGTGTCCCTAATTGTGGCTATAGCACAGTGATCACTCAGATCATTTGCAAATACTCCCACAGATGAGTATTTATGGGGCACATTAGTTAAATTGAGATAAATTAGATCAATTGTGGTTATCTTTGTATTTTGATGGCAAACTAAATATCTTGGACTGTTTGACAAGCAAAACAAGACGCTTAAAAACGACAAAATAGAGTCTGGATAGTTGCATTTGCTGCTATTTGCTGACATTGTATATAGATCATCTGATTAATTGGTCAATTAAGAAAATTATTTTATGCAATAATGACTAAATGTTTTGAAATTGAGTCGGACAGATAAGCAAATCATTCATTTTGGAGTCATTAAAACAGGGGATTAAAGTTGAGATAATGTCTTTATGTTTCTTTAATTGCAAATCTACATCTTGGCTGTGGCCCCTTTGACAGGGAAAGGGGACAGCAGGGTGTTGAATAAACTCCGTCCTGACTCATGGTGACTCACAAGCGCTGAGGCGACCACAACAAAGGCCAACAATTGGATTTAAAGATCTTAACCAAATTGAAACCCAATGAATATCAGTGTTTTAACTGGGCAGATTGGGCCGTGTGCCGGGCCTAATGCATGCACACACCTCCTGACAGGCCGGGTACAGATGGTCCGAGCGTGAGTCTGAATGAGAGGGGGACCATCCGCGCTGCTGACGCATTGTGGGGGGACGTCGTCTTCAATACAGCACTTAATGAGAACAGACTGACTCTTTCTCCCTCCCCTCCCCTTCTCCATCCTCCGACCATTCTCCTCTCCCCCTCCTCTCTCTCTGATTCTCCACTTCTCCTCTCCTCTGCCCATTTCCATCTGTTTGGAGACAAAGGGCCATGAGCCAGCTCGAGCCCCGGGACCCTGCTGGTGAAGGAGGCAGGAAGAATACGGCCCATCCCGGGGGCTGCATTTCAACACATGGACCAGGCTTTGTACTTCTGCTGCACGAGCACCCTTCATGCTGCACACACACTTGGGATGTGCAGGCTTCACCTACAAACACACACCTCTATGAGGGAGAAAAGATGGGGCGGGAGGTTGCAATATTAACGGGGGAGTTCTCCCCTTGAACATGAACACTTTCATAATATGTGAAGAATAAAAGCCAGGGCGCAAAAATGAGGCAGCACCAAAAGCCCCAAGTGTTGTTCTCGTACTGTGAACATATGGCTGTTTGTTGTCATACTCTCCCTCCCTGTCCAATTTACACAGAGCTAGTGAGCCCTCAGAATTAAATGTGTGTGTGTGTGGGTGTGTGTGTGTGTGTGTGTGTGTGTGTGTGTGTGTGTGTGTGTGTGTGTGTGTGTGTGTGTGTGTGTGTGTGTGTACCTGAATGGTGATGAGGAGGATGCCCTGACGCTGATAATGGCCGCTGTATAATCCCCTGCTGTCTGCACACACCTCTTGACATATGGTCACTCCTTGGCCTCCACCATTACATAAACCCACAGTGCATAATGGTGGGGGTGGGGGGGGGGATGTTTTGGTGAAACATGGTACTTTCTCACGCACACACACACACCACACACTCACACACACACACACACACACACACACACACACACACACACACACACACACACACACACACACACACACACACACACACACACACACACACACACACACACACACACACACACACATGCAGCGGCCACACTGTCAGCCAGGCTGTTCGCCGCCCTCAGCAGTTTGGGCTTCGCCTGTCACTTTCCTCTCCCCTGCCCCTTCTGGGGGTTTGTAAAGAATAAATTGAAGAGGACTCGTGCTACGGAAGCTTTTGGGATGAGGAGCACAAATGGCCTTGTAGTGCTTCACGGAGACGTGCAGATGGACTCCTCCATTCAATAAGCTGCAGCAGAAGTCCATGTCCACCCCTGCCAGAATCACAGAGCTTGTTTTGTGTTCTGAAGAGGACAATCTGTTGATGCAACATATTGGGCTTCTTTTCTTTTTTTAAAGACAGAGCTGTCTTTAATATTGGACCAGTCCGGTTGGAATGGTGTCTAATTAGAATCAAATGATGATCAAATGATGATCAAACATTTAAATGAATGGTTTTGTATGTGATGCAAAGTGCTGGAAGAATGAAACAAATATGCCGCCTTTACTTTGTGACTTGCGTGACAGTCTTCTTCTAAGTGACATATTTTAACTGTGTCTTTGGACAGACCAGGAATCAGAATGACATAACTTCTCTGGCTGCAAATTCAATGACACAAAAATGCGTCAAAATGTTACAACGTGAGCGAAAAATGTGCCTGTTTTAGTGTTTGCATCATAAACATACAAAGAAAAAGAAAAAGAAAGGAGAGAAACTGGAAGGAAATAACAGAAAGAGTAGTAGTTTCTGCATTCTGAGTTCAAGCCAGGGCTAAACCAAACACAGTCGGAGCACCCGTTGCTAGCTAGCCTGAAGCTAACGTCTGAACAGTTGGTGTATTGGCTGTTTGGGGCGAATTAACACCAACAGTCCATTGGTGCGAATGACCAACGGCACACATTTGCTAACAGTGTCCAATGTAGCATTACATATAACAGGATGATATTTCCCAACATATCTCTTCAGTCTATTGCTTTAAATCCGCCCCAAGCTGCTACTACCGAGCCTCAGAAACTGTTAACACAACATTGACACATTTTCACCTTTAGAGTGTCCAGTATTCTCTCTATTTTAGCTCTGTTTATGGTCTCCAACAACTCCTGAGGGGAGAATATGTCTCTTTAAATGCTAAATACTCCACTATGTTCACTAGCTAGTTTCTACATGTGTGTGTTTGCTGAGGAGGTTCTATGCACATGGTCTAGTAGTGGGAGTGAAGCGAACAGTAAAGTTGTGTACATTTCAGTATGTCGAGGGATTGCAGATTGAGATTCTCAACTGTCACATACTTGTTAAAAGAATGATAAATTAAAGGCAGCAAGCTTACTCAGTAAAGTCTATTGCACAACTTCAAGTTTTTACCCGCCACAAGTTATTGGACATACCGGAACGAGTAATCCTGCAGCAGCAAGGCCCCTGGTGGTATTGAAATGAGCAAAATTGCGTTTTACTTCTCATGAATGCATCTTTTCATGAGAGGAACCATTGTGCCATATCTTCTGTGGAAAGTTGCTTTAAAGTTAGTTTCCAAAAATGTCAATCTGACTTGTACAGCAGCCTTGTCCCCATACAAACTTCCGGGGCCCGTGTGGGTGCAGCTGAAGGTAAAACAAGGTGGATGACTGACAGACTGACAGGCGCCAAATGGAAAAGAATAAGCACACAGGGGGCCCTTGAGCTGAAAAGCAAAGTACATTTCATGCAACCTTCGGTCTCCACGGATAAAAAGATTTGGAACAGGCAACATGGATTCACTAAAATCACTGCAGCTGCCACCTGAGAGAGAGAGAGAGAGAGAGAGAGAGAGAGAGAGAGAGAGAGAGAGAGAGAGAGAGAGAGAGAGAGGGAGAGAGAAAAAGAGATAGATAGACTTTGATAATTTGACCTATGTATTCTGCTCCCCAATTGGAACAGCTTATGTGGCATTTCCTGGGTGAAGGGTTTGATTCCCAAAGGGCCAACCAATGCTTGTGCAAAATAAAATAAAAGGTTCAGTAAAATGATAATCTGATGTGGATAAAAGCATTCACACATCTCCTGCTCTGTAACTCAACTACACGCTTTTTATAGCCCAATCGATGGGAATGGCCGTTATATATCACAGATGAATATAAATATTTGGATCTTTTTGTTCATACCATTTGGCAATATTACATCTCGGCGCTCGCTCGCTCATAAATTTCCATCTCTCCCATCCCTCCTCTCTTCCCGGGTTTCCCACGGGAGGTGCCAGACGGCCAGTAATTTGGTTGTCTTGGCTCGTCTGGAGTAACACCTGCCCCCCCTCTCTGGGGAGGAGAGCCTTTCAGCCAGGAGCACACATGGAGGCTACCACTGCCTTTAGCTGCTGACCACTGTGTGTGTGTGTGTGTGTGTGTGTGTGTGTGTGTGTGTGTGTGTGTGTGTGTGTGTGTGTGTGTGTGTGTGTGTGTGTGTGCGTGTGCGTGTGCGTGTGTGTGTGTGTGTGTGTGTGTGTGTGTGTGTGAGAGAGAGAGAGAGAGAGAGAGAAAGAGAGATATGTGTGTGTGCGCACAGATTTGTTTTTAATATCTGTATTGGTGTGCACTCTCTTGTATTGTATGTGTGTACAGTAGGATATGTGTGAGTGTGCCAAATTGGTTTGCTTCTTTCCCCATGCATTGTGTGTGTGTGTGTGTGTGTGTGTGTGTGTGTGTGTGTGTGTGTGTGTGTGTGTGTGTGTGTGTGTACAGTAGACTATATGTTGGACTGATTTGCACTTATAGCACCCAGCGCATGTGCACGTGCACGCGCGTCAAAGAGCACGAGCCTTACGTCATCCTGCTCAGTATCCATCATGCCAATCAGCTGGATATTTACAGCTGTCGCTATTTTTTCCATGCATTTCAAAAACATTTGTAACAAAAATATTTCAAACCAGGAGAGGGATTTTTCAAGTATTTCCGTTTTAATTAAAAATAAAAGCGGAAAATATGAAAGTTTGTTCATTAGAAACCAGCTGTCACAGACACCTCTACTACAAAAGATCTGCATAAAGCAACAAGTAGCCTACACAACCCTGAAGAGACACAAAATCTTTGGATAGAGGATATGTTTGTTTTTTTCCTTCACTATAAAATGACTTATTGGATTTTCGTAATACAAAGCATGACACAAATAAATAAATAAACCAAAATATAACATCAAAGCATTGAGGAGAATAAATTCAGACTATTATTTCAAAATGATCAGTGTTATTTTTTGGTAACAGCAAAAAAGAGGGTTGCTTCTGATGAGCCCGTTTATTACATTTTTCTGACATTTTGAAATTGCAAATTTGAGCAGCCCGTTTCTTATTCTTCGAGCAACACAACGGTGGAGGGAAATAAACATTTATGGGGCCATTGGACCCCATCTTGAAGTGCTTATCGTTGCTATTGATAGGCAATAGACGTGACATTAAAATAAATATAAAAATGACATACATCAAACATACACCAAACGAATAAATGATGGAGTAACAGAACGGCCCTTTTGTAACAGAACACCATCACTTTCCAAGTTCAATTCACAGCCTAAAATATAGAAGCAACAAAACAATATACATTTATACAAAAAGACGCCAGCCTATGATATAAACATAAATACATTAGCCTTAAATATAAACACAATTAAATAAATAATTCCATACACTTTAAAAAAATTATTAAGGTCACAATTGTATATGTCATAAGTGGCACTTACGCATTTTTTTTCTTCCTTCACGGAACACATCATCTAAACTAGATCTAAAGCAGCTATCTCTTTACATCCTTCCTCTCGATGTGAAATGTGTTAATTATTAGACCTCAGATTTGTACAGTGAGGGCAGGACTGTGATTTAAATATATCCATGACATTAGGATTTAACTAATATCATTTCAAAACCAAATTCTTGATATCCCTCCACATTTCTCCCTCCTCTCCTCCAGCTCCGGGAGGGGGACATGAATGCCTGCGGGGCCCCTGCAGCCCACCCCCCCACCCCCCACTGCATGTTGGGTGATAATCATAATTCTCATTATTGCATCTAACAGCTCCTCGGCGCTTGTTGCTTTTTGTTCACAGGTCTGGGCTGGAAGTTGTGCATTTTTTCCCACAACTTTTAAACCCCCGTCACAATAACCAAGACTGCGGGGGGAGGGGGGGGGGCAACTCAGTCAACTGGCAGGTATGGCAAAGTCCCAGCATCCGAGGATCCGGGGACAAGAGGGGAATATTTCATAGATTTGTATTTTAAGTGAGCTGATTCTGTTGTAATTAAAACCTAAATATTGAATTTGAGTCCCTGCATTTCACTCATATTGTAGCACACAAATATTGTCCTTAACCTCCAATCATTTAACGTTATTCTGTTTTTTTAAACACATTTTCTCCAGGTCATCTCTGCACTAAATGAAAGGCTACGAAAATATCGCGTATCCGTCCCCCTCCTCAGCCAACCTTGCCATACCCAACTGACGCACAGCATTTACGCGCTTGAGTCTTCAGCCCAAACCAAAGCATGTCTGTTTCATGGGGGGGTGGGGGTCACTTTTAAACATCCAGCACGTGATTGAGATAGGAGATGTAGCATATAGCCAGTCTGAGTATTTCGATCTTGGAGAGTTTTTTGTCCGGGGGCAAGGTGGGGAGTAATTTCCTCAGCTCGGCGAAGGCCACGTTGAACGCCTCCACCCGAATCCGCTCTCTGGTAGCGTGGGCCGAGCGGTACTTGGCCGTGGCCCTCCTCCGCCTCCTCTTCTCCTCCCGGCTAAGGGGCTGGTCAGATCTGCATCTGGGCCGGTCCTCGCCCTCCGTGCAGGGCTCGTCCGAGGTGCAGCCGGTGGACTTGAGGCCGTTGAGGATGGACTCCGGGTCGGACTGAGTCCAGGAGAGGTCGGCCTCCGTCTGGTCCGGACTGAGCATCATCTTTATTCTCTGTTGGCTGTCACTCCTACGTGAGAAACTGTAGTGAGGACAGAACAACAATTAAGCATTTATTTATATTCTCCCCAAAACTGCACTTGAATGTCCTAAAAACATTTCTACATTTTAAATTACGAGCCTCCTCGATGCATCTTCAATAATGAGAAAATGTCAATTAAACGGAATTGTGTTTAGTGTTTCTGCCACCCCGAGGCCCAAGTATGAGAGATGCCCCAGCGGGGGCTTGTCTGGGTGCCAGGGCCCCCCATAAACCCAAAATCAGTCTACGTTCGTTGCATAATAACATTAAACTCCATAAATAATAAATGCATCCAACAATTCGTGTAATGGATAATTGATCAATGCCTAAGGCCTTACTAATTAGGAAAACACATTTTAAAGTCTCGTTTTTTCGTTCGAAATTATTATTATTTTGTTTGATAATCCTTACAATAAAGAAATGCGTAAGTTGTGATCATTTTTAGGAGGAGAAAGTCCCTTTTTTGTGAATTAACATAATCAGAATGTGCCATCTGTCACAGTGTGATGAACACATCTGCTTGGCTGAGGCCAGAGAGACTTGACAGCATGGAGGCAAAGAAGGAAGAATAATGTTGACATCTGCTGGACATGGAACTAATGGAGATATGTGTTTTTAAAAAACGAGGAAAGTAAAAATAAAGAACTTGGCAGCACAACAAATCATCAAATTGGGGGACAAACATTTTAATAACAAACTTTCATATGGAAAAAAATCCATTTAAAAATTGAGACTCACCTTGACAAATAATTTGGAAGCAAAACTCTTCTGGAAACGAACTTAAAAAGCGCGCTTTGGCGGAGCTTCAACTCCAAATTAAGTCATATTCCACCGAAACAACCATCAGATGTTCAACAGATGCACCTTCAGACTCTCCGAAATAAAATAATCTATCTGGACTCTGTCAGCATGGAAACTTGCAGCATGGGGGGTCACAAGTCAGGCAGGGTGAATGCTCCTGCACGAGACAAATGTGATAATACAAACAAAAAAAGAGAGATAAGAGTGATGAGTCAGTCCGTGGGATCCAGAGACAAAAGAAGAGACAGTGGAGAACTCGTCCCTGGAAGATGGGGATGAAGGGGGAGATAAGCGAGGCTCTCCCGTGTCAGGGTGCAGAGGATCGGATGCAGCTCACAGATAATCCCCCTCTCTCTCTGGCTCTTCCTCCAGCCTTTCTTCCACACAGTGTCATATGCAAGATAAGATCCAAACGATCCCGGCTAATAAAGGCTCACTTCAGGGACGGAATATATTTGAGGAATGGTATTGTCTGACGCCGCCCCCTCTCTCTCTCTCTCTCTCCCTCACAAACACACACCTCCTCCCTCCCTCTCTCCCCCCTCCCTCCTCACGCCCCTCAGCCCTCAGGCTCTTTCTCCCGTGGGAGTACAGTGGGCAAAGGGAAAGCAGAGATGTGTGCATGATAAAAGATGGGGAGGGAAATAAAGAAGGTTTTCAGTGGTGATTGGAAAAAGTAAATACAGATAGGTATGGGAGTTTTTTAATCTGATTATAAAAGGGTCTTTATACTTCTATTTCATTGTCATTTAAGATAAAATGAGATAAGATAAGGGATTGTTTTCCCCAAGAGGGTCATTCAACAACACTGGAAAAGTCAGTCAGTTTAGTTTACATCTTTGTGTCATGTTGGCTTTAATGTTTTCATAATCTTATTGTATTTTATTTTGAAATGACACTCGACACTGACATTTGGTCCTGTCAAAATGCCCCTTTGATTGTTAACACGTTTTGGTGAAAATTGGAATGAAGCAGACTCAGGTGTTTGTCACTGAAGAAAAAGTATTGTCTTTGGTTATAGCTAACATCCATGCCTGATTAAATAAAAACAACAAATGACAATAATAACTCATAACTTAAGTTAGTCAACATGGGGGGAAAAGACACTGATGCTGTCCAAATCACTCTTTCAACCAAAAAGAAAATACATGTTTGACACTTTTATTATTTTCTTAAGCCCAAGGGAAAAACAGTGTGAGGAAAAACACATAACCTATTTTCCTGCACTATTTGAGCTATTAGAAAATATTAAAAGTGACTAAATTAAGCCCATGCTAAGGGTTACTAGCCTTCACAGCTGCCCCCTTAACCATTCTGTGCTGCCAAAGTTAAAACAAATCTTGATTTCATGTTACTTTCATGGCACTGCTGCGATTCCACGGAGAGAGAAAAAGAAAAGACAAGAGAATAAAGAGAGAGGAAGTTCTGATATTTAAAACTTTGAACTTTACTCTCTCTTTTCAGTATTACAGCTGTCGAATAAATACAGTTCAAGTAGAGTATCCCATTGAAATGTAAAACAGCATAACATGGAAATATTACATTAAGTGTCTTAAGAAACAGTTTAAGGAAATGTATTGTAACCTGTTGGATGCTCTAAAGTTTCTCCTCTCTTCCTCCCTTCTTCCCGCCCTCTTGCCATGATGCCCTCCTGTGCCCGGTGGCAGCGCCGGGTCACGAGGGCCGGGCTACAGAGGGGGGGGGGGGGGGGGCAGTGGGCAGCGAGTGTGGGGACTAGCTGCGCCTAACGAGGTGATTAAAACGATAAGGGGAAGCACGGATGACTAGCCGTGGCCCGCAGCCACCGCCATGCTTATTGCCACACAAACACACACACGCACACACACACACACACACACACACACACACACACACACACACACACACACACACACACACACACACACACACACACACACACACACACACACACACACACACACACACACACACACACACACAAACACACTGAGAGTGAGAGAGAAGTACCATAGAGCCAGAAAGACAATATCGGTGAAAACTCAGCATGTTTGTGTGCTTGAGAGAGAGAGAGAGAGAGAGAGAGAGAGAGAGAGTGTGTGTGTGTGTGTGTGTGTGTGTGTGTGTGTGTGTGTGTGTGTGTGTGTGTGTGTGTGTGTGTGTGTGTGTGTTTGTGTGTGTGTGTGTGAGTTGACGGACAGCTCGCCGTGGGCTCCGGCCGGGTCCACGGAGTGTGTGTGACACAGAGAGACTCACAGCGGGGTGTATCGGAGACATGTCAGGACCAGGAGACAGAGGCCTCCTGACAGCTGGAGCCCACGGACACACACACACACGGCCCACCACCCTAATTGCTCCACAGACGGAGAAGTGGAGATGGTCTGCACTCGCTGGTCTGCGTCACCCCCCCCCCCCCTCCCCCACCCTCCCTCAGTCCGCCAGGCCTTTGGCCAAAGACATGAAGGACCCCTCCAAGGCTGTTTTGTTTGTGCCTGCTGCAATTACATCCCACAGCTGATGTAGGGCGGTGCACACGGGTGGTGCAGTCACCAGAGGATGGTCATTTCAGGCAGAGGGTGACACTCGCTGTAGTCAAGATGTTTCTGGTAAAGACTTTGTGTTGGTGGCCTGAAACTCACATTAGATCATACTTCTGTTTTAGAACATGTCAGTAACATGTAATACTTCATGAAGATCCAGAAACATGAAAATGCAGTTCATCCTTTTTCACTAAAGTGCTTCTTGCTAACATGTTTCTTTCTGATAAATGGAAAGACATTATTTAAAATGCACATTAAGGTGTTGATATCGCTATTTTTGTCAATTTGCTTCTGAAGATTTCTCCTAAATTCACCAAAGAATAACAAGAATGATAGATAATATATGTACTATGATCATGTTTGTAAAATGCCTATATCAACATCTCATCTGCATATTCAATCACGTGTTCTCTTCCACATCGACATCCCCTTTAAAATAATAAGTTTTAGGAATTGTCCAAAGAGAATAAGACGAACCACCCCATCACAAATATGTAAAATATACATGACAACTGTGTGTAAAAAGAGCATTACTATTGCATCAAAGCAATATTCCTTTCCCCTAAGTTATTGGAAACCAAACTTAGACACGATTGTTTCATTTGAGTTCTTGCAAGATTTTCAAATGAACAAATCCCACTCATATTAGGGTGAAATATTCCTTTGGAGAGACCACCCCAGGAACAGGGGTTTAGTCTGCCCTCTCCCATAATCATGGAGAAGAGGCAGACACACAGGAAGCAGCGCACTGATTTATGGTTATGATTATTCTTCACAGGGCTTGTATCAGCCATCCAGCTGGGGCCTAATACTGCAGAGTTTCTGAGGAAATAACATGCAAATCTCAAACCTGAGTTTTTTGAAAGGATCAAATCATATTTGAGGCTAAGGCGAATAATTGTAAAGGCTTTAAAGGCCATTTCTTTTTGTGTGGGCGGACGTCCTTTTGAAGATTCAGGAAGTTGCAAAGTGACGGCGGTAATGGAGTTATTCCTCTAATCCGTCGGACCCGCAGCTGTCTGGGCTGCTTGTTACAACAAAAACACCTTGAACCTGTGTGACACACTCCCACCTGTCACCCATCTCACACACACACACACACACACACACACACACACACACACACACACACACACACACACACACACACACACACACACACACACACACACACACACACACACACACACACACACACACACACACACACACACACACACACACACACACACACACTCTCACACACACACAGTTTTGAACATTCAGGGAGCAGTGTGATGGAGCTGTGAAATGGGAAGGATTAGTCACTTTGTCAGGAGACGTACGAGGCTCCTCTGAGGTGGACGGAGAGCCACAGGGGGCATCTGGGGGGGGGGGAAGGAATTAGAGGCTGGAGCAGAGAAATGGAAGTGTGTAAAAAAAATGAAGACAAATGCAGTTTGAGAAAGACAGGAAAAGGAAGCTGTTTTTGCATCAGAAACTCTTAATTTGACAGTGATTTAACTTGTGTATTTTTGCACATGGGGACACTGTGTGGACGCCAACTCGCCCATGTGTTGTGTTCTGTCTTTTCTTCCAGGGTAGTGAAATAGGCAGTGGCCTGGACCCTGGCCTTGTGTGTGTGTGTGTGTGTGTGTGTGTGTGTGTGTGTGTGTGTGTGTGTGTGTGTGTGTGTGTATGTGTGTGTGTGTGTGTGTGTGTGTGTGTGTGTGTGTGTGTGTGTGTGTGTGTGTGTGTGTGTGTGTGTGTGTGTGTGTGGTAGAGGAGGAAGGGAGGGACAGTGGGGGGTTGTCAGTCCAGGCCTGAACAGGAGGTGTGGGATCCAGAAAGCTGGGGGTCCCATGTGAGAATGTGGCCATCCTCGGCACCATCTGTGCTCCCAGCAGGGCGCCCGGCGCGCTCTCCGCCACCCAGACACATATGGACACACAAAGGTGCTCACTTTCTCCCATGAGCGTGCACTCACACACACACACACACACACACACACACACACACACACACACACACACACACACACACACACACACACACACACACACACACACACACACACACACACACACACACAGACAAACATTCTGGCCGAACAGTGAGAGTTGGGAGGGAGGATGATGAGTGTGTGGATGTGCAGTGTGTGATAGTGTCTTGTTGATGATGCTGCTGACATAAGTGTTATGACTTTGGAGAGCCAAAGAGGCATTATTAGTCAGCAAACGACCCAGCTGTGTTCTGCTTTCACCAAAAACACATCTTTTATTCTCTCATTACAATGTAAAACTGTCCATGTTTATACATGAAGACTTAGTGCTAATACAAACGTAGTGCTAAGAGGGCAAGCCAGTGTCTCGCTCCAGGAAAATGAAGGGATTTCTGACAATTTTCAGCTGCCAACTTTTTATACTTAACGTTTGAAACAATTCAAGAAATTGAAAGAAAGTTTTAAACATTTGTTTCCAATGTTATCAGCCCATTAAATGGACGTTATCAGTTATCACTACCGCTCAACGGCTTCAGAATGGGCAAACTGGACCCAACAACAAGCTAGAACATGCAAATCCAACGTTATGAGACATCGCAGTATCATTGTCACTTATGTTCACCAATATTTCGGATTAAGTCAAAGGGTAGATCATCATTTTGGTTAGAAAAATAATGCGTTGCGTTTTTACAGGACAAACTGACACATATTTGACACAACGTGAAGTTTTACACGGGATACGAACTCCAGTCTTGTGTTTGCTTGACCAATCATCGTCACCTGACTTTACATTTACTACAATCATGAATACTACAACTGCAACTAGACGTCACCGGCTCCTTGTATCCGTCTTTCTCAGAGAGCATGTGAATATATGATGTGAACAGCATTCTGAAGCAGGCCCCTTCTAACCCATATCCATGACGTGATACAGCTATTTTAATCTCATGAAATCATTGGGAATGAATAGAAGACAATTACTAGCTAACTTGTTCGATACTACTCTGATTTACATTCTCAATGTGAAGCTATGGCTAACATAGCTTAGCTTAAAGACAGGTCTTTGCTAATCGGAACTTTACTTTGGAGCCACTGAGTCTTTAGTCCTTACCTCCATCTCTTCTTCAGCACAGACCTACATTTCTTCCTCCACACACCTCTCCCTCCCGCCCGCTGACCCTCCTGTCTCGACCCCCAATCCCCCCCTCTGAAGCTGCACCTGCCTCATTTACTATGTTGGGGATCTCAGCTCAGCCGCCCTACACCTCCATCTTCCTCATACCTAGCACCTCGATAGGCTGCCCCCCCCCCCCCCCTCTCTCCCTCTGGCCCTGCAGCCTCCCCCAAGTGGCCCCTGTCCCTCCATCCAGGGCCTCCAGCTGGCTGATGAGTTCATTAGGCCCAGAGCTCTGCCAAGGAGCATGCCGCTGTTTGGGCCAAAGCAAGGAGGCATCAGGGGGCCCCTGGTGGTCATTGGGCACAGTCCACGGTCATTGGAGGTGGGACAGAAAAGTCCCAGAATGCCCCACATGTCGATGTTCAGGCTCTGTCCATTCTTGGAGCGGGAGACTGTTATTTTGTACATTAGCAATCTGTTTTGGTGCTTGTTTCTCCCTGAAACTTCAGCGGGCAGGGCGTGAGGCGTTGTGGTTTGAAAGGGTCCACATAAACAATGAGGGAAACAGATTTCTAATAATCCCCACAGGTCGCAGTGACATCTGGCCCCACACTTCAGCGTTGGCTCAATTAATTCGGAAAACACAAAACAAAAAGCGCCAGGGGCAAAGATCTGGGGGGACTTAACAGGCCGCTTTGTATATGTGTGTGTACGTATTGATTGTGGCATTTGATCAAGTCAACTGCAGTGCGTGTGTGTGTGAATTTTGTTCAAATTAGTCGAGGTATACAGCTGCTTCACAGAAAGAGATAATCACGTTCTTCTTTTAAAGGCAGTAATCTTGTGAAAGATGCAGTTAAATAAAAAATGTTCTTCCATAATCTCTCCTACCTGCAGTCATTTACCTGCAGCTTCACAGCAATACTTTGTTCCCTCCACTCTCACCTTTCCCCTTCTCCGCCTCCTTCTCCTTGGCGGTGGGTCAGCTAGGGTCGGGGCCTCATGGCTGGGCTCAGGTGTAGCCTCAGCTGGGGCATGATGGGGGGAGGTGGGGGAGGAGAGGAGAGAGGAAAGGAGACAACGAGGATTCTGTCCCACAGGCTGCCCGAGAGGAAGGAAACAAACACGTGCGTTCACGCAAGTAAAAAAAAACAACAAAAAAACGACAACAGCTTTGTCCCTCACCCCTCTTTCTACACCTCCCCCATCTTCTCTCTTCCCCCCTTTCTCTCTCACTCTTTCTCTCCTGGGAGAGGCCTGGCCGGGCTTGGCCTGAACGCCATCTGCTGCATAATGTAACGGGATGGAACTCCAAATCCTTCATTTCCACTCACTGCCTGTCATCTGTGTGTGTGTGTGTGTGTGTGTGTGTGTGTGTGTGTGTGTGTGTGTGTGTGTGTGTGTGTGCGCGTGTGTGTGTCCACTCATACAGTTGCATATGCACACGTACTCGGAAAGGGTGTGAATGTTTGAGCGCGTGTGAGATCTCATTTTACGGATGTTGTGACATTAGCTTGTCCAGCGATGAGTGATGGGTCTGATGAAATAAAAGGTGACGCCAAATGTGTGTGTGTGGTTTTTCAAAGGGATTATTACGCTGTTTGGAATATGCAAGTCCAGTGGTCTTCACAGCATCTGCAGAGGATGGGAGGCAACATCACGGCATCCATTTTCAGAGGTAGCGAATGGTCCTGGGGAATCTCCAGAATGGCACCGGGCCAGAAATGTCACAAATTTGCTTTTTGTTTACAAGTTAACAACAACAGTGCGCACACACACAGAGGCGTGTTTAAGTGCCCCACCCCTTTTTGCGGCACTGGTAACCCGGAGGTGGAAGGAGTTGTCCCTTGGTGTCCCCGTGGGGCCACTGTGATTTGGGGAGCCATCTGTTTTCTGGTAATAAGCTTTCTCTTCATTCATCCTTCCTCACTTCTTCTCTGCGTTTGATTCTGCTTTTGTTTTGGGTGTTTCTCCGTCCGTCTTTCCCCTCCGCAAAGACACGAAAAGACTCAGGCGGACGAGAGAGGCTTCTGGACACAAACACAGGCTCTCACGCTGATGTTTAGGGGAACAGAGACATGGTGAAATATCACAGCGTGAACCCTGAACCCTGACCAGCTATCCATGGTTGTTGACATAAAGTAAACGTGACACATCCCTCCTCACATAAACCCATACACCCCCCCCCCCCCCCCCCACCCCCGGCTGCTGGGCACGCAATATAGGCTGTACTGCATGTTATTTCTTTGTTTCTATTATACAGGGGTTGTGCCAGACTCTTTTTGTAGAGCGTGTTTCGTAATTGGTTGTGAATTCCCTTTTTTTCATTGCAGTGATTTTGGACTAATTGTTTCTCGAATCGACACATGTGCTTTTGTTGAGGACTGTTGATCTCCCAGGGTCACCATTTCTTTTTTATTCCAAATAAGCTGACAATAAATAAATGATCCATTCCTCAATTTATTATTTCATTGTGACGGTCGTTGCTTTATTTCTCTGCACACCTCACTAACATTCTGTATTGAGCTGCATTCACCAGCTCACAATAAGAGTGGCACACTAACAGAAAGCCAACCTCACTCCCATCATGCACCTCTGCTGGAGCCGTCACCTCGCTGCCTGATTGTTTAAGTTTTTGGTTTGGAGAAAACATTTGGATTTGGAATCGATCAGAATAGTTGCCATGGCTACGGTGGGATGTGATGGGGAGAGGCTGAAGGGGAAGGGAGCAGACGAGGAGAGGGAAGTGGATTTAAGTTCACGCACACACTCACTCACACACACACACACACACACACACACACACACACACACACACACACACACACACACACACACACACACACACATAAACATAAACACAGAGAAGCAATTGAGTGTGAATGGAGCTTCCCAAGGCCCAGCTCTAAAATGGCTCGGCTCCTTTGCTTTGCATGCTTCGTACACGTGTTCCTGCATGAGTGCACAATCCGAACATCCCACTACACACTTATGTTTCATTACGGCCGTGCATGACAACATCGATATGTCATCTGATATTGTTCATTACCCCGGCTGCTGCATTATCCGATTTATGCCTTCCTATGGCAGGTTTCAATACAGCCGAGTGTTATATCATGATTATGAGCGTCCCGGGTGCTGGGATGCTGTCTGCATCTCATTGAGACAGAATGAAGTGGATCAATATACCAGAGGGGGCTGAATCAGGGGGTCTGCATGTGTGAGTGTGTGTAGACAGACAGCCTTGGGAGATCAGAGTGCACAACTGCTCGCGGCTTCAAACAAGAGTCTCTCTTTCTGTCTCTCACACACACAGATGTTTTTTTCCACTGCATGCACAAGTGGACTGTTTTTATCTGGTGAAACATTATAATCACACAGTATATCAGCCTCCTTGTGTTGGTTACAAACTTCATGAAGCCGTATTTCTTCAGTGACGCAGCAGGCAGGCAGGAGCCGAGCTCTCGCTTGCTCTCATTTAAGTGCAGATTTACAAGCTGTGTGCGACAGAAGCTTAGGTCCAGGACGCCGAGCTGGGAGGATGCATCTGTTGTGTCAGGTAAAGTGTAGCAAACAGGCTGTCGGGCTTATGAAATTGAAAAATCTAAGCCCTGTAATAGCTCAGGTGCATTGTTGGTTTGTTCTGAGGAAAGCTTCTTGTTGGAGGGATTTTTTTTTTACCTTTACACACACATGCATGCACCGCTGTTCCCTCGCAATGACACTAATTTAATGCCCTATTAATCCTGAATTCTGTCCACATTTGTATTCTTGCTTCAAATTAAGGGGCTGCCACATGCATCACTCCTAACAAAAGGGAGGTTAGATTTATTCTTCATTTGGGGCAGTGTGGGTGGGTGTGTGTGTGTGGGGGGGGTTCATGCATGGGCATAACTCGGCCCCTAAAGGAAGGCCCCCGCTGCCAGCTGCCAGCCATAATTAAGCAGCCCTGCCGTGTCTATCACTGATTATGTTTGACCTGGCTAATAAGGCGAGTGTGTGCCACCTACATGTGGCAGGAGAGCGCCGCAGCTCCACTGCCCTCCTTCAGACCAGGGTACCGTTTGATGTATTAGTGATGACAAAAACGTGTGTTGCTCAAACATCAGCTACGTTGATGTGTGATAGGATGATGCAAAAGTAGCTGGGAAACATAGCAAAACATTTAGCAGCTTACAATCTGGATAGGTTTCTACAAAACCAGAGCAGAAAACATTGAATTCGGTATTTGCCACAACTCTAAATACAAGATCATATTGTCTGTACTGCTGGATTAGTAAATGCAGCTTTCTCAATCTTACCAAAGCCAATTAAAAAAAATCCATGTTGTCAATGTTGTGTTCACAAGTTGTTTTAGCTTCCAAAGCAGACAAAGTTGTTATTACAGGTTCAACAATTACAACTTTATATCAGAAAAGCTTTAAGGTGGGCCTGATTTTAGATTTGGTTAGTCTCAAAACAACCCTAATATCTACACCATGGAGCATTTATTCCTACTTCTAAAAGATCACTGTCTCCCCAAAATGGCAGTCCCAGGGAGGGATGTCCTTTAGTCACCGCCTTCGCCTGCATGTACGGCAACATTGCAGCAATCACTATAAATTAATAATAAGTGAATCAAAGTGCTTAATTTAACGGAGGCTATGAAAGATTAATACCTGACATTATCCAAGCTGCTGAGCTGTAAGGGGAGCCACCCACGCCTGAGGTAAACCAATTACATTTCTATGAATATGACATTAGACACATTGATGTGATGTGTTACATCAATGTCAGCCGGAGTCTTGAGTACAGCAAGTCTGGATAGAAAGTCCACTGAGTGTGACTGGTCTATTTCTGTATCTGCCCCCCCCACCCCTTCCCTCCCTCCCTCTCTCCCTCCCTCCCTGCGTGGGTCTAGAGGCGAGAGATCAGTTGAGGGTGGAGGATGGCTGGTGTTTGGCCCGAGGGGCCGTTGGACACAGATTCTGTCATTGTCCACAGCTGCCACTCCGCCCCTCCCATACCTCCCTCCTCTCTGTGGCCATCCTCACCTTAAGGGCATCCCCTGCTCCCCCGCCTCCCTAATGAAGAGTGACACGCGTCCGGAGGATCTGATGTAGTCTGCAGCCGGGCCCTTGCCTCTCTGTTTGTCTCCTATTATTGACTGCGCCGGCTCACACTGAGTCGCGGTGATGAGAGCGCCATATACCCAAGAGGCATCGCTCCCAAATCGGAGGGGGTGCTCAAAGGGCAGATGCAATTGTATGGAATCATGAGGACCTAATTGTGTTTATTCATGAGCTGTGTGATTGATATTAGAGGAAAATGAGACACTCTAATTGTCCTCTTATATGAAGAATTTCTGACTGGACGCTGGGTGTGTGTGCATGCATCTCTCTGTGTGTGTGTGTGTGTGTGTGTGTGTGTGTGTGTGTGTGTGTGTGTGTGTGTGTGTGTGTGTGTGTGTGTGTGTGTGTGTGTGTGTGTGTGTGTGTGTGTGTGTGTGTGTGTGTGTGTGTGTGTGTGTGTGTGTGTGTGTGTGTGTGTGTGTGTGTGTGTGTGTGTGTGTGTGTGTGTTTGTGTGGGTACTGGGTGAGATATCAAAGTGACAACTCCTAAAGGGCATCTATGCAGCGGTCTACAGACATATCACTTGAAATAATTCACATCGTCCTTTCTGACAGTGTCTTGCCTTTATTGCATCCAGAAAAACCAGACACAACATTATTATGAAGAAATGGATACATACGTCTGCTCTGATTTGCTTATGGCCTGTGTTGACATACAGTATCTAGTCAATTAGTTTATTGTGGGTTTAAACATAATTTCTTTTAAGTGATTTTCTGATAATTTTTCCATGCCTTTGATTAGATTTGATATTAAAATGATTAGGGTTAGAGTTAGGGTTAAGCGTCATCGGGAGATCTAGAATGGTAGAATGATGCCCTAGTGTTTCCAAATGTATTGGGATCAAGCCTTTAAAATAATATATAACAATTTGGCATCAAAACGTTCTAGGTTTGTGTAAATTAAATTACTTTGCCTGGAAACATGATTTCACAGAAAATCTTAAGGTAGATTTACCGGAGCATTGGTGGTTGTTTCCTCATGAAGACAACACCTGTATGATCCTGCATTACATCACAACGTCATCCAACTCTTGTTATTATTTTGAGTGACTTAGAAGCTACATAACCTATCTTGCATTTAGGTTGTGATCTTTAATCAACATTTGGTTTAAATGGTGACAGGGAAAAGTGATTTTGTTTGTGTGTGTTTAATGTACCTAAAAGCAGTTGAGGTTATTGAGTTGATTCTACAATAAAATCGTTGAGTGCTTCTCCACCAATTAGGTCTTTTCCCAAAGCTAACTGGAGAATCTGAGTGTCCCAGTAATAGGTGCAGCGTGATGCTTCGTGTCCGTCCACCTACCAACGAGATGCTCCTCACGACGCATCCTGCTGAACCCTAATTGGAACCCATGAGGGAAAACACCTTGACTGGTTCAGGTAAGCGTAAACTAATGTGTGTGCGAGTGTGTTTATGTGGGCCAACGTGCACACACCTACACATGAAAAGGAAAGCAAGGTGTGTATGTTCATGCATGTATGTGAGAGTGTGTGTGTATGTGCACCCACCAGTGTAATGTGATAAGCTCCAGCAAAGCACATACCTGATGCCATTAAATGCAATTTCCCCTGTGTGTCAGATGAGCCATTTGTCAGCTGCTAACACTGCACGCTTTATTAAAAACCTCATCCGCTTCAATTAACTGCGCCTGCAAAGCAGTTTAACTCCACTCTAATCCTGTAAAGATGTTTAAACAGGCCGTGCGTACAGTAGGTACATCATTTCAAACCCTGTCAGTAAGTTGTTCTTTATCCAGCACCTCCACTCTTGCAGTTGGGGTTAAGCTCAGGGGGACTGGGTTTAGTGAGTGTGCAGATTTTCTTTAAAGAGGTCGGAAGTCTCTAAGGAGCAGTGACAGAGTTCTGGTAGGGCATTAACCTTACACATGCACACTCTTCTTTTTCACAATTGTCTTCCCCCTGCCTATTAAAGCACATTTCCTTTTAAGAAATTGAAATTGAAAAGCCTTAACTGTAAAATCAAGCTTTAATTTTTGTCCAGTAACCCGCAGCTGTGTCCCTCTATGGTTTGTCTTTTTGCTTAACTGGGATTTGACTGACAGGCAGGGGGGGCTTGAGCAGAGTTAGGTCATTTTGTAACACTTTGATAATGAAATAAATCATTCATATTGAACTGTAATTTCCAACTGTTGTTGTTGTGTTAAAAAAGTAACTGTTTTTACATCTCTGCACATGGCAGCTAAAGTATTGTTCACTATCATTGGTGAAAAGTGGGGGAAATCTGTACGGCAACCAATCACACTTCACATCCAGCATACTGAAGTATGTAAGGGAAGAATCAAGAGCTTTGCGCAAATCAGAACAAAGTCCAGAGGTTTCAAAATGCAAACAAGTCAAAAAAGGGCTGCAAACAGAGAGGCACGTGAGCAACAGGAGAGGCTCAAAGACACATGTCAAATGGAGCAAGGAGAAGTGGTTTATATCAGGGAGCTGATTGGGGGAATGAGGGTCAGGTGTGCTGGCAGGTGAGGATGAGGTGATTAGGGATTGGAGGGAAAGGGAGGGAATGTTACGTTTAAAGTCTGATTAACAGCCATGGAATTGAAGTTGAGATTGTACCTTTATGACCACATTGTTTATGTTTTAATGCACTTAAATCTTGAACAAATATCCAAATTCAAAGCTAAATCGTTAGCCAATAGTCGATGGGTTCTAGGATTGCACTTTGGGAATTAAGATCCGCCTCTTTTCTCGCCACGCAAATTGTTCACTGCTCAAAACAGATTTCTTTCAATACCACTCAACCTACGAACGGACTACAAAAAGAAACCAAAGTCTTGATAGGTGTCAAAGGAAAACAACTGAACTCAGGATATACTAGTAGCCATGACTTCCTGCATAACCATCCTTTAAGCATTTCCTAATAACCTAATGTTAAATTAAATTAAACACTCTCCCCGGATTAATTTGAACCTTAAACTATTATTCTCCACTTGTCCCTTGAAAACAAAGGAGGTAACAAATCAAACAACATCTCCTTTAAAAATAAACGGACCCAGTCTGAGCAACTCAAATTGCTTCCCACAAGGATAACACTTGTGCCCTTCGGCTTTCTTCCACTCTCTCCATACACACACACACACCCTCTTTCTCTCACACACACACGGTCATGCCAGCAGGGAGGTGGTGGTTAGCATGGTGCTGTCACCAGGGGATCCTGGGTGGGGCTGCAGGAGAGGGAGAGGTGTAAATTGGGTGAGCGCTTGGTGTGGAGCCTTGTGAGGGAAGGCTTGGTCCTCTTCCTTCTGATGCTTTGTCACTCACACACATCCCGAGAGATACAGGTGGGGGGTAAGGTGAGGAAGCAGAGGGCTGTGATATCCATTGTGTCTTTCACGGCTGTTCTGTAACCCCTATGCCTACTATCCATGTTTTCAAATGCACTATGAAACATTTCAAGGTGCAAGGGAGAGTAAAGGTGTAACATTCCAGGAGAAAGACCACACTTGGGATTGTGTTGACCACGAGTAAACCGGTTTACCACATCATTTCATATCTATCAACTTGACGTTGATGAAATTTGAAAGTGTAATCAGTGAAACGAAAGCTAAAGGCGAGCAGGTGTGACTTGCCTTTGATCATAACGGAGACCAATTGCAATTAGACCCAAAATGGCTTGACGGAGGTATCAGGGGGCCGCTTGCAGATTATGTATTTTTAATCAGAGTTGTTAGCATCTGTGATGGATGCCCGTTTTACTCACACCAGCCTCTGATGGCATACGTCATGTTTGCTAGCTGTGAATTACCTCGGTGTGTATGCTGTCCATTAACTGCATGAGAGGGTGCACATCCCCCATCATGTCACCCACCATCTCTCCCGGAGCATGGCGAGCTTCCGAGGGGAACTTGTTACTGAGGGTCCTCGTCCTCCTCAGGCCAGACTTGTTCCTGCACATTCAGCCGAATGGAGATATAAGAGGTCATTGTCCTCCTGCTTTTCATTCTTATAAGTGACTGGCTACAGTTCATAAAGAATGACAGAAGATACAATCTGACAACGATAAGTATACGTGTGCAACAACCAATATTTCTCGGGTTTTGGTGCAGCTGACTGTATCTGGGCAAAGAGTTCCTTTACTTTGCGCTGGTTCTGTAACTGGTCAATACTACTCGGACTACGAATGGAAAACAGAGCACTTCTTAAAAAACAATTCTCTGCTCTCATGCAGTTATTTTGTATAGAAAATAAAGGGATGTCTTTGTTGTTTTTAAACCCAAAAGGACACTTTGAGGCTATAGAGGTTTTACTCATTTGCATTTACAGTACAGCGGTGCTTTGAGCTAAATGCTAACGACACCACGCCAAAATGCTTACAATGACAACGCTAACATGCTGATGTTTACCAGATCAATTGTTTACCATCTTAGTGTGTTAGCATGCTAATATTTCATAATGAGCGCTTAAAGTCCATGTAATGTCCAAAATAAATGTTATTCTGTGTTAATAAATCGCTTCATCACTTTCCACTGTTTCATTTGACATATCAATATCAATGATTCTTTCCATAAATACCCCCCAAATAACATGAAATGTGTGCCACTTTCCCGTGTTATTCCGCTCCGGTAGCAAAAAGCTTGCCAGCCATTAACCCAGCTGTGTGACGTCACACGTGGCAAACACCAGCCTCGTCTGGATTGTTTGTTTTGTATCCTTCCGCTATTTTCGCTCAACATAGTTGTAACCGGACCTCGCTAAACTTTTTTTATCTAACAATTCATGATGGGGAAGCGATGTGTAGTTGTGAGCTGTGAATGTTTCCTGATTGCTATAAACATTGATCATGGGTGCTGGAAGATTGTGCACAAAACTCGGGTCAGAATTAAGTTACTACAGGTGTTATGCCAGCTTGAGCTAAATGTCACCAGAGTACAGTGAACTTGCCTAGTGACTGAAATATATAAAAGTTGAAGTGAAATAAGTAAGGCCAAAAATGAATTACGTCTGAATATCTTTATTATTTTTACCACTTTTAATTATTTGTGGGCTCGCACATATACCAAAAAGACTAATGTACACTGCAATAAAGATTAAATGTTACAAGTGAAAAATTAACAAAAGAACCCTTTTTTATTTATCAAACAGTAAATTAATACAATCTTACAAATTTGTGATTTGGAAAATGTTGTTATATTTACATGTTTCTTTGGAAAAATAATATTGTAAATGATGTACTTTGTAAATTATTTACATCATGCGAAACCATTTTAACCAGTTCAGCTGCATGACTTATGTCACATTACAGATTTGGCCATTGAAATCCCTGATAGCGGCCTCCCGGTTCAGGGTAAGTCTTCCGTATCTCGGTTACAGCACATGCAGGCAGCGGGACTCTGATTTTTGGGCCGAGTACACCCCAGCACCAACGTACAAACTGTCGATAAGCTGTATATCGATGCTTCCTAATGAAAAAAAATATATAATTATAAATATATTTGGAGAAAAATAAAATGTTATGTAGTAGCCTACTATTATGTAGCAATGGTTACAAATTGGCTTATAACATGATATTTGTATTTTACTTGTACAAAATAAATATGAGGTTATACATGACTGCTTGACAGAATCATAGACCTCTTATATATTTCCTCACCTGTGTAGTTGTTTCTTTTCCCAAGCATACATTGAACTTGCATACACAGAAAAAATAAAAGGCAAGCTGTTTTTGACTGCTTGAAAGAGTTTAATGGTATCTTTAAAAGTGTACCATATCTGTAGCGACTAAAAGTATTATATGAAAGCAAAGCTGCAATAGGCAGTTGGGTCAATCAATATTTACTTACTGGTGTAGTGGGCCATCAACTGCTCTGTGTTGTTGTTTGTATTGAAGATACGCTATTTTCAGTGTCCAAACACTGAGACAGCCTTCTCTAAAGCCTGGGTGGCTAATAATGCACCTTGATTTCTCGTCGGTGTCTTCTATCTGGCAGAGTCCTGCACGGGTCTGATTTTCAAGACCCGCACCCGTGACGTGCAGTACCGAACCCGCCCCGCTACCCGCACATATTGCCAATTAGTTCCGCAACCCGACCCGACCCGCCGGCACATGATCCGCAACCCGACCCGAACCCGCATATAAGCAGTGACAACGTGCAATTATTAACACACGCAGTTGCATATTTGGCTCAAAAAGCCTGGGATGTTGTTTATTTTCTCCATCTAGGATGACACCAAAAGCCTCCCAGACGTTGGATTTCGCTCTTGAGGAAGAGTTATTGAAAATGCTGTATTCTCCGCTAGAGAGCTTCACCTCAGCCATTCAGAATGTGGTGCGCTCAGCAGCAGATAGATGCACTGCAGAGGTTATGATTATGCTCGGTACCGCGGAGGAGAGGTCTGAGGATTTAAACATTAAACTAAATTATTATTGTTTAAATATATTTATTATGCAACACCCGCAACCGGACCCGCATCATCTTTGTTTTACCCAGAAGCGAACCCGGAAAAAAGCGTTTGAAAAAATACCACCTGCAAATCACCTTTTTTGCGGGTCACCCGTCGGGTACCCGCGGATACCTGACCCGATTCAGGACTCTGCTATCTGGTCAGTAGGTTGCAAACTGTCTATTTGTTCCATCACCTGCCAGATCTCTCTGCAGCATACACATTCATCTGCAGTGGGCATGCTTTCACAGCATTGACATGTACACCTGAATATTGTACATAACATTAAAAAACAAAACAATATCTGCCGGACGTGTGAGGAACAGATGACAAATTAAGATCGACATTTAGTGCAGGTCAAATTAAATAAAACAGAATTTACCATTCAGTATTGCCGACTCGAGTCTCGCCGGCTGCGGAATCCGCTTCTCTTTCACAAGTTTCTGCCTCGTTGTTCGATTGCTGGGCAGGAGGCTCGTACTTATAAGGCAAGATGCCTTGAAGTGAAAGGCTAGCTGGTTCACTCTCTACTTCTGTAACTGAATCCAGATAACCCACCGAATCTGAGCTTGAATGATCGCTGTCGCTGTCGCTGTCTGAAGTTATCGCGTTGCTTGCCATTTGGACTGATTTGATCAAATGGCAATGTTTGCCACGTGTGACGTCACCGCTCGTTCGGGAGTGATCGGGGGCGTACTCGGCAAACTTCGGAACCAACATCGGTTTTTAACGTATATGTCATTTAATTATGACCAAACTTTAAACATTTTTATTTATTTTCATTCTGGTGATATCTAAACTACATGTTAAAAAACACCTGTGTTAGATGCATTACATGGCCTTTAACACAAAGTGCCAAGGTTGATGGGAATGTTGTTATTTTTAGGTAGGTTTTGAAATTGCTCCTGATTTAGCCTTTTCACACTGGCTCCCAGTCGGTTTTAGATTCAAGGATTCAAGTGTTTCATTATCATAAGCACAGTAGCTACAGTGTAGTTATGGCAATGAAACTCTTAGGTCCCGAGCTCCTCACACAACGCATCAATTTAAGGATTGATTTGAGATTTGATTGATTCCCTTTAAGTCCTTTGGCTCCTTGCTGTTTTTCCCACTGGTGCCTTATGTCTGTCTGTAATGACCCGGATTAAAAGATCAAGCTGAAGGTGAGCGGTTCAGCTGCAGGTTTCTGTGGTTTGAAAGCATCAAACCGAACAAGGTCGAGCATGGGGACTTCTGTGGTTACATTACTGTGGTGACATGCTCTTAAAAGGCCGAACTAAGGAACTAAAGCTGAAAACTGAGGCAGTTATTTGGGAAGAATTACAATATTGAGAATGCAATTTAATATGGGAACATTCTGGTTTGTGGAAAACGTAACTACAAAAGCATACAGTACGTGCACATGCGTGATAGTGGCAATGCATAAAGTGCTGCATGGGGGGGCCTGACGGAGTGTTAGATGGTATAATAACACTGTGAAGAACAATGTATGCCATAGAAACCATTCCTACACACATCGTCATTTGATCCGTTGTTGATACAAAATGATTAGGACGGCGGCTGCATCATCTTCAAACATTTGGAGAGTCAAAATGGCAGCTGCTTCAACAGTATTGGAGATTCTGTTGAGAATCACCCAAAGAAGAATATCCTCATTAAAGCACGACTTATTGATGCTTACGCAGCATACATATTCCATATTTACAAAGACTAAAGGCTGTGTTTGTCAGAGTGTGTGTGTTTGTGTGTGTGGCCCCTAACTCGACCATGTGCTAACCCCACACAGCTGCAGAGTCCCCTTGAGGGTTTGTCGCACAGGCAACAGAGGAAGGGCGGAGGAGAGGGGGGGGGGGGGGGGGGGGGGGGCACGGAGCGAACATTCTCATTTCCATGCGGCACTGTTCTGGCAAAGACATTGTACACCGCTGTGGATGTGCGTCTCTTGTGCTATTGCTCAATCTTTTTAGGCCTGTCAGTTAGGGTTTTCATCAGACTGCTCTCTGGGCGCCGGGCGGGGGGGGGGTACTTCAGTGTGGCAAATTTGTTCTGTGTGTTAATGCGATGTATTCAGGAGATGGAGAAAGATGCTCTTCTGGGGGAATTAAATCTGATTGTTATCTCAAATATGCATTCCAATTAAGTCTTGAATGCCGGATTAAGAGGTTTGTTTGTTTTATTTGTGAGCTTTGTGAAACTACACCGACACTTCTTTCAGGCAGAAAAACAGTAATGGAGAAACCAAGGAGTCGCAGGTTCCTCAAATATCCCTGTCAATCAAACGCCGTTTCCTCTGAGTGCGTTTTCTATCTGTCAAGGGTCATAGAGAGTGAGGATGAGACCCATCCCCTCCCTCCCCCCATCTCCCCCATCTCCCCCATCTCCTCCATCCCCGTCCCTCCCTCCTCTCCCGCTCCTTAGAGGTGTATCTCTACCTTGTGCATCACGTCTGGGCATGACCTGTTGCTAGGTAACCCTGGGTCACAGCTGCACACTATGGCAGACCCTTTTTTTTATTTATCAGTGAGTTATGTGGGAGACGGGGGCTGTAATTTATTAGTTTGATATTGGGCAGGCAGCGCAAGTTTGGGATTGTAAAAAGAGGAGACGGCCTATAGCTCATCAAAATGCTCATTCTGATCCCAGGCCTCGCTCCGCTGAAGAGATTCACAACAGAGGGGATCACAACATTATAAATTCATCTGCTTTTTACTAAGAAAATCAAGCATCTCCAACAACAAAGCCAATGGTAATGCACTTTCCATGCTGGTAATTGAACAGATGTGGTCAGAGCTTAGAGGACCGAGGGAAAGAAATTCATCTCAGTTCTGTTTGTGACTGATTCATGTCCAAGGATGAAGTGGCTGCAGACAAATAGTGTTATCAAGCTTTGTAGTGACATGACAATGTTCACGCTGCAGTGTACGTTTATGCAAATCCAACATTAGGCTGATTGAGTTCACCTGGAAGAAAAGGCCTTACAAAGAAATAAAAGCAAAATGTACAGCAAAATATGATAGGTCTGTTAATGAACTGGAGTATATGGTTAACTCAGCTTTTAAGGGAAATCGTGCAAATGCTGTTGATAAAGATTGATATCACCGAGGTTCATCCATTGAATATGCATCAACAGCCAGCTGATGATTAGCCTAGCTTAGCATAAAGCAAACAACAGGCTAAATTAGCTCTGTAAGGTAACACGGTCAGCCTACAAAATCACTAATGCTGCATTTCTGCTGCATGGGACTCAACGTGCACTTTGTTGTTTTTAGCTAAAGTTACCTGCTACTTTTTTGGTATCATCGTAGTAGAGGTTGCAAGCAAGTTTAGCCACCACTGCAAGGTGGAGTTCAAACACTGCAGACCACTGATTGGTCAAAAGGAATTGTCCCTACTCTGGCAAGGGACATCTTTTACCAACCCACCACATAGCCAAGGTATACCATCCATTTTTTTCTTCCAAACCACCAACCAACCACAGTGGGAAATGAATAAGGGAAACGCTTGTACAAAAAGTGAATCCAGTCGCGTTGAGTGGTAGGAAGGAGACCTCCTTGTTGCTACGACAAGACTCTGTCTCTGCTCCCAAACATGAAATAGCCAGGACCATAATCCCCAGTGAAAAAGCTCAGACTCTTAGTCCTTGTTTCTACGAGTTCAAAATACTTGGTTATACATATCGCAAGTATATATAATAAATGGGTTTCTATAACATCAGAAGTTCATTTAGATATTTTAGGCATTGCAAAAAGTGTAAAGATCTGTATTGGTAGTTATATTTTTGGATAATATGTGTTATTATTTAATTCAAGGTGAATAGATTGTTTCAATTTCTTACATTGTTTGTGTTTTTACCTGAATCAATGGGTTATACCAATCGTCATCATCGTATTGATGAAGTCAAAGAATATGGAGGATGTTTGCCAATTAATGATATTATGTACTGTTCAATAGTTTCAACATTCTCAAAAACTTGTGCAGTGTTTGATTTCATTATCTAAAAACGTAAAATAAGACATTTCGGAAATCTCTTTGTTTTTAAAACCATGTTTTTGGAAGATTGTGCACCAGATCTAATTGTATAATTTCTCAAAGTATTGTCACGTTAATTCATAGTGACACTTTATCAAAAACCCTAAAATGAGGCTGGCAAATGTGAGGACAGACTGCTGCCATCTGAAAGTTTGTGCAACACTTCAGCGTGATATTAATTTGTGATGCATCTGCTGCTTGAGACGGAGCCACAGACCCACCTCCCTGTCCTGAACAGAGCCCCCCCCCCCCCCCCCCCCCCCCACAACACTTTCTCTTCCCCTCCCTAATGTGTGTGTGATGAATATTTCTCAGATGCTTCCTTTAGGCCATATCTGATCAAAACAAATGCACCTGCACTTTTGCGCCTCCCCCCCCCCCCCCCACCCCCCCTTCTTGCCACTGCGACTCCCCCAGGACGGGTAAAAATTGACTCCTGGCTTTCTCCACCAGGCAATTACGTGCCATCTGTTCCCATCTTGGTTGTTCCAGCTCGTTTTGTTTCTGCGATTGTTCGTCTAATATCATAGGCCTGAAAGTGTTAGAGAGGAAGGGTGGAGGTGGTGGTAAGTGGGGGGGGGTGGGGGGCACCAAAATGAGGAGTGGCATGAAGAGGAATTAATCGAATCTAACAGCAGAACCAGATCTTCCCCTCTGAAAGGAGATAGTCCCACAAGAATGAGGACCATTACCATATTCATCACCTAATATTGCCTGCTGTATGCAAAGTGGGAGAGAAGAGAGCAATATGACTTTCTTGACCAGCTTTCTCTTTCCATCTTGTGAACGCTTCTTTCTTTAATTGTTTGTTGCAACAAGTCCACTTCGTACCTGCTGCCCTTTGTTTGGGAGTGGTAATAACAAGCCATTAACTCCCCTGTCACACATCGCACTGATATTTATATATATGGTGCCACGCGGAATCACATTACTTTGTTGTTACAGTAACTATTGGGCCCATTACTCTCTGCCTCACACACACACGGGCTGGAATTTAATTGCAGGGATGTTGCAGCGGAGGCGAGCAGCTGCATTGGACACTTTTAACAGTGATATCAATAAAGGCGCGCTACCTTAGGCCCATATAATTTTCCGTCTCTCCTGACAGAGCGGAAGATAGAAATAATCAGTCACAACACCAGCCAGGCAGCCTGTAGGACCTCGTGTGACATCCAGCAACAGTGATGGCTCAAGACCTATCTGTGTCCAGGGGCAGCGCTCAGTGTGTGTGTGTGTGTGTGTGTGTGTGTGTGTGTGTGTGTGTGTGTGTGTGTGTGTGTGTGTGTGTGTGTGTGTGTGTGTGTGTGTGTGTGTGTGTGTGTGTGTGTGTGTGTGTGTGTGTGTGTGTGTGTGTGTGGGTGTGTGGGTGTGAGGGTAATTGGTGAGAAGATGTAGGATCCTATAAGAACAGGACATCTGTTACACTGCTTAAAGGCTTATACCACTTGATCAGCGGCCTTTATATGTGTCCGTATGAGTGATGAACAACAAGTGGAGTTGAACACACAGTATATGCTGAGTTTTTGCTCAGTAAAACATTTTGGTTATAAAAGTTAGATTGTGTTGGGGGATGAAATGCACTGTATTCACGAAGACATACAAAAGATACATCAGGGAATCTTCTCCCTTTTCAAAGCTTCATTTTGGAATGAGAGGAATCACCATCATATGAAGGTGAATGTGTGATCTCTAATTGGGAGCTTGTTAAAAAGCCTCCTGAACTACCTGGGAGTGAAGTCAGCCATTTTGGAAATTATTAATTTATCCTTTGAATAGCTTAAGCACCTTTATATGACTTTACTTAAATTCATTTCTCTCATCAACTAACATAATAAAATATCCAAATTGAGACTTTGATTCACCCCTACCTTAGAGGACTTCGCTATGTGACTGCTCGAGTAAATAATAAGTATCTATTAAGGTAGATAAGATAGCATCGTTATAACTAAGGACACATATTATTTATTTAGTTAATGTTTTATTTAAAGCACATTTGGTTTGAGAGAACACAATACTGTACAGGTTACTCTCTTTTCGAAGCTTTGTATTTGCTGACATCCAGTGGTTAACTGGGGAAACGAGGGGGACACTCGTTAAACAACCATATGTCAAAGTGTCTGTGTTAGAACATTCATATAAATAGTAATAACAGTTATAATTAAGTAACGATCCAGTATTCATTCATTATATGGCGTAAAAGTATTACTTGTATCAACATATTAAACCTAGTTGGGATTAAGTATGCAGACTTTAAAAAAAATGTGGTATAATTTCTTCTTTTTCTTAATGGATTCTTTTTCTGTGAATAACCTAAATGCTACTTTTAGATCCTTATTTAAATGCTGAAGGTTACACCGGAAATATTCCCAGACTCCATATTTCAAATTAAACACTTTTACACTTTACAGTTAACTCTTTCTTCGTCTGTGTTCTGAATATTTCTCTCAAGGCCAAATCTCCAAATAACAAAAGTGCCATCACCCAAAATCCAAAACTAAATATCAATGTTTTATGAGTTAGTTTACAGCTTCAAATCAATCAATATGCAGAAATGGTCAATTCAGTTACACCCAAAATGACAAATAATCCATGGACAGGGTGAGGGAGGGTAGTGAGGGGAGATGGTGGAGTGACAGAGAGGTGGAGGGAGGAAGAGGTGGAGGCGCCAGGACAGAGCAGAGGGAGCAGCAGAGGAAGAAGCACACCTGGACTTCAGGTAGGACATGTTTCTGTTTAATGCTTCTTTATTGTTTATGCACTTTTTGTATACTCACATTTTGCAGTTAAGAATCTGAATTAAAGCCAGTGTTTAGCTCATGGAGTTTGGAAATAAAGAGGCAGTTGTTTGCTGACAGATTTCTTAGTTTTAACCGACTGAACTGCGTTTCATTTACATTTCAAAGAGCTCTATACCTGCGAGCTTTATGCTCCATAAATTGCGGTGAATGGCTCCATTGTTTAGTCTCGATACGCTGGAATGCTCCTGCACATCCTGCATAATCCTCTCAATTATGAATGCTATCATTTATTCTATAGTCTCAGCACCTCAGCGGAGGCCGTCCGGTAACCAAGCAACTAGTGCCTCTCATTCATCATTAAAGTGGGGAAACATGAGGAGACCCGGTGGCCTGCCTCCAGGAGAGTGACCGGGATTTGTTCCTGACACATAAACTACATTTTCCTTCAATCCAACAAAGACTGATGACTTGTTAACCTGATGCAGTTCTGACATTGAGATTTGACTCAAAACAATGTTTTTCTGTTCTAAATTCTGCCTTTTAGTTATTTTTTATGTGGAATTTCCACCATCCTCATCAGCATTGAACAAATGTCACCCACAGATAACATCTGAAACATCGTGTTTAAAAAACGTGAATCAGATTGTATCCATTGACACTGTTAGGTCACTTGTTTCCAGGGGGACTTTATTGTGAGCATGCAGAAGTAAACTGACACCTCACCCTTTCATCCTTGCAAATGCCGTGTTGTTTTGCTCCTGAGGGGAAAGGGCTCTATATCTAGTTCTACACTGTTAACATATATATATTCGCTGATAATTGCCAACTCAGAATATTAAATTTTTTGCACAGTCATAAAGACTCAGGTAAACAAAACAAAAGAAAGAACGGCTGACCCCTCTCCTCGCAGTGTCTCGCATATTTGGTGCTGGTGGTGACAGACAGAGTTCAGTTTCAATCCCCTCAGCAGATAAGCGCTGCTGTTTCCACAAGATGTGACAATGAGGGTCTGTGCCTCATTCAGAAGCGATTATTCCACACGGTTTAAGGTTTCATGATGAGTGCCATTAAGTGAAGTGACTTGGCTCAGACGTCCCTCTGCTTTACAGGCATGCATTGATCCTTTAATGATCATATGAGGTCAGAAATAGCTTTAAATACTGATGTAATATCCCATTTATTTGAACAAGTGAAGCATGACTTGCTACTTCAAGGCAAAGCTGAAATGAGAAACGTACGTTAGATACGCTTAAACAAACTGTTGGTCAAAATCTAAAATGTTCTGTTGTAGCGATAAGTGGTCCGAAATCAACACTGACCTCAGGTCAACAGAACAGTGGTTACCTGATAGCCCTTCACAGTCTGGTTTGAAACTGAATATATTGTTGGAGGGATAAAGTTGCAACGGAAGGGAACATGTGTCCCAGTTTTAAAACATCAACAGAGATGTGCACTAGACCCCAGGGTATACGTGTCAGATAGATCTGGATTTAAGACTGAAGAGTGCATTTGCAAAACTTCACAGGATAATTTTGATAGAAAACTCTTTTGTTGTTCTTTAAAAAAGTATTTAATATATAATATATTTTCTTTTGCACTTTCTCTTTGTCTCAACAGGAACACACACCAAAAGTAGTGAAAAGTGAAACCTTGATTGACAAGAGGATTGTTGGAATATACTGTTCACAATGTTAATGCGTTCTCATTCAGAGAGGAGAGCCCGCCTTGGGCTCACAGCCCTGCTGACACACAGCACCCCAGAGCAGAGGGATGTGAGCTCCCCTCCTCCCCTAACTTTTACCCCAAGGGAGTCCATCTTCACACCGATACCTCCCTGGGTGACTCAAGCTCTTGCCAACCTGGAGCAAGGTGAACAAGAACTTCAGAGCCTCAGGGAGCGACAGCAGGTCGAAGTGGAGGAGGTGAACCGTGAGTTGGACAACGCTGCGATTGAAGCTCACAGAGAGGAGCGTCGCCTTCTTCAGAAAATTGAGCAAGACCACAGAGAGGCCCAGAGACACATCAGCCAGGTGAAAAGGGAGAACGCTGCAGCTGTGAGAGTGGTGCAGTCACTTGTTGACCAGCAACTTAGAAAAGTTGGACAACTGAAGGAACAGATACGAAGATGGGGCAGTACTGCAGGTGCATCCAACACAAATCAGCTCCAAAGAGGAGCGGCAGAGCTCACCCAACCTTGGGAGATCTCTCTAACAATGAAAAGGGTCAGCTTCTTACCAAGCACAGGGTCCAAGGCCTTAAGCTTAGGGGGAGTTGAAGTTCAAGAGCAAGGTATGATCTACCCAATTGGTGTCTGTGGTGACCAAGGACAAAAGTGTGCCTTGCACTCAGGGGATGCAGCATTTTCAATTATCCCAGTCGAAATTCGAAAAGAACCCCAACCTAACAGAGCTGGGCAAAGGAAGAGTCCAGAGGAGAGCAACAAGGCCAACATGCGTGTTGTCCGGAAACTACGTCTATCAAGCTCCACAGAGAATGAGGAGGATCTCAAATCACCCACCTCGAAGTCCCCAATACCAAGACATGCATCTGAGTCATCCCAAGACGAGGACGTAGAGTCCTTGTGTTCAGACACACAGGGGCAAGAGCTTTTCCTTGCTGTCCCACCGGTCTCCAGTCAAGGAGAATCTGAAGGTGATGAATCTGACAGCAGACACAATGGAACAAAGAGGCGCTCCATACTGAAGGGTAGGAGGAGGCAGAAAGCCCTTGTCTTGGTTTCATGTGAAGAACCGCACTGCCCTACAGACGCAAAAAGCAGTTATGCAGCAACATCTCCAAAGACTATTCGCAAAGCCTCCCCCTCAAGGTACAGTCTTGTAGATCATCCACTTTCACAATGCAACCTAATCAAGAAAAAGACCTCAAATCAATCTTCAATGGACAGTGCAAGTCCTCCATCCCCAGTGGACAGTGAGGATTCTTCTTATATCTATACTGTGAATATTCCATCCAATGAATCCCTCAATCGAGAGCACTATCGCTCAATGTCCACCACTGACCTCTCAGGTAAACTGAGCACTTTGATAAAAGGTGACAAAGGTGAGCGTAGAGGAATTAGGAAGGTCAACAGAATGCGTCTAGCCTATGAACCTGCCACTCTTGAAGAAGGCCAAGTTAATGACACTGAATCTGACAGGAACAACATTATTTGTGGAGAACAACGATCAAGATCGCAGACCCGTGTTACACAGGGTTCAAGTTTAAACAGCGTGAGCAGATCTCTCTCCATGTCAGCCATTGAAGGAGACAAATTACACCTCGGTAAGGACCCACAGCAATACAACAAGAACAAGACAGAGAGTGTCGTGCCAGCGTCGGGGGAAGTGGAGGAGGGCGGTTCAACGGCGCTCGACTCAGCCTATCTGGTCAAACAGTTTGGAAAACAAGGATCAGGTCGCACTGACTTCAACCTACCAAGCGGTGTCCATACAACCATCAAGGGGCAACTCTTTGTGGTGGATTGTGGAAACGCCCGCATTCAGGTGACCGATCTCCAGAAGAACGTCGTACAGCAAGTGACTCCTTCAGGATCAGAAAGGTCTTCCCGCATCTGCAACTACTTTGACGTGGCCGTGAACTCAAAAGGCCTCATCGCCCTGACCTGTGCGGCTGAACGAGCTGTGCTGGTCTTCAACCGTCATGGACGCCTCCTGCAAACGTTTGGAGGCACTTTGATTGGTGCTACCAACGAGGAGCTCGATGCTCCCAGAGGAGTGACAGTCACACGCCAAGATGAGTTCTTGGTCGCTGACCTAAAGCGTGGCACCCTTACTTCCTTAAAGCTGGACCCCAAAACAGGGGCCAGGATGGAGCGCACGGTGGTGACTGGGTACCACAGACCCTACCTGGTGGCAGCCTGTCTCACCACTGGGTTCATGGCTGTGTCGGAACGGGGAAATGAGACCGGACGCGTCCCATGCATCCGGGTCCTGGAGCCTGGCTGGAACACTGTTCGGATCCTAGGGGTGTGCTCTGGCTTGGGGCCTGTTCTCACCTTCCCTTGGGGTCTCTGTATTGACAGTGATGGGGATGTCCTGGTGGCAGACTGGGGAAAGCAGCACCACCGGGTTCTCATCTACCCATCCACAGGTGTTGGCTGGCCCCTGGTGAATGACAGCCTCAGCAGCCCGAGGGGCCTGGCGCTGCTCCCCGATGGTCACATGGTCGTGTCAGACAGCATGAATCACTGCATCAAGATCTACCACTACAAGTAAACCGCGGATGATGACAAATAAAGAGATAGAAACATGGATAGAGTTAGCACTATATTTCAGAACTTATTTATAATATCATGGGGAAATTATAATGTGAGTATTATTTACAGCCTCTACCTCCTACCTACTTTAATTTGACGTTTGATGAGAGTTAAATAATCACTATATTATTTAGAATTATGGATAATTATTACAAATTATTTACATCATACCTATCCATCAAAAATAAACATGTAAGAAAGTAAAAATGCATGCTTTACATTTCCCTTGAGTGTTTATAAAATGTTTTTATTCCAATGTATTAACAACCCATAATGCTCTGTTCCTGAACGATATACAATGACATTTTGTGAATTATAACCATAAGGCAAAACATTTTATCAATCAATAATCAAGACAAGTTAGAGAACTTTGAGTGTAATCAGCCAATCAAATAGTTAAGTTAGCTTTATGATGATTTGTATTGTCCATATCTCTGACTGGAAAACATTAAACTTTGGTTTAAATCTAATGTTGCATGTTCCTGTTGTCACTGGGGCTAATGTCCAACCCTTTAGCTTTTGGGTATTTCTCTGTGACCAGGATTTCCCCCAAACACCTGTTTTTCCTGAAAAGTCTGAAATCAATAAAAAAAGGGAACAAGACGCTGATCCAAAGAACAAATACAGCAAATGAGTAATTGCCCAAATTTTGCAACAACGGACATTCTGACAAACAGTGTATGTAAACAAACCCCCCCCCCCCCCCCCCCCACACACACACACACACACACACACACACACACACACACACACACACACACACACACACACACACACACACACACACACACACACACACACACACACACACACACACACACACACACACACACACACACACACACACACTGCAGTATAAAGTGCAGGTTCAGTTTCTGCTTCAGTCTGACTTCACATCAGAGGACCGCACAGCATGGAGCTGCTCACCAAAACTCTGTTTCTGTGCCTAGCACTCGCCCTTACTAATGGAGCACCTGCGTGAGTATTAATCAACTACTTCATCTTGAAATTAATTTACACTCATCAGCTCACGATGTGCTAGTTTTAATACTGATCTCAAGATCCTTTACTTCCAACATCATGTGCATTTCCAAGAGTTGTTCCAAGCCTTGAAAAGAGACCTCTGTGTGTTTATTTAGGCTACAAAGCAAACGGTATATGTGTATATAAAAAATAATATCTTGTTATATAGTGCAAATCAATGCAGAAACCCAGTAAATGGGTCCTGCTTCAGAGGCAATGAGTTACATCTGTGACTAATGTGTAATTTGTGCTTTCCCAGTACAACCAATGCAGTACAAAGTCACTGTTTATCCATTTCATAACTGTGTTTGTTCGTTCTCAAAGTCCACAGTTTGGATCAATTGATCAAATAAAGAAGTGCATAGTCAATCATGTCACTGATTGACCTTGTTTCAAACTGACTCAAGGATTTTTCTAAATGAAATGTTATGTGGTGGAAATTAAGGATCTATTTTATGATCCCCAGGCACCATGATGCAGCAGTAGACGGTAGGTTTAACTATACTGTATATATATATTTATTACAATGACAACCTGTCTCATATACACATTAACTGTATTTTCCAATCATTTCAGTTGCTCTTATGGTAACAAGAGATATTATGTCCATGTTTAGATGCTTCTCTACCAGACCGCTGTGATGAGATTGGGTTTGATGCCATTACTCCTGACGAGAAAGGAACCACTTTCTTCTTCAGAGGTGCGGAACATTTCTGATAAAGAATAATGGAATTTCTATTCTAACTAGTCTAATTTTAAACTGATGATTTCCCTTCAGGTAGCCACTTGTGGGAAGGCTTTCATGGTCCAGCTCAGCTGTCCAATGAGTCCTTCCAGCATCTTGATGACATCCATAACATCGGCCATGTTGATGCCGCCTTCCGCATGCACAACATAGAGCACCTAGACGACCACGATCACATCTATTTCTTCCTGGTACGATCCAAGGATACTATTACTTGTGATGTGGTTTGTCAAAAATATTCTTATCCAAAGCTATATTTCTACCTGTCCTTTTTCTGATCTTATCTATAGGATGACAAGGTGTTCAGCTATCATGACCAAGCTCTGGAAGAAGGGTATCCGAAAGAAATCCAGCAAGACTTCCCAGGAGTCCCCTCTCATCTGGACGCGGCTGTGGAGTGCCCCAAAGGAGAGTGCATGACCGACTCAGTTCTGTTCTTCAAGGGTGAGTTGGCATTCGTGGTAGAACTATTCATCTCGCTGAGTGGAAAGTATCACAGAACTGTGCTTCCCTCACTAATATAACGCCAATGCTGCTCCCTAGTGGAGGAAAGTAGCTGCACCGGTAATACATTTAGTCATAAAGCCAGACCTTCTTCCCCCAAACACAGGTCGTAAGGTCGTCTGTAAAAAAAACAGCTTAAGATGACTTTTTACTTTTTTATAACGCTCCATACTAAATATGGCAAAAGAGGGAGTCGGGAGACACCTACATTTTTCCTACAGGGATCATTTAAAGTTTATTTTATCTTATAATATGAAGATTGGCAACTCTGACTATTTGTGTCCCGTGTATAACAACGTCCACGTATTTATATACACATACGTTTTAATTAGACCTTTGTTAACAATTGAGCATATTCAAACAAATAATTGCCCCCACAGGACAGGATGTACATGTTTATGACATTGCAACAAAGACAGTGAAGACCAAGACGTGGTCCCACCTGCCCGTCTGCACCTCTGCTTTGCGCTGGCTAGAGCACTACTACTGTTTCCACGGAAACAACTTCACCAAGTTCCACCCGGTATCCGGAGATGTGAGCGGTGTTTACCCAAAGGACGCCCGCAGTTACTTCATGAAGTGCCCCAACCACGGTGAGTTCATCCAGAAAAGAACAATGAAGTTTGATTCAAATTAGTTTTTTTGTAAGAAATAGAAACAGATGTATTTTTGGCTGAATGTATAATCTTCTGTTCAGGTCATGGCGGTGACTACAAAGTCCTGAAATGCAGTGATGTGAAAATAGATGCCATCACCACTGATGATGCAGGCAAAAGTTACTTCTTCGCAGGTAAAGTAACAAAATAATAACAAAATAAGAGGTCTTTAAATGAATATTCCAACATTGAGCTATTTCCCTTTGATAATTTGTCAAGAACTTGAAACAAGAAAGACTATTTCAAACCCCCGTTAGGCCCCATCTACATGCGTCTGGACACCAGGCGTGACGGCCTCCACGCCTTCCCAATCACCAGGTCGTGGAAGGAGGTGACCAACGGGGTGGATGCTGTCTTTTCCTACGATGACAAAATGTACCTGATTAAGGTAGGTCTTAAAGTAACGACGAAAAGACAATTTATTTGTGTATGAGTTGAAATGAATACACCCTGTTCTCCCAAACGCACGCAGGATGATCAGGTTTACATCTACAAATCAGCTGCTCACTACGCCCTGATTGAAGGATACCCTAAAACCCTGAAGGAAGAGCTCGGCATTGAAGGACACGTGGACGCTGCTTTCGTCTGTCCTGAAGATGACACAGTTCATATTATCATAGGTAAGGTTACTACGGGCTTATCCAATTCATTTTTGGGTTAAAAGTTTTCTGCTCGACTGCTAAAATATTTCTTCAACAGGAAGGACGATTCGTGCGATCGACCTATCTGCCACGCCCAGGGCCGTGACCAATGAGAGGCCCCTGCCTTTCTCCGACATTGACGCTGCTTTGTGCAGTGCAGAAGGAATTAATGTGTTCAAAGGTGCAACGTATTACCACTACGAAAGCCCCATGACACTGGCTATGAGCAGAATCGCCCCTGAGCCTCTAAATGTTACCAGAGCAATGATGGGGTGTGAGGAATAGGATGAAAGAACACTCAAACCTTTTATTCCCCTACTACGCACGCAAGAAAATAAATGGCATCTATCCATAAGAATCTAAATCACTTGGTAAACAGGTTCAAACGTGAGTTTTTGGAAAAGTGTCCCCCCCATGATGAATAAAATGTTGAAACTACATACTGGAGTGTCCTTTTAGTGGTTGGTGTGCCACTATTTATGGTGTCTTTATCATAGAAAATAACATGTATTATTGGTTTGATGTTTTCAAGTTGCATATGTGAAAATTAGAACTATAAAATCTATGATGAGGAATGACATCCAAAGGCAAAGTTTAAAGTAATGATGGAGTTTGGCCACAAGAGGCCCTACTGTACAAATGAATGAGTTACAGCAGAAGTAACAGCGGATCAGATCCAAACTGAGCTGATACTTTATGAACAGGTTAAGGAGAAAGGTCCTTTTGCACATTTTCCAATTGGGATTTTTAACTAAATACTCTGAACTGCCTTAAAATATGTAAATACTCTGCAATAGTGTGAAGTTCCGTCAATATACGTACAATATACTGCAAAAACAACTCCACATTCAGCTTCAATGTTTGGCAGCTTCATACAAATGGAAGGGAGTTGCTGTTCCACTTGGTGTTGCCAGCAACAATTTGCAGCTGTGCTAAAGATCTGCAGGTCGGGACTCTATTAGGAGAAATGCTTGTTTTTTTTGCAAAAATAAGGCCGGATCATAACAATAAGCCTGACAGAGGCATTTCTACTTCAGATATTAAAGGGTTGAAGCAGTGCTGCGTAAAACACACAGATTTGCTCCCAATATTTGGTTAATTTCTTGATTTTTTTTCACCGATAGAATAGTCAATATATTATAAATGTTTGCATTTTTTTTTTTTTAAATATGGTATTATGAGGTACATCGTTTGATTTTCGAGAGCTTTTAATGGCTATCATCTGATTGTATTTGTGTTGGGTGTTTATATTATGTCTAAAAGAAAAATAACTTTTCAAATTAAGTTCCTGTCCGTTTTTTCAATATATTCCCCGTAACAACAAAGTGAGCTTTCAATTTCCACTACACTAAAGTCAAAACGTTTATGACCAAAAACAGTTCTAGTCTTGTTATCACAATATACAGTATTTCCGTGTTGTCCATGCCCATATCAGGTCGTACGGTCACGTAGGCAGCAGCCACCAAGAGTCCAGAGCTGGGGAGGCATTAGCAGCCATTCAAGGCCCTTTCACTCCCTGGAGAGGGTTTTGTTCAGACAAAATCCCTGGGACTTTCAGCTCGCATAAAGGAAGTGCTGGCCTCAGCACGGCTTAATGGGCGAGGCCATGAGGACACACACACACACACACACACACACACACACACACACACACACACACACACACACACACACACACACACACACACACACACACACACACACACACACGCACACACACATACTTGCACGTGCACATAGAAACACCACCGCGGATACACATACAGTATGCACAGCAGACAGTACGGACTGCCGTTGCTCACACACAGCTGCCAGCTATCCAGTAATACTAATAACGGAAGCTTAGATATTAAACATTTATTTTATTTTGTTCAATTTCAATTTGTATTTCTGATCGATACATTTAATTCCAATGTTTGTTTTAGATTTATTTTTTTTCATTACAGGAAAGACCACCAGGTCACCATGATGATTGGTTCTCTGGGGACCATGAGCATCCAGCTAGAAGTATCTTTATTCCATGTGGAACTTGAATAAACCACACTGGTATCCCCATTGCTAATCAATAGGCCATACTGAATTTCACCCTGCACCAATAAAGCCTTCAGAGAAATTGTTCTTGAAATAATATTCCGGGGATAAAATCCAGAAAGATGGCGCACACGGACATCGAGGAGGACAGTGTTTGAGTCCCGTGTAAAACAAAAAACTACTTATTTTGTTGACTACTTAACCTCCGTGCATTACTGAATATACCTAACAAATGTGGTTATTATAATCATGACATTTTCCTTAAACACAACCTAGTAGTTTTGTTGTCTAAACATGTCATAGTTTAGTTTAACCACGTGTATAAAACGTTGACCGCGTGCCCGTATGTGACATTTACACGTACGCTAAACCATGATCTTTTCATTCACCTAAACGAGTACTTGTGTTGCCAAAAAAGAACCAAGGAGTTTTGTTTGTATTCACAATGTCAACTACTCGTTTAAATCTACGAATGCTCGTACATTCGTGACATATTGTGAATGAGGTCTGTGCGTTATATCCACAAAAACACTAAATGCAAAGCAACCTCAAAAGGCATTTCAATGAGATCACGTTGAATAAAGTCACAAACATCACCGGGGTAAGGCACAATCTTGTATTTTTGCACAGCACAATAATAACAGAGGGTAACTTAACACTCATTGAACACAGAAGAAAAGAGATCCAGGAAGAAAGTGCAAACCATGACAGACATAGGTATGGTACAAAAAGTTTATTCAGTAACAGTTCTGTAAACATCTGAGGTAAATGAACATTTACATCAACATGTTCTTTAACAAAAGGTTCAGACGCAAGGCACTTCTCTTCAAAGACAGTTGTTTGACAACGGGAGAAATAGCAGGGTGGTTCTTCATTTCTAACTCGGGCGATTCTGTGTCCCTGCTTGAAGGGGCGCCGTGAAAATCCCTCCACATAACCTCTGTTTTAATCACGGGACCTTTCATTCAAGGCTCATCCACATCCAGGAAAAGTTGGAACGGCCAAAAGTATCTCAATCAGTATTGAGGACAGAAAAGAACAATCGCTTTAGGTTCTCTTTTTGTCCACTCCAAGTCTAATTTCATATTGTTATTCCCATAAATAAACAAAAATATGTTGATATCCCTTTTCCAAGGACACCCTTTCTTTTTTCCATTTAAACTATCTTCATATCCTCATTACAGTGGTCTATTACTATTTAACTGAGCAAATCTTTATCACCATATTGTCAGTACTAAGAACAGCGAGCAACAACAACACATTCCACTGATTGTAATAAGTCCAATGACCTTTGTCGTCTTTTAGAGACAAAGGTCAACCATTTTTCTCAGAATAATAAAAGGGGTTTTCAAATGTCTGTGTTAGGGTTCGGGTTGAGGCTACCAAGCAAAGCTCTTTACAGGTTCCATCCTGTATTGAGAAATCTTTGGCACAAATATCTTTGGTTAGATTTGACACATCACAGCTAACGTGCTTCAGCTGCCAGATTCAGCTGGAGTTGTTTTTTGGCACCCAAGATTTGTAGAGAGACATGTAAACATTCAACAGAGTCAGCAAAAAGCAAATATATATGTATATTATATATATGTGTTTGGTTCAAGCTGAAATCCTGCCTGAAGTGATCAGAAGTTACAGGGCAGACATTTAGTCTGGAGAGCACTAACAATGTTTGATAAGCACAATGTCCTCGGAAAACACTTCAACATGTTGAAGGCTGGACCTCGTAAATGCTTACCAAATGCAAAAAGAGTATTAACTCAAGTTTGCCAGCGACTGATAATAAAACTGCTTCCAAATACAATACAACGAGCGTATTGGCTTAGTTAGAGTTAGATAGGAAGTCAGTCACTACTCTCATTCCATTCACTATCAGACTGCATTTAGGAGACTTTGATAAGCTTCAAGACTGGAAAAAAATCCACCAAACTATTTCTATAAAAAAATCATAATCTTTGATAATGTGCAAAAGTTAATAATTTGTGATGAACATACATACATTAACATAAGCAATGTATAAGTTACCATTAATTCTAACTTCGTCCAAAAGCGTTCATAAGCTGTTGAGCTAATAGATGTTCCGAGATGCCATGGGTGTTATTATTTATACGATATGTGGCCATTTGAGAGTCCACCCTCAGATCTGACTTATCGAACACCACGGTGTTCTTTCAGGACAACGCCATGGGTTATTGAGCTGACAGTAAAACATGGAAACAGACCTGGACAAAACATCAACAACAATGAAGACCGTGAGATGTGGTTGAAGCTTCAGAGAAAGTGAGTAAGGGGACCTTGAGTTAAGATTATTTTTTTAAACTACAAAAACAACATTTTGTTTATTTCAAAATGTCAACGAAATCAAATCAGACTTATATTGGGTTGTTTTGGTTATGTGTTTAAATGCTATAGCTAGCACTTTTGTGTTATTCTAGTATTATTCCAATTATATTAAAACTATATATCGAAGAGAAACACAAAGATATACAAACCCAGAATGATGTTCGCCCCAAACCTAAATCCTTTGTCCTCTTGCTAATAGGGAGCCTTTTCATTCCCGAATGAAAACATTCAGAGTAAGATTTGATCAATTAAAGCTGTTGGGAAGTACATTTAAATCAGCCATTTTCAGTTTGGTTTATGTTTTTGTCTTTAGGCAGGAATTAATAAGAAGAACAGGAAAAATGAACATTCCTATGTGGGACATCTGTTAAGAACTGACAGAGAAATAAAAGTTTTTTAGATCATATCGCTTTCTTTTTTTCCAAAAAATCTAAAAGCTACAGTATAATCTAAGTCTAGAAAAATAACCTAGAGTCCTCCTACAGATCAGCTAGGGGCACTCGACAGTTCTGTAACACACTGCAAACACAAGCATCCCAAAGAAGGGGAAGTGATTTGTTCAAGCTGCAGAGCTTCAAATCGCTGTAGACATAGTTAAGGCGCTCCATCGTGTAATATAAAAAAAAAGACCTCAAGTCTTCTAACATTGGATTTTTGCATAAAGTGACCTGTTGGGGCCAATGTCGGAAAACGCTAAAGCACTTTTGATCTTCTAGGTAAAAGTCGCTATAAATTGCAGCTTGAGCAGAAACTACCTTTTTCAAATGTAGCTAGTTTCTCTAAAACATCTTTGGTGCCTATCAATACTTTGAATATATTTACATATGTATATAGTTTATCCTGATGGAACTGCAGAGATGTAATCTTTGAAAACACTGAAACATAATTAAAGGTACACACACACACACACACACACACACACACACACACACACACACACACACACACACACACACACACACACACACACACACACACACACACACACACACACACAGCCTGTGAACCTAAGGACTCTGTCTCAGGGTGGGACCTCGGTGAGTCCCTCTCTTCATTGAAACTCCAGGCTGTGTGAGCGCGGCACACTCGTACGGACACGACGCACGGACGGTTCGGCTCCATCATCACGTCACGGTAAGAAGTGAAAATAAAGAAACCTCTCCTCCGATGTCTCACAGAAAATAAAAAAAAAGATAAATAAAGGAATATAGTAACGCTGCCTCCACGCCCCCAATGTATAAGTTAGTCCAACCAGAATCATCATCATCATCATCGTCATCATCATCGTCATCATCATCACTATAACCTCTTCTGACTTGTGTCTGTGCTGACTATATATATATATATATATATATATATATATAGTAAATTATATTATATATGTATATTGCTGATCGATACTACTAGCTAGCGTTTTTATTTGGCTACTTTTTTGTAAGTTCTCTTTTTATTTTAGAATTGCCTTCCTTGCCTGCAGTTATTGATTGGGCTTGTTTATTGAACATCTATTTTAATGGCGCGTATCAACTATGATGTTTGCCTGGTCAGGCCAAACTATTTCTATCTCTACTTCTACCTTATAATTCTGAGATGAAAGTGAGCAGCCCCCTCCAAATGAATAGTGTTTTCTTCATGCAGGCATGTCAGTAGCTGGAGGGCATGCTTTTTTATGTGTTTTCTACATGTACACATCATGTCTGCATGGTTGTGTAAATGTGTGTGTGTGTGTGTGTGTGTGTGTGTGTGTGTGTGTGTGTGTGTGTGTGTGTGTGTGTGTGTGTGTGTGTGTGTGTGTGTGTGTGTGTGTGTGTGTGTGTGTGTGTGTGTGTGTTAGCTACACTGCCAAGTCGTCGGGACGAGCTCGGATGCCGCCGCTCCTGAAGGCCCGACTCGGCTTCCGGATGTTCGGCGCGGGAGAAGCAGGAGGCGGGTGCATCTCCACCCTGGTTACCACGGTGAAGTCGTCATGTAGGCCCGTTTGAGGCGATGTAGTTTCTTCATCCACCACCTCCTCCGGTGCAAGGGGGGAGAGAGGGGTGTGACGAGGAAGTGTAGGAAACTCAGAGTGTTCCTCCCCATCTGGGAGTGGCGGGGTGCTCTCCCCGTGAGGAGAGGAGGAGGAGGTGGTGGTAGAAGAGGGCAGAGGAGGAGGGCAGGAGGAGGAGTTTTGTCCTTCCTGATTGTGGAGCTCCAGCGCCATGTTGCTCCAGTTCTGATCCATCTCCTTCAGCTGACTGCGGCCCCCGACACTCCCCCCCTCGCCGTAAAAGGAAGTGGGCAGGGCCTCCAACAGGAAGTCGTCTGGGTGGAACTCGTCCATCTTTAGTGCTGCGGGCACAGACATCACTGCAGGGGAGGCTTCCGCTGGACAGTAGGCTCCGCCCTCCGCTGCTCCACCCCCTATCACGTTCATGCAGGAGTACGGGATGGACTCACTGCTGACCCCCTGCTTGACCTTCTTCCAGCCCAGGTGGTATATCTCCAACAGGTTGAGGAGCAGAGACACGCAGGCAACCACCAGCATGAAGATGATGAAGATTGTCTTTTCAGTGGGCCTGCGAAAACAGACAGACAAGATCAGATTTCATTCACAAATGTATAAAAAGAAAAAAGAAAAAAAAATTCACATGACATGAAAAATGACTAGCCCAATTCTCATGGATTATGTGGAAGTGTGTAGGAGAGGCCGAGCAAGAACTTAGGCTGATAACTGGGATATGTTGGTCCCATGGAATTGGCCTGGTCTGCGCTCTCCAAGTAATTTCGTTTTTAATGTTTATTTCCGAAAGAATCGTATTTGTGTTACAAAGTATTCCACCAGGAATATAGGCTTGTGTACAAAGTCATATGATTTCCGTGGAGTACAAAATGTGGTGTTGCATTACATTGAACACTCAAACACAAACTCCTACTGTCTAACCTGGAGATGAAGCAGTCCACCGTATTGGGGCAGGGCCAGCGGCCACATTTATAGAGCGGCCTCAGGTGGAAGCCATAGAGGAAGTACTGTCCCAGGATGAAGCCCACCTCAAACAGAGTCTTGAAGATGATGTTGAAGATGTAGGTCCTCAGTAACGCCCCGCGGATACGGATCTTTCCGTGCTCGTCACGAATAGGCGGCTTCTCCTTCTTCCCACCACCACCTCCTCCTCCGTTACCGACTCCATTGTGAAAGAGCGGGTCGTTGTCCTCCTGGTGCCGCCCGGCCTTTCTGAGCTCCTCCTCCCTCTCCCTCCTCTTCTCCTCCATGCGGACTATGTGCAGCACATGGCCCAGGTATATGAGCGTGGGCGTGGAGACAAAGATGATCTGCAGCACCCAGAAGCGGATGTGGGAGATGGGGAAGGCCTCGTCGTAGCAGACGTTCTCGCAACCGGGCTGCTGCGTGTTACAAGTAAAGTCCGACTGCTCGTCGCCCCAAACCTCTTCGGCTGCTGCGCCCAGAACCAAGATGCGGAAGATGAAGAGGACGGTAAGCCAAACCTGGGGAGGGAGGATGGAGAGATTAAAAAACACCGCAGTTAATGTGATCGTTTCATATTTATCTAGTTCATCAAAAGTCAATCAGACACCTTTCCAATCACAGTGGAGTGTTCTTGAGCATTCTCCAGCAGCCGCCCCAGAAAGCTCCAGTCCCCCATGCTTCACTCGATCTCTAGCCTGGATGGGAAACAAGAGTTTTAACTTTTAATGTTAAGAAAAAAGGCAGTCATTTGAAACAACTGGGCAGTTTTGAGCAAATATCTCTCAAACAAACATAAATATTGCATTTGTTCCTTATTATTTTCAGCTGTGGAATACACAATTTGGTTGCTGGAAACCCAATTACGGCACCATATTGGGATTCCCCAGGGGAAGGCAGACTTACTAAAATATTGTTTTATTGTCAGTGGTAAATCCATCGACCAGATATCAGAAGAAAAACTATCTTGATCTGGAAAGGAGAGAAAGAACATGCTCTGGTCAACATTATATGTCATTTTCAAACATGGATCAAATGTCACACACATAGAATAAATATCACCAATTATTTTCATCTGTACGGAGTCACTTATTGTAGGATACAACCAAACTGTATGTTTACTGTTCATGTTTAGTGACTGTCTGACTGCTTAAAGAATCATCTCTATAAACAGATGCCTACATATGAATTGAGAGTTGAATTGAATGTTGGTTTCTGAAGGGTTCTGGTTCATCAGGTTTGAGCAAGCATTGGTTGCAACAGTCTGTGTTTGGAGCAGAAGAGGCGTAACACATTGGCTTAACATGCAATCTCAGGACTCATCGGCTATGGCCTGACAATGAGCTAGCTGAAACTACCTTTGAAACGTGTGAAACATAGAAGTCATCTCTAAACTCTCTGGCTGCTTATCAGACAGTAAAGAACGACCAATATATCTTCTGGCTACACCACAAACATCAAAATGCAGCAGGACCTAAAGTTTATACGGGCACTAATGCAAATAATATAGGGAGCCTTGGTTCAACCGTATGTCATTCTATGTGTGTGTATTTATGCATGTAAGGTAACTTGGTTTGTGCACGCCTTTCTTACTTTATCCAAATGTTAAATTGCTTACAGACGTGCATCTATTTGTGCATGTGTGTGTCGCAGAGCAGGCTGGCTAGTGGACAATGGCCGGCCATCTGTGGGAAGTGAATGAGTGGATAACAGGTTGTCCCGGATGAATGCTGGACTCATCACAGCCCAGGAATGCTGAGGAGGGCAAATGTTTGCCTGGGATTGACGGATATATACACACGTGCAAAGACACACACTCAAATGTACAGTACCACACCTATCTGAAGCTATTTGTAACCTATATAACATATAATATTTAAGGTAATCCCAAGACTTCTCTCTTATTTACACTCACAATAAGTAGATCAGAGGTCGGAAAAAGCAACGAAAGGAAATCAAATAGTCAAATGAAGTTGCGTTCTGTAATATTGCCCCTTTAATACGATAAAAGTATTTGATATATCTCTGCTTAAGTCCATTAAAAGTCTGACTTTACAACACCCTAAAGCTGCTCAATGCTCAGTCTATGAGTGGACTGATGTAAACGCCAATCTAACAGTGGCATGTGAACATGTACATGATGTGTTGACCTGATGAAATACCATCTGTCAAGACAGACAATAGAGAAGCTGCCAGATGGACATTGTCCTAGCTGCCGTGTGCTTTTGATGGATCAGAGGTCTTTGTGCTAAAACAGCCCAAACAGTTAACTCTTGGCTTGCCGCTTGCACCCCGAAAACCTTTTTAAGATATGAGGACAGAGGCAATGCTCACATGAAACACTATTACGTTGTAATCATATAGCCTGATGTTGGTTAGATGCACATCCATAAACATTATAAATTAGGTGTTTTAACTTATGTAGCTGGTTTACACAAGGAAATTATGCTAGAGCTTGATAATGACTAAGGGTCAACAAGTGCTGAGGAATTAAGAGAAAGAACACGTGTAAAAGTGCATTTAGAGTATAAAAAAGTACAATATTTGATAACAATTCATTAAGCTGTATAGAGGTGACGTAAGAAAATAAATAAGCTTAAAGGAGCGTAAATGTGTTTAAAATGTGTGCAATACCACAAATAAATAGAGATGCTTAATGCGTGTAAAAGTACAATACAGTTTAAAGAAGCATATCAACAGCTCTTTAAATGATAACGATCTACGAGGAGCAAGAGTCAATCAGGGTGTCCAAATGTGAGGTTTTTATCCCAGAGAAAGTAACATCAACTGAGAAAACAGCGGGGTGCTTAAGAGCTGCAATGCGTTATGATGGACATTATTTGCAAGAAGAATCATAAATCACCCTTTAGGAACACTGGTTTTGAGTATTACATAGAAAATATCAAGATTACATATTTTGTACTACACCAATTCTTGGCTTTAACAACTTTGATGGTCTAGCTTGGTCCAAAATGACCAAACAAGATGAACACTTAAACTCAAAGGCTAATTGACAGAGTATAACACATCCTAATTTAATATCCAGGACCCAGTTTGGTGTGTTTTACTAATAATTGGGGTTATCATCGAAAACACAAAATCTCAATACTTAAAAGATGTCCGAGCTTCTATGTAAAAAAATGATTCTAGGAAATATTAGTGGCTTCCTGTCTGCCGTCTTTCCCACAGGGAAGTGACCGCAGCATGAGAGGTGCTCCTAATCCAGCAGGTGGAAGGGTGATAATCCCTCCTCTTCCCTCCCACTCCCCAACACCATCACTGCAGCGGCCTCCACCTGCTTACCGCTCTCCTCTGAAACACGGATCCTCCCGCAGCGCCTTCCCTCTTCTTTCTCTTTTTCTTCTTCTTCTTCTTCTGTTTTTACTCCCACCGGCGGGCTAAACGAGGAGTAGGTGAGATTAGAGAGAGAGAGAGAAAGAGAGAGAGACAGAGAGAGAGAGCGAGTTACAGAAGGAGAGAGGGAGGGTGAGAGAGGGAGTAAAAAAAGACGCGAGGCCAGTCTGGCGAAGGCGAAGCGGAGCGGCTGCGTCCCGCGTGGCCAGGGCCATCCGCTACTGTCACACATTGGTGTCCCCGTGCATGGGGCGCACGAGGGGGGTGATGGGGGAGGTGCGTGCTTTTTTGCGTGCGCGTGTGTATGTGAAAGAAGACGCACTCCATCACAACCCTGACAAGCCTCATATAAAACTACAGCGTTTACAACTAATTATATGAATGCAGTGTAGGAAAACTGTAGGTGGAAGTACTAAAGTGCAAAGATACTCTATTATGAGTAAAAGTGATGAATAAAAAAGAACATCAAAATGTACATAAAGTGCCAAAAGTAAAAGTGATAATTATGTGTGCTCTATAATGCAGCATATTAGTTACTTACCCTCACTGCACTGAAGTAGTTGCAGTAGTAAGAATATCTGAATTATCCCATACTCTTATCTGACCAAGATTGAGATTGAAATATGCAACAATGAGAGTAATGAGTAAAAATTATTCGGAAAAAAATAATATATACATACGCATAGCAGTTAGCACGTAACAAAGTCATCATTGTGCATCTGTATAAACCGGTAAGGTTTTTGTAGTCTCACCATGGTTAGTTAGGAGGTGACATCAGTTCCTGTTGTGTGTCAGTGACGCTCAGGTGGTGCAGTCACCGTGGGCCACCAGCAGAGGTCAACACAGGTCAAAACAGTAGACCACTCCATGCATCTGATATAAATGAGAATACAGTACAGGTTGTGTCCTGTTACATTGTTTTTTTTTAAATTGATGAGTCACATGGTTAAATGCATGTTAATGGTTTTGACTGCATTTGTCTATATTCTGTGTGATTTGTTTGAAACTGCACCACTAAATAATTTGCAACAAAGTCAATCCATAGTTAGTCAGTTTCCCAGACAGGAGCATCCTTATTATCATGCAGTGATTTAATCAAACAGTTAGACTGACACATAGTTAAGATAAGATGAAACTTTATTTGTGCTACAAAAGTAGGAAACCGCAAGTGCATTCAGTGAATTAAAGTTTTAACATACAATCTTGTCAATATCATGTAAAAAATACAGTTTCCATTCTCTCCACCCCTTGAACTAAGTATCATAGAAAATGTTCACTTTTTGAGTTGCATTTAAAAATGTTCTTGATCATTCATATGACTTGTAATCATTCAGCTTGAAAGTCTTTCTTCTTCATGTATTGTCCATCTTGTTGCTGCTTCCTCAGACTGAGGCTAGTTTCTGAGTTGTCTTATTATGCATCCTCTCTCTGCTGGATCTTCTTTTTCTCTCCTTCTGACCACAGAGACTCCTGAAAAAGAAGACGTTTTCAAGCATTTAAAGACTCCCTTTGATGACCAAGAGAAAGGATGCAGGACTTCATTTCATTTCATCGTTTATTTGAATAGGGACAATGCACATTAATGAACACTTTAGACAAATAATGCTTCAAGTGTAAATATGCCGGATTTTAGCTTTGAGCTAATTCCCATCCGTAGTCCCTGACATACAACATATAACAACATGACATTTGTAAACAACAAATAAATACATGATATGCAAAAGAGCAAGAGCAGCACTTCAGACTTTAATGAATCACCTGACTGATTAATGCCTCTACCTAGTGACAGCCTTGGCAACAAGATATGACAGTTCAGCCATGTTGAGGACCATGCAGATAGAGGAAATGGTGGCCATGAAAACGGTGAAGATGGTTTTCTCCGTGGGGCGTGAGATGAAGCAGTCCACCAGGTTAGGACACGGCCATTGGTCACACTGAACCAGTCGAGGCATATGGAAACCATCATACACTACATATAGAGCATACCTGGAGAGACAAAGATGCAAACTGGTGCGATTATACCAAAACCAGTAATATGGCACACAAAAAATTGCAGAGCATACATGAAGCCTCCTTCAAACAGCAGCCTGAACAACAGGCTGAAGGCGTACGTCCACCAGAGGGCGCCAGCTATTGGGAGTCTCCGTCTCTTTAGAGTGTTCAAATCTTCCTCTTGGCATTTGTTGCTGAGGAAACTAGATCTACCTGAACCCTGTAACACAAGATGTAACATAACGTGATGAAAAGATACAACTAAGACCCAACTACCTAATACATGACCAAATAAAGCATGCCATGACAAGAACACAGTATAACATGGGTAGAGGAAGCATAACATGATAAAATAAAGCAGGAAATGGCAAACAAAAGTTAAAAGATTATACGATAAAGCACATGACAAGATAAGAAGAAAAGACAAAACTTGAACAATTAAGCATGAAAATTCAAAAGGAACAAGATAAGACAAGATGACCCATGTCAGGACAGATGAGACATGGGCTGAACAGGATGTTTGTCTCCTGCAATAACAGCAGACAAATCCAACAGTACACACACCTCTAGGAGCCTCTTCCTATCGCTTTGGTTCCGATAGGCCACATACATTGTGACCAGGAGCGGTGGTGTGGAGACAAAGAGGAGCTGAAGACACCACAGACGGATGTGGGAAACAGGGAAGAACTGATCATAGCAGACGTTTTCACAGCCGGGCTGCAACACAGACAGACACAGATTGTTTCAACAACACAGACCAGTTAAGTTCATTTACTGCTATTATTATTATTATTACTACTACCTGTAGTGTGTTGCAGGTGAAGTCCGACTGCTCGTCCCCCCAGACGCTCTCAGCGGCAACAACCAGCACCATGACTCGGAAAATAAAGAGCACCGAGAGCCAGACTTTGCCCAGGCTGGTGGAGTGGCGGTTAGCTCCGACTAACTGAGCGTAGAGAATTGGCCAAGACATCCTGTGGGGAGAAAATAGAATGATTACACAATTATGACTTGTCAGAATAAAGTCAGGGGATTTATGTACCAGGTTCGGCTGGTTTCTTTGAACTACACATCTGACAGCACTGAGGGGAGTTGAGAAGGCTGGCAGCGGCAAGAGATAAAAGCTGCAGAGACAGGCGATGAAACAAAAGAGAAGTTTGAAAGAAGAAGAGGATGTGAAGGAATGAGAGTGAGAGGAGGAAGAGAGAAGGCCCGGTGCCAGACTGCATGTGAACTGATGAACCGCTCTGCCCACTGTGGACTGTACCGAGCCCATTCCATGAGAAAACACACTGAACACACTGTACTGACCCACACTACTACACTGAGCATCACCATTCACATACAACCTTTGATTCACTGACTATTGTATGGATACCATGGAATATTCATGAAGAGTTTCCATTTGTTAAACACTCTCCAAGACACATACCGTATATATGAATAATTGAGGATGATAATAAAAGTCAACCAAAAAGAAAGAGTGGTTTTCTCACCTTGTGTCTGCAGAGTCAGGTTGTTTGCATGAATATGTTCCACATTGTCCTTTTCTTACAAAGAAACAAACAATCAGATCACTCTCACATCATGGAAATGAATTCCAATTGAATGTACTGAGTCTCAAATATTGAGAAAACACTAACCTGCAGCTCCGCCTTCCTTTGTGGGGAATAAAAGATACACATCCAAGTCTGCCAGAATAGTATGAGGAGACTTCCCGTGAGACTTTCAAAATAAACCCTTGCAGTTGGAATGTTTTTGTGTTCCAATGTTTTGGAGCAGCAACGCAAACATGTTGGATTTTGAAGTTATTTCAATGTCACTGATTATAGACAACTTTTATTATACTGGGTTTGTCACTGTGAACGGATGGTGGGATTGTTTCTGAGATATTCAGCGAATGATGAGAGCAGCTAAATGTTAGTGGAACATGAAGATAGTGGGCACAATCAAAGAAGAAAGGACACAATCGTATTGGAGTTTAAGGTAGGTGTGTGTGTGAGATCCCTTTGTGACGGCAGGACACAGGTAGCGTTAAACTGACTTTTCAGAGTCCAACTTGGACTTGGCAGAGACAGGCTGCAGGAAAGTGCGCTCTGTGTGCTGCTAATGACTGTGGCTGATGACATTTCTCCACTGTTTGTTGAAGTGTGGGAGGAACGCAAACTCCCTCCGTTTACATTGTGCTTTCTCACAAATCCAAATGAAGACTTTAAGGGAGGTCAGGGGCCGTCGTGGCCTTCACCTTCAATATGGCTCAAAGAGACACGTACCAACCAGGAAGAGACATAAAGTAACCACAAAAAAATATAAAATGACTACAAAGCGATCAAATCTATACTGCAAAGAGAAACAAAATGACTACACAGATGCACAACATGAGAACAGAAACATGAATCAACTAAAAAGATATTTAAAATAAGCAAAAAATGATTACAGGAAGATACAAAACGACTACAAAGAGACACAAACTGACCACAGTGACAAAATGATTACAATAAAACTCTAAAATGGCGACAAAGAGACACTAGGCGAAACAGATGACCAGAGACACAAAGTGTTACAAAAAGTCACAAAAGGACACAACTCAACTACAAAGAGATATAAATGTACCTTCAAAGATTTTTAATGGCTTCAAAAAGACACAAAGTAGAAGAACAGTCACAAGAACGACCACAGTTAATATTAGTTTTCATTAATAAAGTCGGCTGAGTATTGGACAATGTAAACAAACACGGCTAAGGTTGAGACAGAGAGGGCGTCAGTGATTCTAATGGAGTCATTATCAGAATAACACTTAGTCCTGATGCATATCAATGAATGGATATTAGTGGCAAGACCGGACTCAAAGACACACTGTCTGATCTCTCAGCCAGGACAGAGCTAAAGAGAGAAACAGAGGGAGAGAGGATGGAGGATTGTTTGCAGCGGCTCACACAAAGTGAAGGATGAAAAGGAGAGCTGATTGTTAGAGTAGATCCTGATTAGCCTGGCCAAGAGGAGAACAGAGGGGGCCAGTGTCAGGATACACACACTGTACTACACTCACAAATGTGTTTCCAAGAAAGTCACACACACACACACACACACACACACACACACACACACACACACACACACACACACACACACACACACACACACACACACACACACACACACACACACACACACACACACACAAATGAGTGAGGGGGAGCAGCATGTGACTGTTCAGTTCTGCTGGTGGACTTGGACACTTTCTGAATTAAAGTCTGCCAGACATCCTAATGATTTTTGCAATTTACAGATTATTTTCTCTTGAACAGAAAACTATTTGCGGGGTCGAATTTGGAGAGGATTTCTTAGGCAGACCTGTAATATGAAGAAGGGAAGGGAATTTCTTTTTGAGCGGGAAGATGCTGCAAGAAAGCCCAAACAATATAACTTCTCATGCATACATCTTACTTTGGAAAATCTAAACAATACAATTATTAAATGTGTACATTTGTTCCCATTGTGTGTCGGAATACTGACTGAAAAATCATAGTTTGTAATGAGGATTTGATACTTCATATGGTTTGTGTAAATGATGTTGCTTTAAATTAAATAATACTTTATTACAGAAGGATTACAAGTAAATCCAATTTATTTCCGACTTTATCACATTTAATAATAAAGAAAAATACCATATTACATCATCTTATGCAAAATGATGCAGTCGTTCTCACTCCAAAACAATAGAGGGCAGTAACTTCGCGCTGGTGAGAGTCAGCTGTACCACCGCGGAAAAGGAAACCAAACCGCCATTCAATCGTTGCTGCACTAGCTACGAAAAAATATCAAAGCAAGGTGGTAGAAATCCGTTAACGTTACCTAAGTGCATTAGTATATCGACAGAAAGTAACAATGGCCCTAGAATCGAGGATCACACAAGAAGAAATTAAGAAGGAACCAGAGAAGCCCATTGACCGAGAAAAGGTATACAGCTGGATATAAAGTCTTAAGTCCGGTACAACGTTAGCTTGTTTACGTTAGCTCATTAGCTCTATGGTGAGCTAACGTTACCTGGCGCTGCTAGCCAAAAGTGCTAACTGTTTGGAGACTGGTTAGCATACGTTGAAGACTGCAAACAATTAGGACATATGCAGGCATTTTTTTCCTCCGTGAAATATTATTTAGGTCTCTTCACTACCGGTAAATACTAGGTGATTGAATAGTAACTTAGCATCTGCAGCGTGCTAGTGCTAGCGTGCTAACGTAAGTGCTAGCATGCTATGGGAAGCTAGCAAAATACAGGTTTCTACGAAACTGCTATATTAAGTTAACAATATATGACTATATCAAATGTCATAACACGAGTACTTTGCTATATTTGTAAATTACCTCAGTTCAGTTGTCATGGCGGGTTTTAACGCACTTTGTTAGTGTAGTGCACCCGATAATTACAGTGGTGCATTAGTGAGATATCCACAGGTGATTCTAATATTCACTGATTAATTAGTGGTGGACAAAGCTAGTTCAATGAGTACACTGTGTATAATTGAACATTCAGATACTATCAAGACTATTAGTCAAGTTCAACACCTTCTATGGAAACTAATGGTATTAAAAACTGTTATCTTTTGTTGTTGGTAACCACTATGGGCAGCTAACAATCAAAACCCCATCACTGTCAAACAATGCACATGAGCATACCATATTATTCAGGGCCATCTTTCATAATGCACTGTGTTATCCCAATATTAATGTGTGTGTGTAATGGGTTCATATCCAGGGTTTCATGTCAATTGTTGTAGTGAGACAACATTGGGTTATTTAAAGGAATCACTCTATTTTAAATATTTAGATTAGTTAATTTAACTGTTCATATCCGCCTGCTGAAATCTAAATAGTTTACTTCTCTTTATATTGTTAATTTGATGCTTATTCTTGCTGCAGACTTGCCCCCTTCTGCTGCGAGTATTCACCACCAACAGCGGCCGACACCACAGAGCAGATGAATTTGCCCGTGGCAATGTTCCCTCCAGCGAACTGCAGATATACACATGGTGAGATTGCAAACTCTTTTATTTTGATGTGTCAATTGAACATTTGACAATGTTGAGATTATAAGACTGTGTGCTTTTCAGGATGGATGCTACTCTCAAGGAGCTGACCAGCCTGGTGAAGGAAGTGTATCCTGACGCTAGAAAAAAAGGGACCCATTTCAGCTTTGCCATTGTCTTTCCTGACCCCAGAGGGAAAGTGTACAGGTGTGTATTCCACTACATTTGTTTGGCTCATGGAGCTGAACAGTTTCTTTATACCCTGGTGATTTTTTGTAAACTATATATTAAAACCTGTATCTGTCCCCCCTTACAGGTTGAAAGATATCGGCAACACTTTATCTGGCAGGAAGGGCGCCGACGACTCCATGACGTTGCAGTCTCAGCGCTTCCAGATTGGAGACTACCTGGATATAGCTATCACCCCCCCAAACAGAGCCCCACCCATCAACCCACGCATGAGGCCCTTCTGAACATAAACACCAACACATAATGTAACACACATCAACATAATTCTGTTTTTTTGTTTAATTTTTTTCCATTGGATGCTTTTTAGCTTCATTTTATAAAATGTGACGTGTAATAATAAAATGGTCATTTTTCCAACATGTCTGTCCTTTTCTGTGTAACATGCTGGGGGATACTATAAAGAATCTTTTTTTTTTTTTCAAATTGTTTATTAAACAACACTAGTATTTTTTTAAATAATCACAATTGTATAATATTTAAGGCAGTATATGTATTCCAACTAAACCTATTTGGAGTAAGAATTCCAGGTAAAACCTCAGTGATGTTTAACATTTTAAAGTTTGAAAGCCCAATTAATTAAATTGTAACTGCTCTGAGATTCTGTAAATTGGAAACTAGTGGAACTATTGAAGTGTCATTAACACAATTATGATCAATTTACAAGTTTAAAATGCCGCTGCAGGAATGTTAAGTCTAGGAATTTATACAAAATTAAATCTGCTCTTAAACGACAAATAATAATTAAAAGAAAACGTCTTTTGGCATTGCTGTAATATAACCAGCTCTTGGGTCATTGTTCCGTGTTGTGCAGATGGGCATGAGGGAGGATCTTATTTTGATACTTATAACCGGAAGTTGTATGGCCGCGCATGCGTATTGCAACATACTGACAGCTAGCAGAGAAAACAGCCAAGCTAGTCAACTATTAGCTAAAGAAAGCAGCTATTTTCACACAAAAACATACGTTGAAATGTTTAAGAGAAAACTGACAGCGTTAGACTATCACAACCCCGGTGGATTTGACTGCACAGGTGAGCCTAAACATTTCAAGGAGCTGTTTAATGTGGGTCAGTGGGCTAAACGTGGAGCTGGCTAACGTTTATGCAGATAGATCCTGTCACTGAAGACGACATGCCAGACTCTATTCATAAAACTTTTATTTATTGTAGCTTTTTGACTGAGATACCTGTAGGACTATTAGGACACGGTGTGAAACTTCTATACACCTCACACTTTTATTCGGCTTTACTTGCTTAATGTATTACTTTGGGTCTACTTTTTTATTGGCATATGTTTACTCTCATACTTTGTAAAGTCAACTTGAAAATGACGCACACTTTTAATAATTTTCGGGCTGCAAATATCAATTAACCAATGCTAATATGTAAAGTAAAATGCTAGCTTGCCCAAACGTAAATGTGATGCTCTGTAGAGATTAATCAATGTATTCAGTTTGCCTCTATTACTATTATTGTACTGCATGAAGCCATTTGTACAAACGGTCTCTCCTCTGCTCAGATGAGACTCAGTACAGAAACTGCATCGTGTGGCTGGAGGACCAGAAGATTCGGCATTATAAGATCGAGGAGAGAGGAAACTTGAGGAACATCCCGAGCTCAGACTGGCCCAAAGCCTTCCACCAGGTCAGACACTTTGACATGTAGAAAACTCCTGCTGTGTTGAGCTATTGTTGTGAGTTGTATCATGAATGGAGTGCCATTTCGTGTGTGCAGTACCTCCAGGACCTGAACTGTCCGTTCGGAGGTGAGCAGCAGCCGGAGGCAGTAGACTGGTTGCTGGGCCTGGCTGTAAGATACGAATATGGAGACAATGGTGAGAGGGCAGTATGTGTGTGTCTCCTTTTTGAACTCTGACACACTGTTGCGTCGTTACTTCTTCTATGTAATACTGAGGGTGACCAGCAGATGGAGACATTATAAAAGGAATAATATGTTCTACTAATGCCAGCTCATCAGTCACAGTGAAGTTATTATTTGACAGTCAAATTGCCAGACATTGTATTGAAATCTATGGAACCCAATATCCTTCAGTAATGCAAAGAAATACAATCATATCATCCTTGAAGTCAACATTTCTCATGAAAATGACTTAGTATCTAAATAATGAATTTGTTTCTTAACATAATGTCAACATTTCTCTAAATGATTTTTGAAGCATCTTAATATAATGAACTGGTGTTGCAAATAAATGACTTGTTGTAGAAAATACAATAACTTAGTACCATAAAAATAATGCCCAAGTGTCCCAAAATAGTGACAAATTAATGACATATATCATAACTTTTGAGAAAGTTTCACATTACGACTTACAGTACAGCGTTTTTTTTTTCAATCACAATTGCTCCAATAGAAAACCAAGAAATACATAAATGTTAAAAAATCTTTATATTCCTGGTTAGATTCTCACCCTGTTTTTATTTCTCTCCTCAGTGGACAAGTATAAGAACTGTAAGCCGCTGGCAGCCCCCACCAACAGCGACAAGGCAGTGGACCCCCTCCTCAACCTTGACGGTAAGTAGAAACACTTCCTTGCGTCGTTGCACTTTGCTTTCACGCATTCTTTCTCTGTTCTCCATGATGCCTTTGATCCTGAGTGAAAGACGACAGTTGTTTGTTTTTTCCAGGGGACTCACCAGATTTCAAAGCAGGAGTGACAGCTCTGGCTAACATCCTGAAGATACAGCGTCATGACGACTACCTGGTGATGCTCAAGGTTAGACGTGTTCTCTTTGCTGTCTTCATGACTTAAGAATACTTATTTAATATGCACATGTCATACTTACCAGTTTTCATGAACTCCTGCCAGGCTATTCGTATTCTGATTCAGGAGAGACTCTCTCCAGAAGCCATCACTAAAGCCAGCAATAATAGAGAGGTATTATAATATTATCATTTATATCATATCTAAAGATTCCTATTTCACAAGTTCTTAAATTAAAACCCTCCAATTAATGAACTATATCTGTAACATTTGTGTCTCTGTTTCCCAGGGTGTTCCAGTGGCTTTAGACAATCACGTCTTGGGTTTTGACACTGGAGGTGAGTGCTGCTTTTTAAGAAGGATTCAAAAAGGAAGCAAGAGGAAAACATACAATCACGGTTTATTCATTTCAAATGCATTTTCTCTCAGATGCCGTTCTGAACGAAGCGGCTCAGATCCTGCGCCTGCTGCACATCGAGGAGCTGAGGGAGCTACAGACGAAGATCAACGAGGCCATCGTCGCCGTTCAGGCCATCATCGCCGACCCAAAGACAGACCACCGGCTGGGCAAGGTCGGCAGATGAGAGCGAGGAGGAGGAGGAGGAGGGGGGACGCTGGAGGAAGAAGGGAGGGGCTGAACCACGGGAGTTTTAATTTGATTTTGAGAGGAGAAGCCTTTGTTGGAGTTTTGTATTTAATTTATCAGATATGAAGTAAATGCCAAATTTTCACATGCTGTCTTTCCTTTTTGTACTGCAGCATGGAGGAGTTTACACGACACGTTAGAATAGATTTTGATTTAGCAGATTTCCGCTAACATCTTCATTTGTATTAATTCTGAGGTAGAATGGTGTGATCATCTCCTGGTTGTCTGTCTGGTCGTCTCCCTCAGTGGAAATGACAGAGAGGCTGATGAAATATTCTAACGGTTATATTTGTATCTTTTGTTTCCAGAGGTTATTTTGAAAACGTTGTTGCTGTGTGGGAAATGTATAAATACAGCTTAGAGATTGGCATCTGTGCTCCTCGTTTGGTTTTTCATATTTAAAGAAGCATCGGGGCTGGAAATAAGACACACAATAAACAACAAGAAAAAAGCTGTCAAGTACCAAATCACATTTTATTGTTATAAATATCACATCTTATAAAAAGATAAAGATTTAAAAAGTAGTAGTAGTAGTAAAAATATTTGGCAAAAAAAGATTGTAACGTCTTTTCATGGTGTGTGAAATACAGATTATGACTGCTGTGATGTGACTGAGGGAAACATTACAATCTGATTACAGTAATCTGATTACAAGAACACTTTTCTGTCACTCAACAATGGTAATGGAACTTGAAAATGACAGTGGTATCAACGTCTCATCAACAAACGTTCTCTCTTACATTTAAAAATCAGGTTTCATTGTTCTGTAGCTTTAATCGAAAGATAAACAACTGGCGTACAAAAATACAGTAAAAAAAAACAAACTAAAAATGAGGTATAAAACAAATTTACAAAACATTTATTTGGGGGTTATATCTTTAAGGTGAGATAATGGGCTCGGGGTCAGGGGGGAGTGGAGGGGATGTTAATTTGCTGACAGTCGAGCTGGCAGCCACCATCCCCTTTTTCTTCGGAGGGACACTGGAGACACTTCTTCAGGAGGTCCTACCCTCCGGTCGGGAGTGGGCCCCGAACTTTAGCACCAGAGGACCCTGCAGCTGCCGCTCTGTCGTTAGTGGCTCCCTGAATCACACGGGTCAAACATTAAAGGAGGGAAACTAACTCATGAGTTACATGCTGCTGGAATGACACGCCTCCTTGTCTTCTAGCTTGTGGAAATGAAGAGTAAAAGGACAGATTTTCTCTTCCTGTGTGAATCCAACAGGGACAGGATGAGAGGCTGCCGTGTCCTAATGACAGAACAAACAGCCTCCGCTCCGAACAAAGACCTGCACTTTACAGCCTGTGGTGACTGAATTACCTCCGTCGAGAGCATGTGTGTTCATGCGTTCAACAATAACAGCTTTTAAGCCTCTTACAAGCAGCTCCCTAACCTGTAGCAAGTGTTCAAGAGCCGTCATCATGGTCACAATTACACCACGCGTCCACGCTTTGAAGAGAGCGGCTGTTATGTAGTCTGAGGCTTTAGAGAGTGTGAGAGGACATTCAGAGCAACACACAGCCATTTTGAGACGCTCAAACTCAAATCCCTATCTATCGTGAGCAGATTTTGACGCTCTCTGCAGATGTGTGTAGCTCCGACGACAACATCTGCCAAGGTGCTACTTTAGGGATTATCCTGTGCTTAGAGGGCTACTTTGTACTTTCAAGGTGTTTAACGCCAGGCTTTGAAATGACTCGGAGCCACCTGCAGACATCAACACATCAGACATGACACACACAAACACAAAATGCAGGCGGAGGGTCGCAGGCAGCTGTGTAATCACTGTTCCTGAGTGGAGGTGAAGTCACCACACACGGTGCAGGACGGCTGAGCCAGCTGTGTGATCACTGTTATCTTTGAGCAGGGTGATGAAACACCAACCTCTGTCTCTTCAGGACACTCACTGTTTACTTTATCTAACCTGATCTGATGTGGTTCCTTTCTCAATTATTTGACTTCATTTTTATTCCTAACTTTACTCACGAAAAGTACAAGCACCTCAAAATTGTACTTAAGTACCGTACTTGAGTAAATATACTTTGCTACAATACGCCACTTGTTTTATGTTGATCACTGGTTTGGGTTTTTATTTGTAAATTGAGCAACTGCCACACATCCTAATTTCCCCTGTGATAAACAAGTATTTGAAATGGACAGCCCCTCCCTCACATTGATATGCATGGTCCTCATGGGATAAAGCAAAGTGTGAATCTCTATCTCCTCTAACACATGTGTCACCTCAAGTGTGTTTTCAGGCTTCTTTCTTCTGTCTTCCTTCACTTGTACAGAGTGTGTGTTGTCCACCTCACTCAAATTGTTTCTTCTGCTAAGCAGCCCGTGTAGACATCGTTAAAGAAGTTCATATCTCCTGTGTGTCCTGCAGCTGTGTAGGGCTAACTGTGTGTGTGTGGATGCAGCCTTCAGGGTTAAGGTGACATCAGGTGGGAGTCGACTGATGTGGTGACACTGCACACAAACCAATGAGCTCACTGTCTGCTGCACCTCCAAGTCAGTGTGGGTGTGGGGGTGTCATTATATGCAATTACACATCTGAGTGTGTAAGTGACAGAGAGTGATAGTGTTTAGCATTTCACAATACCTGATAGACACTGGGTGGTTGCTATAGCGATGCCGTAAAGGTGAGAGCGCTGGTCAGGCAGGAACTCGTCCATGATCTGACTGCTGTCTTTGTTCACTGCGATCACTCCGTCCCTGAGAACACACAGACAGTGTGAGCAGAGCTTCATACTGGTCAGAAACAAACACACACACTCAGATATATGAAGATGGCTACCTCCTCCAGTCAGTGTAGTAGAAGTGGTTCCTGTAGTACACCATGCTGAACGGGTAGTTGAGGCTGGGGTGGACCACTCTCCGGTTGGAACCATCCGGGGACACACACTCTAACCGCTTCGTACCTGTGAACAGAGCGAAACGTGGATCATCCTTCTGTTATCCATGGCTTCTTAGATAATGTCTTTTGAAGCTCAGATATTAGAAATTAAAACAGTATATGAGGTGGCAGCCTGGAATATGCATCTCATTTGAGTTGTTTACCGCCTGCTTACAGTTAACTAGATGCACACCCAAAGGGAAAGCCACATTTCTGATCAACAGGAGACACTTTATGACCGTTTTGGTGGGGGTGTTTACCTGCATCGGCCCAGCAGACCTGAGAGGAGGAAGAGTCGTACGTGAGAGCGTTGGGCAAACCGATGCCGTCAGACACCACCACCTTGCGGTTCTGTCCGTCCACTGAGGCAGACTCGATCTTCGGAGCCTCTCGGTTCCAGTCGGTCCAATACAGAGTGCTGCAGAGAGGAAAACAGGGGGGAGGGATTATAATATTTATCACTCTTAATTTCAAGTGTATCCAGGCTGGATAAACAGCTTTTTAAATGTTTTTAAACAACCTCTGGGATCTAGCTAATATAAGGAGACAAGAGGAAAACCGCACACACGCAAACACACACACTCTCACACACACACACACACACACGCAGGGTATATAAAGGTACAAGGGCACAGGGCCCTAGGGAGCAGCTGTCTCGCGCTGATGAGGTCACGGTCAGGTTACTCTGAGCAACATGCAACCTTTGCCCCCCTGCAGTTTAGTTTCATCTCAGACAATATGGACCACACTGGCTGACAGAAATATCCAATCTCAAATAAAGCAGTTTAGGCTTATTTCTCACGATAAGTTTCTGTGAAATTGTTTTTATATTTCAAAAGCTTCAAAATGTTGGACTGCGGGATCATAAGAGAGCTTCAGGCGGAGTGTGTGTGGGCTGCTGATGAAGCCACGCTGCTTTTCGTCTGTAGATGATGGTGTACATGTGAGCAGTCCGCTGGGAACTGCAGGTAATACACACCACATGAGCAATCAACTTACACACACATACAACATGTGTTTATGAGTCTGTACGTTAATTAATCTGAACGTATGGCTGAACATATGTTTTTGCATTGGACACATGTACGTGCTTTTATAAGTGTGTGTGTGTGCGCGCGTGGACTTTCTCTGTGTCTGCTTCAATGTGTGTGGTTATGTCTCCCTTAGTGTGTGTGTGTGTGTGTGTGTGTAAGGGCAACATGTGTTGAAATCACAGAGCACATGCTTAATCATAAGTGTACCCGTGTGAAGCAGTAATTACCTTTAGGACACACTCACACACACGTACTTGGCCTTCAGTCAGACTGTAAACTTTCAAACCAATAATTTGAAACACACATTAGAAGTTTTATGATTTGGGTTATTGCTTCGATGTTTAATCATTTGTATCCACCGCAATAACACACACACACAAGCACCGTCTCTCTCTCAGACAAACACACATGCACACACAATAACACATGCATACCTGTTTATTCTGTGATTAGTTGCCATGATGAAAAGCAGATGTTATTCCTGTTAGTCTGAAAGATGTGTGTGTGTAGGATTAATAGCATCAGTAAATGTACAGTTTTCTTGGAACAGTTTGGTGCTACACTATAATTAACTTCTATGACAGATTATCAAACATGTGTTTTTAAAGGGACACGTCCTTGTTCCTGCGAGCGTCTGTCTCACTCCGATGAAGTCGTGTTACTCAACAGGACTTTCTGCCAAATAGCTTCACATGTAACGGGCACTGTACTAATGAATGAGACACAGACCTGTCTGAGGACTTTAATGTGTTTGTCATGGCCGTGATAATGGTCTGAAGCCATCTGTGCGTTCCGCTGCTCATGTAATACCCCTGTGTGTACGGTGCAGTCTCACTGGGCCTCTGTGGAGTACCTCCAGGATGTTACACTTGATCGTGAAGAGAGTGTGGGGGAGTTTGTTTGTTTCTTGCTCAGGGAAGAGATGTTGGCAAATCCAGAAGAAACCGTCCCGAGGCTTTAGAAGTGCAGCTTTTGTAAGTTGAATAGCTGGTGTTTGCGCGTTGCCAAAAGAGAATAATAGAAGCTGGTGTTTACCCAGTGGAAGAGACCACTATGATGGCTCGAGGGTTGACCAAGTCGGAGTCAAACAGCGTCCGCCTCCCGCTGCCGTCCAGGTTGGCGCTCTCGATCATGTCGGGGTTCGAGTCGACCCAGAACATCAACCTGCGCTTTTCATCCACAGCCAAACCCTCGGGACTGACCAGATCTACGCAGAGCAGAGAGGGTTTAGAAATCATTTAAAACATGCAACTGATATCAAGGAAATGAAGGAGGGTAGGTGTTGGTTCTTACTCGCGTTAATGAGGATCTCTGGCTCGGCACCGGCCGCAATCGAAGCTCTGTTGATTGTCCTTGCAGACAAATCCGTCCAATAGACCTGGTTGTCTTTGCAGTCGTAGGCTAAGCCAACAACTATGGAACCCTGGACACACACATATGAATATGAGCATAGAGAGATAAGAGGCTTTCAAAATGGGAAATAATGTCAATATTTTGCAACACAAAGTTGTAATGATCTACGTTTAACTAAGAAAAAAGACACCAGAAGTAAAAATAGAAGTAAATCTGGCTATGTTCATCCCTTACATGTAGAGTCAGTAGTGTTTTGGAGCGGGCTCCATCCAGTCTGGTCCCGTTGAGAGGCAGCGCTCCTATCTTCTGTCCCTGAGCGTACAGCAGTGTGATGTCAGTGTTTGGCGGAGGCGTCACATCTGGGCGGGGCAAGGGGCGCACGGTGGGCGGGGCCACTGAGGGAAGGCCTGGGACAAGAGTGGATTGGTTAAAAAAAAGCCACGGTTGGTTGGAAAATCAGTTATTTTGACCACATATAAACAGACAGGTAGAAAGGTGCTTACAAGCAGGTTTGACCACATCATGTGATCGGGTTCCAGGAACCTCGCGCCCGTCCTGGTCCACACACCAGCAGTACGTAGTATCTCCGTAACACTGGACTGGACTGAGAGACAATTTGCTTTCATTAGTAATTTGTCATTAAAATAAACAATTTCATCTGCTGTTTTTTCTTTCTGTGATGTGTACCTGAACAGTCCGTCCGACTCGCACTGAGGCACGTATTGTTGAGCCCCTGGTTTTCCACCATAGTGCTCGATCAAACTGGTCCTCCATCGCTCACACACACTCTCGGGGTGCTGGGTCGGAGCCACGGGGCCTGAGGGGGACGGCAACCAAACACACCCAATTATGTAAATGTTTTTAAAGTTACATTTAATTCTACATTGTTTTAAAATGACAATTGAGATCACATTCTGTTGTAACTTGTTTGTTTACAAGCTCACACACACATCTTGCTTTTGTCAATACTGTTTACCTTGTAAACATCTCTTTAATAACTCACTTTATAGGAGAGCTTTAAAAGTAAACCTGAAACCACTTAAGGCCTCCACTAATGTTTATACTGGCCCCTCTCTGGCCCTCTGTGCATTTCCAATGTGAGAGTGCAGTTGCTACACTAAGGAGATGAGATTAATATGTGAAAGAACAGTGAGAATAGCTTTATTGTGAGAGTTAAGAGAGGTTAATACTGACTGAACTATTAGAATGATGTGTTTCCAGCAGGATGTATTGCAATCCAGTCGTATGATTCACTTGGTTTTACTTCAATTTACTGTTTGACCACATGACGTTCTTCCCAGAAATCAACAGCATGTGGACTGTCCAGTAAGTCAATGATATTTCCACTTAGGGCTGACTTAGTGTGTTGGCAGTGAGCTGTGTCACTTATGTGGGCACACACATTCACGAGTTGAATGTCTATGTTTGCCTGCATCACGTAAACTTCTACATTTGGTACGGATGTAATTTAAGAATCCATCTGAAATTGTCAAATTATGGGTTTCCGTTCATGCAAATCATGTTTCTGGGTTCCTCTCCTGATGTGGAGCAGAGGATATGAATGTGGGCAGGAAATGCGCTCGCCTCCCTCATCATGGACTATTGGTCTGTGGTCGTGCTGTGCAGCTTCCAGGTGGGAATGAGTGCCGCTGAATACGAGACGGAGCAGTAATGACTTCAGATAAGACTAAAAAAAATGCTGAGCACAGTGTGTGTGTGTGTGTGTGTGTGTGTGTGTATATGTGTGTGTGTGTGTGTGTGTGTGTGTGTGTGTGTGTGTGTGTGTGTGTGTGTGTGTGTGTGTGTGTGTGTGTGTGTGTGTGTGTGTGTGTGTGTGTGTGTGTGTGTGTGTGTGTGTGTGTGTGTGTGTGTGTGTGTGTGTGTGTGTGTGTGTGTGTGTGTGTGTGTGTCTGTGTGTCTGGGTGTAACACTGTTTTTGTAACTCAGCTGGTCGAGCAGCCTGTCTTGTTTTGGTTTGGTTGTCTAGCAACAGCTGGCAGCTCATCCTACCACGAAGTGACCACTTTAGATGTTTGGAGGGTCATAAATGGAATTTATAGCCAGAGCTGAATTTATAGAAAGGCCTCTGTGTACATTAGAGTGTGAGTGAGAGGGCGAGAGAAGACCACAGGGTCAGAGGGGGAGAGAGAGAGAGAGAGAGAGAGAGAGAGAGAGAGAGAGAGAGAGAGAGAGAGAGTTGTGAATTTTCAAAGGGTAATACTTGTTTGTTTTTTTCAGTGCAAATGCTTGTTTTACACTGCTCCTTGTTCTAAAGTGTGCTTTCTAGTAGCAACGCAAACAGCTTATTTGCGAAGTTTTCTTCTTGTCTGAAACAAGATATTATTATGTTATGGAAGTAAAATAGTCAAAATCGCAATGTTTATGCCTACAATGTCTCGTCACAAAGAAATCATTCTTAATTAGATGAGAAGATCACTTGTCTATCTATTGATCTTCTCATTTGACTCTTTCCTAGAAAGTAAATTACCATAGTTTCCAATCCCATTTATTCTGAACTGTATTTTGCCTGGACGCAGAAGTGACGGTCTCACCTGGTCTGTCACAGTCTCTAGGCTGTGTACCAGCTGGAGTTCTGGTTCCTTCTCTCTCCTGCCCCGTACTGTCCACACACCAACAATGTCCAGTGGAAGTGTGGCACTAAAACAAAAAAGAAAGAAAATGTCGGTAAAGAGTCATATTAAACAATGGAAATAAACAATAACAAAGCAGGTGTGTTGTCGATGCCAACCTGGAGTCGTAGGTACTGTCCGTTAGCGTCACATTGAGGCACATGGGCTCCTACTACAGGATATCCCTCTTGAATGGTAGTCTGAGCTCTCTCTCTCTGGTGCTCACAGTGAGTCTTAGGACGCTCTGGCTCATCTGGAAAACATTCACAAGTTAAACAAAGTTATTACACATACAATATGTTTAGGAAAATCACAAGTCATACATTGCATTCATCAGGTCATTTATAGCTATCATACGCAGTCTCACCGGGTCTGTCACAGTCTTTAGGTGGTGCACCAGCTGAAGTCCTGGTTCCTGCTCTCTCCTGTCCCCTATTATCCACACACCAGCAATGTCCAGTAGAGCCATGACACTGAAGCAGGGGGAAGATCAGGGGGACATCTTTCAGGTTATACGTCCACAATTCCAATTTACTCCACAAGTTTATCCACAAAGTGTCTGAAAGTGTTTACCTGCTGTGATATGTACTGTCCATTATCGTCACACTGAGGTACATAAGCTCCAACAACAGGATATCCCTCTGCACTGGTTGTCTGCACACCGTCTCTGTGGTGCTGACAGTGAGTCTTAGGGCGCTCTGGCTCATCTGGAAAAGAGTGATACATTTTTTACAAGTCCATAGATAACACAGGTGTTATTTTAGGATCATACCCTGCATGGGCTACTTAAAGATTTTCTCTTCAGTCCATAAGGCTCATTATCAAATCTTCACAGTAGATTATTTAGCTTTAACAACATTTTGCTAGCCGTAAATAGCATTCAAAGAAATATATCAGCAAATACGAATTACAGATGCAACCGACTTGCCTGCTATCTAGCATCAGCTGGTTACTAATCTTCACCCTCTCATCCAAATATGGTCATTTCTGGCGTTGAATAACCAAAATGGCGACATCCAAAATGTCAAAATGTAAGCTTCTAAAAACAGTCCACAAACCCAAGCCATCACGGGGTCTACGTCAACTGCTTTCAAACAGTTAAAGGACTCAATACTTAAAAGTGTGTATGCAACAGCAGCTAGACTTAAGAGTCTCACCTGGTCTGTCACAGTCCACACGTTGTGTATCAGGTGAAGTCCTGCTTCCATCCTTCTCCTGTCCCCTACTGTCCACACACCAACAATATCCAGTTGAATCGTGACACTGAAAAACAACAATGATAGTTTAACAATAACAGAGCCCAAACAGAGGCTGTGTGTCTCTATACATTAGGAACAGATCTTACCTGCTGAGATGTGTACTGTCCGGTGGAGTCACACTGAGGTACATACACTCCCAGAAGAGGGTATCCCTCTGGGCTGTGTGTTTGAACACTGTCTTTGTGCTGCTCACAGTAGGTTTTAGGACGCTCTGGTTCATCTGAAGATTTCAGATTCAGCAATAGTAAAAACAGAGTCAATACATAATAGAAATAACCAATATGTAACCAGTTAAACCTTTCCACAAGTTCTACTTCAGTGTATGTTGTGTTGGAGCCCAAGGGACGCAAAGAGAATAGACCCTTCCCCTAACCTGGTCTGTCACAGTCTTTACGTGGTGCAGCAGGAGGAGTCCTGGTTCCTGTTCTCTCCTGTCCCCTTTCATCCACACACCAGCAATGTCCGGAGGAACCATGACACTGTAGCAAAACAATAACAACTGATGTTAAATAGGGCTTTACTTTCATCACATAACTCAAGGTTGCATTAAATGTATAGATTCAACTCTGTCACCAGACGCTGACCTGTGATGATGTGTACTGTCCGTTAGCGTCACACTGAGGAACATAAGCTCCAACTATAGGATATCCCTCTGGACTGGTGGTCTGCACACCGTCTCTGTGGTGCTCACAGTGAGTCTTAGGACGCTCTGGCTCATCTGGACAGATTAAGGTCAACAGGTGCAGGATTATATGCATTTTCTTGTATCTAAGTTATAAAAATACATAGAGTAACACTAGACAACATTTAGACATTAGTCATATGTTCTTGATCTTTGTAAAGTTGTTCAACATCTGGAATGTTTGTCCCTACAAGAATAAAAAGATGTCTTTAATCATTTTGTGTTTTAATAATGATGTCCTTCACGCATAGGCTACTACTTACTGCTGGTTGTTTAGCCTGAGCTTTGTGTAAGACCTACACATGTACTTTATAAAGGCCGATTTCAGAGAGATGTTAGGGGAAGTGTTTATTTCTGACATCTCAAAGTTAAAAGGGCTGAAAGTCATAAAATCCATTCAGCAGGTAAAAATCACAAATTGATAATTATCGTTTGACGATTGTAACATATACTGTACACACAAAAGGTACTTTTTCATGTTTTTTAGTTCATATTACTGCCAACATGAAAGCTTCTAACAACAGTTCACAAACCCAAGCCATCACAGGGTCTACGTCAACTGCTTTCAAACAGTTAAAGGACCCAATACTTTAAAGTGTGTATGCAACAGCAGCTAGACTTAAGAGTCTCACCTGGTCTGTCACAGTCCACACGTTGTGTATCAGGTGAAGTCCTGCTTCCATCCTTCTCCTGTCCCCTACTGTCCACACACCAACAATATCCAGTCGAATCGTGACACTGAAAAACAACAATGATAGTTTAACAATAACAGAGCCCAAACAGAGGCTGTGTGTCTCATTAGGAACAGATCTTACCTGCTGAGATGTGTACTGTCCGGTGGAGTCACACTGAGGTACATACACTCCCAGAAGAGGGTATCCCTCTGGGCTGTGTGTTTGAACACTGTCTTTGTGCTGCTCACAGTAGGTTTTAGGACGCTCTGGTTCATCTGAAGATTTCAGATTCAGCAATAGTAAAAACAGAGTCAATACATAATAGAAATAACCAATATGTAACCAGTTAAACCTTTCCACAAGTTCTACTTCAGTGTATGTTGTGTTGGAGCCCAAGGGACGCAAAGAGAATAGACCCTTCCCCTAACCTGGTCTGTCACAGTCTTTACGTGGTGCAGCAGGAGGAGTCCTGGTTCCTGTTCTCTCCTGTCCCCTTTCATCCACACACCAGCAATGTCCGGAGGAACCATGACACTGTAGCAAAACAATAACAACTGATGTTAAATAGGGCTTTACTTTCATCATATAACTCAAGGTTGCATTAAATGTATAGATTAAACTCTGTCACCAGACGCTGACCTGTGATGATGTGTACTGTCCATTAGCGTCACACTGAGGAACATAAGCTCCAACTATAGGATATCCCTCTGGACTGGTGGTCTGCACACCGTCTCTGTGGTGCTCACAGTGAGTCTTAGGACGCTCTGGCTCATCTGGACAGATTAAGGTGAACAGTTGCAGGATTATATGCATTTTCTTGTATCTAAGTTATAAAAATACATAGAGTAACACTAGACAACAGTTAGACATTAGTCATATGTTCTTGATCTTTGTAAAGTGTCCCTACAAGAATAAAAAGATGTCTTTAATAATTTTGTGTTTTAATAAAGATGTCCTTCATGAATAGGCTACTACTTACTGCTGGTTGTTTAGCCTGAGCTTTGTGTAAGACCTACACATGTACTTTATAAAGGCCGATTTCAAAGAGATGTTAGGCCGCAGGGGTCGGCAACCCGCGGCCCACGGGCCGCATGCGGCCCTTTAAGGTTTAAGCCCTCTGCTCTGGCTCCCTTGAGCTTAGACAAAAATAAGAAGAAAATAAAAGTACTTGTAGGACTATTTATATTTTGTTGCACGGTTGAAAATGTTTCGTATCTTGTATTTTGAGGTGATACTGTGACACATAAATAAAAAACAAAACGGTTTTAATTAGGTCAACTAAAATATGCGTCACATCCTGTTACGGTTCCGCGCGAGCGGCCGAGCGCCTTTTCCTCCGGGTGAATAACCTGACCCCCGGCTCGATGAGCGAACTATGGATAAATCAAAGTAAAGTACCGGAGGAACACAGGATTTAATTCTGTGTGGACTGAGTTATATGCTTTCACAGCAAACGATGCTGGTTTACCGGTATGTTTGATATGTTGAGAGAGAAGTTTTCAACGGTGTTGCAGCCTTTACGTATCGAGGAACAACAAGGGAGAGGAAGACAGCTGACGATCTTCCGTCATAATTCAATGAGGTATGTAATTTATTTCAGAAAACACTTTTTGTTATATTCCATGGAACACTCTTAACGTCCCGATAGCAATGAATATATTAAATGCGTTGACAATAAATACATACAAAAAGTAATCTCTGGAAGCCGTAGCGCTGTAAAAAGCACGACCAATCATTTTAGCCGGCCCGGCTAAAATAACTGGATGGCCTACCTGCCTGTCAGCCTTCCATCTGTGCACAAACTTATCTCGTGGCCTCATTGATCATGTGCGCGTTCGTGTGTGTTGGAGGAGGGACTCTGTAAGAAAGTCTGAAGGAAGAGGCATATTTGTTCCGGTTGTGTATTTCCAAATTCTAGCGCACTCGAGCTGGTTTCTCCATTCTTACCTACCCTACCTTTAACTCTTTTTAGGGTGCAGCTATCTATTTTATTTATTTCAAAGTGGGCCCATTTTAATAATATTTGTTTTTCCTTCAAATGCGCAGAGGACTCCCCAAGTGCTGTGTTTAATTTATTTTAAAGTAGGCCTGTGTATTATTTTTAATTATCCTTTTAGGAGTTCTTTGTTTCTTATTAGAGGTTAACAGTTTTATATAATGTAATAAATAGCCTAATAAATGCAAAAAACTGTAGTTTTTGTCTGATATATCAATAAATACAACTGTATTAGCTATCAAGCTATGAAATATGTTTTGCGGCTCCAGACAAAAACATTTTTGGGAAAAAGGAGCAAAATGGCTCTTTTGGTCAAAAAGGTTGCAGACCCCTGTGAGGGGAAGTGTTTACTTCTGACATCTCACAGTTAAAAGGGCTGAACGTCATAAAATCCGCTCAGCAGGTAAAAATAACAAATAGTAATTACTGTCTGACGATTGTTACATATACTGTACACACAAAAGGTACTGTTTCATGTTTTCTTAGCTTCATCTTACTGTTTTACTGGACGCCTTTTAGCTCAACTTCCCACCACACACACAAACTCTCTGAAATGATATCACCTGTTTTTCCAGGCATTCCAAGGCTGTGACCCAATGACCTCAGTAGTGCACCACTTACAAGGTTAGACAAGCACTCACGTAAACGTGCTGTCTGTTTGACTTGTCATTGAGTTGAGGAATTAGGGGGTACAAAGGTCAATGTTTAGCGAGAAATCCTTGGATAGGCATGACAGAATCCACCTGCTGACGCTGGTTCTGTTAGTGCACATACCAAAACCGTTTGGAGCTCTCATTGGAGGCTGATTAGAGGGAGAGGTCTGTCTGTTTGTGTACATGTTCCTTTCTCACCTGGTTTGTCACAGTCTGTGGGCGGTGCGCCAGGTGAAGTCCTGGTTCCTGCTCTTTCCTGTCCCCTACTGTCCACACACCAGCAATGTCCGGTCGAGCCGTGACACTGAAAAAAACCACATTATATTCATTCCAAGCAGCCAGATTTATACCATTTAGTCAGTCAATAAGCTCATTACTCATTAGATCCTGACCTGAAGGGATATGTACTGTCCGCTAGCGTCACACTGAGCTACGTAGGCTCCAACTACAGGATATCCCTCTGGACTGGTGGTCTGCACCCTGTCTCTGTGGTGCTCACAGTGAGTCTTAGGACGCTCTGGTTTATCTGAGAAAGAAAAGCATTTTTCTTTTTAGTTTCCACAGGAAGTCTTTAACAGATGCCGCAAATGGGATTCCACAACTCCAACACGGTACAAGTAAGATGGCGTAGGTGAAGCTTGAAAAGGCAAAGCTAGAAATGGATAATGAGTTGAGAGATTCACCAGAGTACGATACATTTAGTGTTTGTACAGGCAGAAAACTACTCATTCCAATGAATCTCACCTGGTCTGTCACAGTCTTTAGGTTGTGTACCAGGAGAAGTTCTGGTTCCTGCTCTCTCCTGTCCCCTATTATCCACACACCAACAATGTCCAGTAGAGCCATGACACTGAAATCACAATAACAGCAACATGTATTCAAAATAACAGTCAAATTACTGATGCAAATATAAAATGTCATGGATTAAACACATTATAAAGACTGACTTGTAATGATATGTACTGTCCGTTATCGTCACACTGAGGGACGTAAGCTCCAACAACAGGATATCCCTCTGAACTGGTGGTCTGCACACCGTCTCTGTGGTGCTGACAGTGAGTCTTAGGACGCTCTGGTTCAACTATAAAGGAAGAAAACAATGATATCATCTTGAAATATTAATGAACGTGCTGTTGTTGAAAAAGACTTGAAAAAGTGTTCAGTATCTTTGTCATGACATGCTGGTTATCAAATGTACGTTTTTCATAAATCTTTTGAACCCATCCATTCCTGTTTGATTAATAAGGTTCAAAGCTGCTTGTTTATTAAACAATTTATGAGTGTTTGTTGTGATCTAATGGTCCAGATGTACCAGACGGGATTAAAGTAGATATCAGCAGCCCAAGTTGCAATCTTGTCTGGTCTTTGTGTATTTGAGTAGAACAATCTGACCACATTGTAAAGAACACACTCAGAGAAGCAAGAAGAAGAAGAAGAAGGCCTGTTTCTCACCTGGTTTGTTACAGTCTGTGGGAGAGGAGCCAGGTGGAGTCCTGGTTCCTGCTCTCTCCTGTCCATTACCGTCCACACACCAACAATGTCCAGTGGAGCCATGGCACTGTGGTGAACAAAATCAGCAATGCCATCAAATACAAAGTATGAAATGATGTAAACATTATTGCAGTTATATCTTTCACACACTTCATTTGTGACAGACCTGCAGTGATGTGTACTGTCCATTATCGTCACACTGAGCTACGTAGGCTCCAACTATAGGATATCCCTCTGGACTGGTGGTCTGCACACCGTCTCTGTGGTGCTGACAGTGAGTCTTAGGGCGCTCTGGCTCATCTGGAGGGATACAGATGAACAGAATATTAAGAGGTGATGTATACACTAGTCGTATTCTTCTCTTAAATACCAACTTCTTTGGGAAAGGGTTAACAATGAAACAACCACTCTTTGATGTGTTTCAATAAAATAGGCAGTGAATGTGTTTTCTGTGTGTGTATCTCACCTGGTCTGTCACATTCATAGGGGGCTGTTCCAGGTAGAGTCCTGGTTCCTGTTCTCTCCTGTCCCCTGCTGTCCACACACCAGCAATGTCCAGTGGAGCCGTGACACTGTAACACGTTGTTAAATGTTTTCAAATCCACACGTTGCTTAATTTAACCGTCAACCGTGCACTCTAGCGCTTCATCGGTCGCTGCCCACCCACCTGCAGAGTCCGGTAGCGTCCGTCAGAGTCGCACTGAGGGATGAAGGCTCCCACACTGGGTCTTCCCGCTTCCCCTCCACTCTGCAGGCTGTCCCTGTGATGCTCACACTGGCTCCTCGGGCGACCTGTCTCTCCTGTAGAAAGAAAATCACATGCGTTTGGTTTTCTTCTTCCAAATCTTTGTCGTTTCTTTTGGATATGAACTGTATTTCATATCGTGCTTCCCTACGTGGTGTTTTTACTGACCTTCCTCCTGGGAACACTGGAAACCGTCCCCATAAAACCCGGACTGGCACTGACACTGGAAGGAGCCCAGTCCATTGATACATCTGGCACTGACGTGACAGGGAGAGGAGCTGCATTCATCGATATCTAAGAAAAAAGTGTAAACACATCGTGAAATTGAAATTTCGTAATAAATTCAAATTCTACTACGTTCATAAATCTTAACGGATATACATCTGGCTGTAAGTTATCTTATTTGGTTTGTGTGAATTCCACCGCCTTGTGTAAAGTCTCTGTCAAGCAGGGAGGTAGGGAGGGTTTGAAGAAGTTCATCTAAAGTTCACACTGAAGGGTGAAAGGAGGACACACACCTCTCTCCTCCACACATTCCAACGCAAAACACACATTGTGTCGTGTCTCCATTTGTCTTCCACTCTCACCCCCTTTCTCCTGTCTAACCTCTCCTTCTCACATTAGTCCTCCCATTCCCACCCTTGTTGGAGCATTTCTCACCCTTCCTCCCCTCTCGCTGTGTTTCCTAGCTTTTGCAGCTGTGCGTTACTGTTGTTGAAGAAATGTGGATCCCCTCCAAATATACAGCTCATTCTGGAACATGCAGCTCTACATGCTCCAAACACACGTGACATGGCTCCCATTTGGATAGACGATTTGTTTAGAGAGTGTTCATTTCTTTGCACGTGCAGAGCATCCCATTTACCACACTAACAGTGCGTGCAAGCTGACACCGCTTGTTCAGCAGAAAGCAGTGTGTTATGTGGTTGGAGTTGATATCTCTGTTGGTCTAGTATTTCAGATAACATATGTAATAGGGCTTAGCTCAAATACAAACCACTGCAATGGGCTTGTTATTCATTTTAAATCATTATTAAAAGGTGTTGAAAGATCTTCAACAGACACAAAAACACATGCTTTGAGGTACGGAACAGTTGCCTCAGTGGGAATTATTAAACCACCTTCGATAACATTAAAATATCAGGCTAGTGAACATCTTTTTTTGGTTCATTTTTATTTACCATCGCTGCAAGGCACTAGGTCGGGCCACCACTTTCTTCCATGTTGAAATATAACAACTATTGGATGGATTGCCATGTAATTTGGTGCAGACCGCAGAGGATAAATCCTCCTGATTTTAGTGATCTCCTGGGGTTTTCCAGAACCACTAACATTTTTGTTTTTTAGTGAAATGTCTCTGCTTTGGATGGATTGCCGTGAAACTTGCCACAGACATTCATGTTGCCCCAAGGACAAATGCTAATTACATTAGTAGTCCTCTGAGTTTAAAACGGTTTCACTTGTAATGGTAAACAAAGCAAAGAAGAGAAGAGTAATCAAACAACCAAATTAGGTGTCAGTTTAACAACATCTGGAATAAGCTCACTTGTTCTCACATTAGCCACAATAAGCTACTGGCTATACCAGACAAACAAAGTGGAATGGAAATATTAAACAGGCTGAGGGTGTGTTTTATTGCATAATAATTGTTGCACTATCTTTTCAAAGTTTCTTTCTTTAACGTTTCATTTAATGCAATTTCCAAGACCAAATAACTGCCTTACGACATTCCTCTTAGCCTCAGCTGTACTTTTGTTTAGTGCTAATAAAACAGTTTCCAGGAAGAGCTCAGAACCCAAACCCATCTCTTGTGTAAATACAGTTAGGACGATTGTATCTAAACATCCCAAAACACAGCTCTGCGTTCTTTGCACTCACCGACACAGGTACGCCCGTCGAAGCCGAACTCGTAGCCGCTCTGGCACTGACAGCGGTGGCTCCCGGCCAAGTTCATGCACTGAGCATGAGCACCACATGAGCTCAGGCCCTCAGCACACTCATCTATGTCTGCAGAGAGAGAGAGAGAGAGAGAGAGAGAGAGAGAGAGAGTGAGAGAGAGAGAGAGGAGAGAGAGAGAGAGAGAGAGAGAGAGAGAGAGAGAGAGAGAGAGAGAGAGAGAGAGAGAGAGAGAGAGAGAGAGAGAGAGAGAGAGAGAGAGAGAGAGAGAGAGAGAGAGAGAGGGTGAGGCAGTGAGACAGTGTTTCTCACCACATGCTGCATGTGTGTGAGTGTAAAAGCTGTAAATAAGGGGTCATTACTGGTGCTCTTAGGTCGTATACAGTGAGTGCCTGCATGTTTGAGTTACTCTAACCCACACCTGGATTCTTGGCTGCGTTCTGAAATGTGTTGTGCAATACACAGGGCAAAACTACACGAGGAGAGGAGAGGAGAGGAGAGCTTGACCTCTTTATGCTTTTTGGACAGATGTTGATGAATCCCAGACACACATCCCAGACACACTGCCTTCAACTTTGTCTAAATGTGTTATTGTTATAAAAACAGTTGTAAAAGCAGTTGCAATGTTCCAGATTCTTTAACAGGACGCTGTACATTCATGTCCATATAAAGGGCTGACAGGTACCGTAGCAGTTGCGTCCGTCCCCTCTGTAACCGGTAGCGCACTGGCACTGGAAGGCCTGGCCCTCCTGGGGGAGGCACTGGGCCGTGGTGTCGCAGTCATGGCTCCCCGAGTAGCAGGGGTTCACCTGGTCCGGCCCCGCTGGCTCCACTACAGAGGAGCACAGACACATTATAGGGATAAAATAGATATAGTGATCTTTGTTGTATTATACATCAATGAACACATGCTGCCTGGATGGGAAAAATCTACAGTAGCTCAGGATTGAGTGTGAAGGTTTTATGGGTAATCCTGCCCCTTGGTGCTCGTCTATATAGCACATGGTAGGGTTTACCATCCTTTATAGTCCTGGAAAATGTACAGAGATCCTTTCATTTGGTACAAAATAGCTTAACAATCATGTAAAACACTTAATAAAAGAACAGAAGTAGCAGCTGTGTATGTGTTTGTGCATTAGCGGGTAAGTTAGTGAGGCATTTTGGATAAGATGCCACGTAAATGCAGTCCATTGACCAATTAAATGTAGCGGAGTAGGAGGATAAATTAGCAAAGGGTGTATAAACTGTAGTAACAAACGTTTAGAAAAATGTTGGAGTGAGTCCTAACATTTGTTCAGTGCGATTCATCTAAATAGACAAACTGTAACAATTTAGAGGCAAGACCAATCTACTGCACAGACTATGTTACATTTAGAATGTCCTGAATTGAGATGAATTTGATTATTCGACAGTTAAAAGTCTCAATGATTGACTCCAGGACAGCCTAACCAGACACACATGTAAAATCACTCCAGATTCCCAAAGGACGGTTTCCTCTTAGGAAGTGACTCCCTTCATGTTCTCAATATTCACCATATGGATAATGTTAGACACACACACACACACATGAGAGACACACAGACAGGGGGATGAGTGAGCGGATGTGTGTTCGGGGTTTCCTCATACCAACGCACAAGACAACTTAAAGAGCAACCCTCGACTGATTTCTGGAAAATCAGGAAGACAAACAGCAGAGTGAAGAAAACCATGGGAAACCATTAGAAAAGAATGTGAAGGACTTATAAATATTCCCAGAATTAAGTGACGGCTTAAAAAAATGTTCCAGACAAATAAAGGGTGGGTGGCACAGTGGGAACCCTTCCTCTTCCAACTCTATCTAATTAACCGAAAAATTATTAGTAGTATCAGTTTAAAAGCTTTTATTTGTGGACAAATTATTGAAAATGATGCTTTCAAAATGTCATAAATATTGTGTTTTTAAGGAATCTTCACACAGCACTTCTGATGGATGACTTTGTTTCACATCGTCTAAACATGTCTAGAAAATACACGACAGTAATGTGGTTTTCACCGGAGAGCCATGTTGCTCCACCTACTAAACGTTTTCCCACTTATTCCATATCTATTTAATTGCATTTATCCACAAAAATAAAACCGCCTAAAACTAAATAAAAAACCTCTCACGACTAATATCTGTATCTGTTTAATAATAAGTGTTTTACGATGGACATTTTCTTAACAATCCTCCACTATAAACAACAACACACACACTTACACCTAAACAAAATCAAACACACAGACACAGCCATTAGGCACAGCTTGATTCCATCTCCTCAGGCCAGAGGCCAATTTTGGCTCATTATCAAAGACAGAGCGAGGGGGGGGGGGGGACTCTTCAAAGTCCTGAATGTGGCCCGGGAAGAAGGGGAGATGAGAGGGTGAGATACACATGGATGGGAGAAAAGACTGAGGGGTAATTAGAGAGAGAGAGGCAGGCAGAGCAGGCGAGCGGGAGAGAGAGGGGTGGAGAACACACACACACGTAAACACACACATCGCTACACACCATCAAAGCAACCAGTACAGTTTCCCACCTGTTGCCTTTTACAAAACTCCTCCACACACACCGCACTAGTTATAACGTTATGAGTCCGGCCGATGTGCACGGGCTACTCTGCTAATCCAATGGACCGACCGTATCCATCCATCATCGCTGACTTTTACTCACACGTTCAACCGACCTGGGATTTAAGAGAGTGTTGTTTGAAGGGATGATAGCAGCATATGACTTGCCCTTCAGTGCCTGGCGGTCAGAACCAAACCGCCTCTGCAGCTTCAATCTGAGCTTAGCGGAGTAGTCAGAGAATACACCGATTACAGTACTTGCCCACCATCGTTTTTTGTTCTTTTTTCTGATTGAAATTAAACCCAGTATATTATTTTTCAGGTGTTGCCGCACATGTTCCTCAAATAAAAACTCTCTTTCGTAAGATACTAACCGCTAAAATGGGCCGAATCTTGAATAGAAAGGCCAGACACATATTCTTATGGTTATAACTTATGGTCTTGTTGAACAGTGTGAGTAGGGTAGGATTGTGAAGATTGAAGTAATACTTTGTTTCTTTTTATTCCATTTCCACTCATTCGATATCTTGGAACATCTTAAAAAGCCCAAACCAGTGTTTCCATTTGCTGTAGCGCATGAAACTCTATATATGAAAAGCTGTCCCCAACACCTTCACTTAAAATAGTTCAAGAGAGACATAACAAACACTGATTTATACTTTCTGACAGCTGTTCATGAAGATGTTGACGGAGACTGAAATCAGGTAAAAGGGTTCCCTCTCTGTCTGTGTGTTCAGTGTCTCTAGCTCTTCTGCAATCTCTGATTCTCATGACATCAGCGGGCAGCTATTCTGCCCGGCAACCCCCCCACCAGAAAATCTGTCATTGGCTGGGATATTATTTCCCAGAATGTGTAAGACCCTTGAATGCGCACACACACACACACACACACACACACACACACCACTTAACCCGTGTTTACAAAATCCCCTGATCCCCGAAAGCTCTTCCAGCTGTGCTCCGGGTGTATCAGTGTGTGTGTGTGCATGTCATGTGTGAGATGTGTCATCATAACCTTTTTAATCAACGTGTTGACGTCTAAATGACAGAAACTTGGTCTGGGTTCAAAAACTGGGGGGGAGGAAAACAGTATCTCGCTCTTTTCCGCCATCATTTCAGGTCTCTTGTCTCTATCTGGTTTTCATCAGATAGAGTGGGTTTAAGAAAGCACGCCCACTGTGTGTTGACAGAAAAATAATACACTTTATAAAAAGAAAGCTGGGAACTTGCCAAAAGAAACAGGATGATGTTGGTCAAAGTGTGGATATACCGAAAATTGCTCTACAGTATATCACTCTATAAGACGCTGTCAACAGTCCACATCTAAGTCAAAAATGCCAATCCAGATCAAAACACTGTTAAATATCTAAAGTCAGCTGTGACGCAAATTGCGGTTGCAATCATCCTTAGGGGGGTGTAGTGGGTCTGCAGCCTTAAGCAGACAACGAGCCCAGAGACAGCCGAGGTAATGCAGACATTTGGACAATGTTTTCTATGGTTTCAATATAAATGATCCCTCAGCGCACAGTGTGGGTGTTTATAGCCCGAGCTGTGTCCAACTCTGCGCCGTGGTTTGGCTGAGGTTTCTGTGGCAGCGCTGCAACAATTACAAAACCTCATGTTTGTAACGCCTCCAGCCACTTACAGATTGACAGGGATGTTTTGGACTGGATGCTCGGTTCTCCGTGATGGCTGATGCTGGCCTACATGTGATGAGTATATCTGCCTGACCCCAGGTAGCCTATACTAGGGTTGCCAGAAACTGACCATGATCAAAATCGATTATTCGGCAGCCCTGGCGAATAATAATCGATTATTCGACCAACCCACGGTTAGGGTTAGGGACGCAGGCTTCCTCCAAGTTTACAGTAAAACAAACTGGTGCTGTGACCAATGGCCATTTACAATTATTAATACTATTACTATTATTAGCATTATTCTATATTTTGGTTGAAACTAAGCCAGAAAAAAAAAAAAAAACATAAATAATAATTAAAATATATATAAATAAAATCGATTTTTAAAAATAATATTCGATTATGGAGACTGTAACGAATATTTTCGAATAATCGAATAATCACTGGCATCCCTAGCCTATACTGACACATTTTATAACATTTCAGTGGGACTCACCTCCGACCGGGCTGATCTTGTTGGTGATGGCGTATCTCAGGATCCTCTCCTCTTTGACGTACATCACAAACACCCTCTCCATGGTGATCTGCAGCGTCTCCGGGACAGTGGCGCGGTTGTCGTGGCGACAGTCGCGGTAGGTGATGTTTTGCTTCAGCTGGAAGGAGAAGGACTCTGAGCCCTTTTCCGCCGAAACGACAGAAAACTCCCTCACAGAGGTGGAGGTGGCAACTGGAGAAAGAGAGAGTTAAAGGTTATAGGAAGACAGAGGCCTCACATGTTACACAGAACGCGTTTCTTGTGGTTGTTATGATTACCAGATGGGTAGTACTGGTAGGTCTCCTTGAAGGGATCCATGGTAACTTCAGATCCAGGGGGCAGGAAGGGCACGTCTCCACTGAGTACGGTATCCACGGTGAGGTGGTTGTGGTCATCAAGGCCGCGTCCCGTCTGGATGATTGACAGGCGCTGGTTGCCGGGATAGAAGATCACCTCAGCGCGACGAGTGAACTCAGCACCTGGTGATAAATCATTCAATTATTTTCTGATTCCCTATTTTTAGATTATTCTCATTGAACAATACTGCAGACACTCCAGCAGTTCAGCAGTTGGATATCATAAACAGCGGAATGTCTGCAATGGCTACATCTGTATAGAACACACACACAGACACGCACAGACACACCGACACACACACATACACAGCTGCTTCATATTAGAGAGGGGAGGTGGAAGCCTGATATCACATCACATCCCTGGAGAAAATACAGCTGGCTGGGAGACCAAAAACACACACACACACACATACTCACACACATTCATCGTAGAGGAGTTTCCTCAACCCTCTACAGAAGTGCGCAAGAGTCAAGATGTATACAAGGCAACATACTTAACTAAACACACACACACACACACACACACACACACACACACACACACACACACACACACACACACACACACACACACACACACACACACACACACACACACACACACACACACACACACACACACACACACACACACACACACACACACACACACACACACACACACACACACACACACACACACACACACACACACACACACACGTTTACCTGTGATTTTGAACCCTGCTTGGCTTTTGGGCAGCTCCAGAGCAAACAGCCATCCAAACAGCTCTCCTATTGGTGCAAGCGGCATCAGAGCCCAGCCCACTGGCTCGGGTACCTGACCAATCAGCACAAAGATTACAGATTACAAATCAGAGAAACCAGGACATTTATTTCAATGTGAATTAGAAAAGTGGAATTCATATATAGTTAAATAAATTACACTTTTGAATGTTTGAATTTTCCGACTCGTACCTCGCTGATGGCAGTGTACGCTCTGCCGTCTCCCACCACGATGTAGGCGTGAAGATCGATGTTGTTCATCTCCACTGGAGTCGAACCGACGGTCACTGTTCCGGTCACCTTACCACTAACACGCTGAGGGGCACCTGAAGAAGAAGGATTATAACAACAGAAAAATGTAAGATTTGAAATACAGTACTACATAAAAACATGGGTTCATGGTAGGGCTCTAACCGTCGGGTAGACAGTGGCGACCGTTTCCATAGAAGCCAGGGCGGCAGTGACAGCAATAGCCTGTGGCGTAGTCTGAGCAGAATGCATTCTGGGAACAATGCTGTTGGAATCTAGAACGAAAGCAAAACAACACACGTTTAATGCCTTAAAATGTAGAATCACAATGGATCGAGCAGGAACACAGATACAAAAGCAATGTAGAATCAAGTGACAGATTCTGTACCGTTGTCATATAAAACAATAGACAACCACAACAAACAGTTATAACACATTTCTTATTCCAACAACATGAACATAATGCTATCAGGTCTTCACATACCTTGCACATGTTTCCTTATTCTCTGTAGTGTACTGAATCACTGAGAGAGAGAAAAAAAAGTCTTATTATTATTTTGCATTACATATACAATAATTATAAAATAAACTCCCTGGTGTCTCCTATCCAAGATCCTCACAAAACGGCATTAGGACAAAACATAGAAAGGGGTGTACATGCAGACTATAAACATCATTTGAAATGTTCACATCAAAGATTTGAACTTGGTCTCTGTTGTATATTATTTTATGGCTTTTACCGTATCTTTCCTCAAGCGAACGTTCATATAGAAATAGGAAATAGAAAGATTTAAGGTTGCAGTTATGTTGGTAAGCTACACTTTAGGAGTTAGCAGATACTATTTCTGTATGTAAAGTTGTTTCCACATAAGTACAGATGGACATAAAGAATAAGAAGGCGGACAAGATACAGGGAAAGGAATACACACACACATGTCACACACACACACACACACACACACACACACACACACACACACACACACACACACACACACACACACACACACACACACACACACACACACACACACACACACACACACACACACACACACACACACACACACACACACACACACACACACACACACACACACCACACACACACACACACACACACACACACACACACACACACACACACACACACTCGAAGATACACATGTCAAGGTACCACTTGAAGACAAACCAGCTGTTGCAGTCTTGCCTCCCACACCCACTAATCCACTCATAAACTAACACTTTTACTGTTGCATCATGATCTCCCAAATGTGAAATAAAGAAGTCTAAATAAAATAAAATCACAATAAACTGATAAAGTAACACAGTAATGTATATTTACAAGTTGTGAGAAGTTTTTAAATATGCTGCTCTCTACACTTATCTAAACAGTAATCACTCTTTCCAGAGAAATATCCTCTGACACACAGGAAGTGATACGCTCTGTTTCTAAATATATTTTTTGAATAAACAGACAAAAAATGTAATGGTCAGCATGAAAAGAAACAGTCACCGTTGCTGAGAAGACAGAACAAATACATGACACCAACATTACTGATATAAAAAACTAGGGATAAAATATTTGAAATGCATATAAACTAAGTACTAATAGAACTATTAGTAAACTTAATAAGTGCCTGCTCTTTTTTCCCAAAAATGGCTGATTTGGGATCTGAATGCAGCATTCTATCATCCTAGAGGGGCAACACACACACACACACACACACACACACACACACACACACACACACACACACACACACACACACACACACACACACACACACACACACACACACACACACACACACACACACACACACACACACACACACACACACACACACACACACACACACACACACACACACACACACACACACACACACACACACGCCAATGCTGCAGAAGGAAACCCACACACTTACATCACAATGACTCTTATGTGCTGTTTAAGTTAAATACAAATCAAACCCATGACAGCACGGCAGAAAAGTGCACATGTTTATTAGTAAACTACGCCTTTTCTGAGATTTGTATAATTGAGGAATGTACAGACACGTAATACTGTAACTGTGCATGCCTTACTGATAGATTAAATTATCCCTAATCCAAAAATACTGTAATTCATTTCCGTTAAAAGATATGTTCTGGGCCTCTGAGAACACATTTTTGTTTACGGCAAGACCCTGAGGGAGAAGTCGCAGGGACTGTTGGACGCACGCGCGCACACGCACACACACACACACACACACACACACACACACACACACACACACACACACACACACACACACACACACACACACACACACACACACACACACACACACACACACACACACACACACACACACACACACACACACACACACACACACACACACACACACACACACACACACACACACACACACACACACACACACACAGGAGCTGCCCAGCACAACGGCAGTATTGTACTGCCAGCTGCTGAGCGGCTCTGCAGCTGAGGGCAAGGTAACGTTACCCTCAGGTTTCTCAAAGGGACCGTCCTTTCATCAGTTGAGCTGATTATTACATATACATATATATGTATACATGGCAGAGTTTGTCTCTTACCTCCTGTGTCAAAATCAATGTCGTCTTCATCCACGCTGACCACGTGACCTCCAGGGGAAAGATTGGGTTCATTTCTGTGAGGGGGGTAGACATCCACCACCTCCAGAGGAAGCTACACAGGGAATACACTGTGTTTAACTTCAAACCCGTTTCTCCCGTTGTCTTCAGGGCCAAGCCAATATTTTGTAACTCTCTCCAGATGCTATGAACCAAAGAGCTATGATCTGTGCATACTTTACATGGCGCATACAGTATGTAGGGTTTAATGATCACAGCTTTGCCAGTTTTTACACTGCTATACTCTACAGAAAAAGCGTTCCATTGTAACCACAGCATTTACAAAACGTGTCTGCAACTTCAATTTGGTATTACAAAACTCAGTACTGAGAGCACTGCCAGATACATTCCTGTTGTTTAAAAGTACACCACAATGAGTGATGTTTGCAGAGAGTTGTTGCAGATTGGCAAACAGTGCAGCTGTCTCTTGTCACATAACAAATTAATTTAGTCATTTTTGCAACGTTTGCAATTTAGGTGTAGCTTTACAATGCTAGTAATAACAGCCCATCTTCACATTTCAATGAACCTAAATACTTTTTTATGTTAGTTAATTTAATGCGTTACCTGTGGTTGCTGTTCCTGAGTCCGCTCAGCACGTCCCTCTGGTCCTCTTTCTGAAGGATTGGGGTTGGAATACCGCCTCTCTGCTGGCTCTGGATTGTACCTGGGCTCAGAGGTCAACGGGACATCTCGATGACCAGAATCCTCTGCAGGCGAGGAGGGAGCATCAGGGCTTGCTGGCTGAACGGGCGCTGAGTGGTCCCCACCGGCAGTGGCTGGCTGGAAGTCAGGGTCCCCGCCTGTATGAGGGTAATCATCTTCCTCCTCCTGGTTATCACCGTCAAAATTATTGTCCTCATATTCCTCAAACTCACTGTACTCGGGGGTGGTGGTGTCCTAAAGCAGAAACCATGTATGGGTTAGGGGTTTCACAACACAAAACACCTCTTGAGCGTACATACAATGAAATAAAGACGAAAACTCAATTACCAGGGAGAGGCCGTGTCCTCCGGTCGGTGGAGTGTTCAGCTGGCCACCAACGGATGCAGGGACAATGTTGTCAAAAGAGTACCGGTTCCCAGTATGGAACAGCCAGACACCTGGAATTCCTGTGTTACCAACCCTAAAGAGCAGGTCTGGTGTCAGAGCATTTCTAACCTGACAGGTTTATTGTTCCTTTAATTATCAGTTTAATTAATTACACCTGTGCTTCCACCCCTTTATTTTAGCTTGCAAACACATCTAACAGTAACTGCTACATTACAAAACGGCTGCTTAGTTACCTTGCTTGCTAGCTAATGATTGAAAGCTTGCTGCTGTTGCTTTCTTCTTTTTAAAATGTAAAGTTTGCTTTCTTCTTTGTCTACAATTTGGAAGAGCTAAATATAGCTTTCTGTGTCACAAAATGTGCTTCCTTTTCGAAAGAAATAGCCAACAACATTATAAATTGGTCGATACCTTTCACAAAAGAGGTCTTTTTCAGATATTTTACATTTTACGTATAAAAATATTTAAATGATATTTATTTTTTCCTTCTGGCTATTTTGCAAGCCACTACTCTCAAAGAGCTAATTCTCTGATTAATTACATTTTTGTCAGTTGTAAAAATAAGCAACCTTGAGGTTTTTGTACTTACTGGTAGAGGTTTTTCACACTCTGCTCATCACTTGTAGCGCTGTAGTACGGTCCTTCAGTTCTGGAGAAGATCAGATATGTGACTTCTCCTCTGCTGAAGCCAACTCTAGCTGGAAGCTCTATTTCAACATTATAAGACTCCTAGAAAGAAACATGCAAAATGAGGAAATCAAACAGTTAGCTGTTACATAAACATCACACTTAGTGAGTGCATGCCTAGACGTTTTGCAGTAGCAAAGTATCCGAGCGAACCGAGATTATGAATTACCTTGGGGCGTGTCGCAAAGAAGTTCAGGCCACCTTCAGGATACAAGAACAGGACATATGAATCGGTCTCATCATAACCAATAACTGCCTGGAAGGTATTGACCTAAAAAAACGAGAGAGAAGAAACACAAAGAGATGAGAACAGAGACAAACCAGACCCAACAGCTAAAACATAGCCTAGTTGTGTTCTATACTCTCTTTCACACACGACTGTAAACCTGAATTCATCTAGACATTAACCGGAGGACCTGTATGTGACAGCACGAATGTCTGAATCATTGAGACCGGACTTTAAACAGACTCCACCCGATCAGCTCTCCAGTAGTAAGTCTGTGTCATGTCTGGTGGAGCCCATGTGTGAATAGAACTGCTTATTGTACAGAGAATTCAGGGCGAGTGATTTGGAGTGTTGATGATGTTTCCCTGCAGCTGGCACAAAGACAAATATCTGAGGGTAAAGAAGAGGGATCATTTAAACAAATGAGTCAAAGAAAGGTCAAAATCAAGCAAATTGCATCGTCATCGGGAACAACCCACGCTAAAAAAGACCTCGCTGTTGACTAAGCAGCTACATGATTGCAACAACGCGCTAGCCTTAACCCCAAAACCTTTGTCAGGCAACAATATAATGAAATCTCCAGACATTGTGATATAACACATTGGCTTATAATTCCTTGTAGACCTTCCCTTAAGCTTTTCAATGCGTTTCATAAACACGTCACACCTCAAATACCTATTTCCTTCAACACATGACTTTTTTTTCTGCCCCTGATGGCAGTACCTTTAGCATGTCCCTGGTAATTAAGGTAGTGTTCATTTTCAGCTCTGCTAGAGGGATAAGCGTCTTTGTGTACAGCCTAGCTTAACCACCCTCAATTAACACTTCACACCTCGCTTCCCCTCTCCTCCTCCCTATGTCTCCTCCTCTTCCTCTGCTGGGATTCATGTTGAGACTTCTCACCCTTCACGCTCCCCTTCTGCCGACCACCACCAATTATTAACAGACTGAGCATCTGGGTTTTAAAACATCTCTTTTGCACAAATTAGGGTGATTTAAATTAACTGAGTCAGCGCACCTTTTCTACCAGAACTTGTGGAACTTCTTTTGGACGTTTGTGTGTTGGCGTCCAGCCCACTCGGTCTCCAAAACCACAGTTAAAAAAACAGAGATTTGGTGAATGAGGGGAAGACTCTGAGTGATCCCATGTTGTTTTCCTTAGGGACACAATCAGATTATCTGTGCGCACACACACACACACACACACACCTCGGTTTCTAAACCCCCAGCCCAGATGTTGATCTCCACAGCTGTCTTCCTGTGTGTCTGGGCATCTTTCACGATGATGTTAGTACAGGCAAACTAGACCTCGTTACAATGTGAGACGTGGGGTGCGCACACACACACACACACACACACACACACACACACACACACACACACACACACACACACACACACACACACACACACACACACACACACACACACACACACACACACACACACACACACACACACACACACACACACACACACACACACACACACACACACACACACACACACACACACACACACACACACACACATTTATACAAACACGCACACAAGCACAGATGTCCCTCCATCTATATTCCACTCATGGGAATGTATGTGTGTGTTCCTAATTGTTTACATCAACATCTTTAAACTATCTTGTTTGTGGGCGGGGAGGACTTTGTAGCCTCCGGGCTTTGTAATTACTGAGGAGGGGGTCTTTTTTTTTTCTTTCTGTCTCTCTTTGGGAGGAGAAGAGGCTGGAGCTCAAGAGGGGATCTGCTTTTTTCTTTGTCCCTGACGTCCTTTCTAAACGTCTGTATTTTTCTCTCCTGCTATCCCTCCTTTTTCCTGGGAGGAGAAGGCGAGGGGAGAGATGAAAGCATGCGGGGGGTTGGGGTCTGGTTTCCAGAGGGTGTACGGGGAGACAGAGAAGAGGATGTATTTCCATCCAAACAGTTATAAAAAGTAAAAAAAACAAGAGGAAATAGTGTGTGTTTCCATCAAAATCGAACACTTCTGTTTCCTACTATATGATAAAAGTCTCATTAGTCCACGATAGACCAGCACATTAGCTAAGTTTGGGTTTTTTCCAGAGTTAAAAAGGAAAAAGCGGTTGGTGAAGCACACCCAAGAGTCTTTGTTTTACCCACAACAATCCTTTTCCACTTCGGTGAACATGATTTGCAATATTTTGCTTCTCTCTGGTTACTTTTCATATTTTTCATGAAACAGCCAGATTGATACTCATTCAAAGAGACACGCAGATAGAGAAAAACACATTCAGAAAACGTTAAGAATGTTTTTTAAATGATGTTTATGCCACATTTAGTGGCTGCATTTGAGAATGGCCCTGTTCCATTTGAGTGTTTACATGACAAAGAAGTTTTCTAGACCACCTCAGACTGTTGCCTTCAAGTTCGTACGAATGAAATGTTGGACTTTAAGGGAGATGTGCTTATTTTAGTACAAGAGGAGAATCTCATATTTGCACACTCATTACGAAGCTTGCTCTATCTTAATATTAAGCATACAAACTTGAATCCACTCATCTATGTCTTGGAAAGAAACCTAATAATCTAATTTCTCAATATGACAAACTATAACGCTAACTCCGGCTCTCTCTTTCTGTGTGGTCATCTGCTGTGTGAGTCTCTCCTGGTGTGCTTGACAGACTCACAGCTGGAAGACAACAAATAGCAGCCAACATACATCAAAGACCTTCAGACAGTGTGTAGCTCAGAATGTGTGTGTGTGTGTGCACTGGCAACCCCCCCCCCCCCCACACACACACACACACACACAGTCACACACACACAACTTTCGACCTCCCTAAAGGCATTTCGTTGCACCTTTTTTTAAGAGTGTCCTCACACTCCTAACGCCGAGCAGACACATGCACAGGCGTTAATGGTCTCCGGGACCGACAAATGTTTGTTGTTCGGGGTCCTTCAAGGTTTCGGTGGTAACATCATCAGACTGCTAGGATTAACTGGTGGGGGGGCGCTTAAAGGGACAGTTCATCCAAAATAAATATTTACTCTTTCAGTCAATATTAGATTACATTTCAGTATGGCACCGAATTTTTATCAAAAATGTCCCAATAAAGTAAGAAATTAAAAACAATCTTTTCTTTTAGCAAACTCAAATAGAAGCCTTAATGCCTCCAAGCATGTTTTCCATTCTTTGTGTTCAGACTTTTAATTTAAAAGGCTTTTATATTGGGTATACCATCATTGCTCCAACAATAAGGACAAGTATTGCTACAAATATGAACTTTTAACCATTAAAAGGGGTCATTTTAGTTCAATCGAAGTTGGAAAGTATATAACATCAAATATATAACACTATTGCATATATAACATAATATGACTTCATTCTACTTTTTGTAAACCCTACAGCAGCTGCAGGCGTGTATCATTTCTCTTTCAGTTTACTTTAGTACGGTCGTGTTTAGTATCTGTATATTTATTGGTCTGGTTTACTCCGCCTTGATATAGTTTAGTCTACTCTGCGGTTTAATTGACTTCCCATCGTGCCTGTGTTTCGAATCAGTGATTCATCACTGTAACAAATGTTCTAAATGACATTATAATTATCTCGAGCTGGATCCCACTTTGGTGAGGCAGGAACATCCCGAGGAAAGACGGGGGTCAAGGGAGGTCCGGGCGAATGTGCAACACTTGTTTGTTGGTTGCCGATTTTTCAGCTAGTTGGCCGCAAAACAGCTGCACGGGGAGAAAGAAACAGAGAGCAGCTGCAGGCCAGTTGCCAACCTCACCAGAGTGCTACAAACGGAACTGCCTACAGCGTGGGAACTGGTACAAAACACACACACACACACACACACACACACACACACACACACACACACACACACACACACACACACACACACACACACACACACACACACACACACACACACACACACACACACACACACACACACACACACACACACACACACACACACACACACACACACACACACACACACACACACACACACACACACACACACACACACACACACACACACACACGGCTGAGGCTTGTGGCCAGGAACAGTCCGGTCAGTCTTTCACTGTTGTCGTTTGCTCCGGTCTTTTGGGGTGGCTTTCCTGTTATAACTTCAGCGTTGCGCTCAAAACGATTCCCTGCTCGTCTTAAGCTTGAGGAAATTGTACAACTTCAGGGCTTATGAGCGCTCTGCAAAACCTTTTTTGATCAACTCCAGAACACATGGTGGGTAAAACCAGAGCTGCTTTTCTTAGATCCTTAAAGTTTCGCGAACATGAACGTCTTTCCCGCAGCTACAAACCAGAGCTCTATGGCTTAGTAATTAGGAAGCCGTCAAGATCCCAAGTCTTAAAAGTCAAGCTCTGACTCGTTTTAGTGGCTATTATGGAGCTATAAACCCTTTTCTTTTGCACATGTTGTAAAAAGACCAGAATCTGGCTGATAAACAGAATCAATCCCAAAGCAAAAGCTCAGAATAACACATTATGAGAGCTGAATTTCAGTAACAGTCCGCTCTGAACCCGGATGAGCATATTTCCAGGGATGCCCCCTGTGTCACTGCAAGGGGGCCCCCAGAAACAACAAATAACACTAATCGAAACAAAAGTTCCTTTTGTGCTACAGACAAGAAAACAGACGGAGAAGAAGAAAGACAGAGAGGAGAGGAGAGGCCATACGAGAGGCAGAGAGGGCTGAATATAACAGAGGAGTCCATTTATTCATTCATCCACTCTCCACTGACCCTCCCACAGCCAATGCGTAACATGCTGCAAAGCCTACAACACTTTCCTTATTTGCACAAATAACTTTGTAGGGAATTCTAGGGGAAGCTAGATACAAATCTTTTTTTTTTTTAAATGGTCTACTGTGGTCAAATTTAAAATCACATTCCACTTGAAATTGCTGCTCATATACAAGAATGTCTCACAGGAAAGGGCACCTGAGGTTAGATGTGCAATAATGTGTATATTGTAACATTCCTTTTACCACCACTCAGTACTATTTCCTTTCTAATGTTGCAACTATTGCATTAGATGTAGCTATTTTGGATCCGAAGAGGGGTATTTAATATACATTTTTCTTTTAAATAACATAGATAAACATAACCTAAAAACGTCCTTCTTACCATATTCAAAGTTATCCGATGTAAAATAAATATATTAAGATTTGGCATACAGACATGCTAGCAGCTCTGTAGGGAATACATGGACAAGCGTTACTTTAAGCTATATGCTAACGTAGCATCAACATACTAACATGTTCAAAATGATATTGACAGGCTTATGATTACAACTTTTCATCATGATATCACGAGTATGCTGAAGTGGTTTCCGTTTTGCAGGTTTTTGAACATAAACCAAAGCAAGTTAGCGTTAGCATCAACATGAACATTCTCTTTGTCTTTCTGTGGATGGAGAGGTTATTTTCTGTTGCTGAGAATAATGACGTTAACGGTGGGGGAAGTTGCTGCTGTGTAACAGAATCCACTAACATGACAGGTGTGCTTGTGTGAAGGAGGATTAGCAATATGCTGCTCAAAGTAAAGCCTTGTCGACACTTCCAAAAGCATCGACACACAGAAGGCCAGATTCTCTGAGTAAATACCTCTGTGGTCATTAGCAAATTGGGCTACATGGTAGGAGATACAACAGAGTGTGTGTTATAGGTTTCGAATGAAGCAATTACTTTCCAATTATGATAATAGCCTCTTTAGGACTAATTTCATAGAAAACACAACTCTTTTTTGGGGATGTGAACTTTTCTCTCCTCTATTTCCCTGTTTTCTCTTCCCTCCTGCACCTCCACATCCGACCCCCAAACACCACACAGCCTGCCCCCTCCCCCAGCCCCTCATACACACACCTCAGGTTAATCAGTTCACACACACATACCACTCTACCCCCAACTCACCCCACCCAGCACCTCTGGCTAATCGCTTCAAAGGAAGATGCTATCAGTCCGAAGAAAGAGCCACTGAAGCAAATCCCAGACTGCTGCGATCTGACAAGCACCATGGACCCTTTCGAACAACAACACCACTCTTTCTTAGCACATGGATATACATTGTGCACTATAGGTGGACGCCAGTCTTTAATTAGGAACACTGGATAGACTTAATTCCAATATTTGAGGTTCAAAGTCGATCAAAAAGAGCCTTTGAGAAGCGTCTTAAGAAGCTTAATGCTGTTTGAATGTTTAGCTTTTAATCAATCAGGAAGAAAGGGGGAGGCATAAAAGAAACCAGACCAAGAGAGTAAAGAAAAAGGACAAACAGATGAGGCAGGGAGAGACCCAGAGGTCTCCTGGGGGGTATTTCCTTAAGTCTACCACTCCCTTCATCCCTCCCTCCCACTTGCTGCAAACCAGGAACAACAAAGCAGTGTTTGTTTAATCGATAAGTTCAGTGCTTTACTTGGAGACTCTCCTAAAGACTAAGGCAAACAAAGTCTTCAGTGATGCTTTAGGTGACACTGCTTTTCTGAGAACAATACATGTGGTATTCATTTGAAAGAACATGGATTAACTGTTAATTGATACACTTCAAATGAATACAGTTGCACAATGTCCTCTGTAGCTTTGGAGGGAGCTTTCCATGGGTGACTCTAAAAATGTCATTGTGCTGTCGTCAAGGTAACAGTGTTTGGTCAAGACTGCATTACACACGGTAAGTGTAAGTTTGAAAGATGTGTGTTGAGATGACATGTTTACACAGACCAACCCTGGAAGGTAGCAAAATAGCGTACATTTTAAGTGTACATTCAATCGCTATTAGTTAGGCTATAAACAAACTGCATCACGGTGGCTTGGCTAAGCTAAAGGCGGCTAATGTTCATCGGGATGACGATTATTAGTCTCATTGAGCCACCTCCCCCCCCCCCCTTTTTGTAAGCTAAACATGTTAAAAATGCGACATAGGTCTACAAGCAACCATTTACTTGTGCTTTGAGTGCAAGAAAATTCCTATTTTCCCTATACTTAGTGACAAATCACACGCCTTTTTCCAGGAGAATTCCTAGAAAATTACGGATGTGTAAATTAAAGTGTTACCCGCCTCCTGTAAGACGTGCCTCCCCAGGGGCCCGCGGGAGAGTTTAAAGAGGGGTGCCGAGTGAGAATAGCTGCCTGAAGGGAAAGGGACAGGTGCTTATCACTGTTCAGAAAGCACTGTTTTAGTCACCTCATCAAAACTGGTACTCAAACACGAATATAACTAATCTTATTATTGATTTTTTACTTTCTGTTTATTGTGTATTGCATTAGCTTGTTTTTTAGTCGGAATAAGATTTTCCTGCCATACTGCAGTAAAACATCCACAGCAAAAAGAAAAGTCGAATTGTGTGGTAGAATGTAAAACGATGAATTGAACTCTAAGTGTAATTTGTGTAGCTGAAGAGGAGCACTTTAATGGTCAACCAGGTTATGAACTGTTGAGTGGCTGACAAACAGGGAGGGAATTGAAGTCCAACAGAGCATGAAAGCATTAATGGTCCAGGCATGTTTGTGTCTACCTGTGTGTGAGGGGATAACGAGTTAGGGAGGGGGCACTTTGATGACCCTTTAAGATGACCTCTGACCTTTTGAAAAGGTTAAGAGGCAGATTAGGAGGGGAAGGGAAATTACAAATAGAACCCCCACCCCAGGCTGATTAAAAGTGATGCACATCCTCCAGGAATTTGGGATTGTGTCTCTCACAATGACCAAAACATACTTGTGGGATTACACGATGAACTCATCCAGTCATAAATCATGACACAGAGAGACAGGGGGGGGGGGCCTGGAGCTAAAACTCTCAACCCCTCCATCCATCTTACCTTGTTTGAAGGTCCATTGGTTCGGGTTGGCTCCTCGTACGCAGCCACGTTCTCCCATGTTGCAACCACAGCATGTGTGGGCGTGAATTTGGCATCTGGGAACCCTCGATGTACTTCCTGGGTGAGCAGATGAATGAATGAATGATGGAAATGAAGTAAAAAAAAAGAAACAAGATGGAGTGTACAATGGGTTGAACTAATGGATGAACTGAAAAAAGGAAAGAATTCAGATCCGTTGTTAATTATTTTTCAGAACGTATTCATCTCAACATGTCATTTTCTGAGTTTTTGTTCAATCATGTATAAAGTTATTGGCTGGCCATTTTGAATTATGAAATACAAATTTCGGATGGAATAACCCCCACGTCAAATATGACACTAGATTGCAAAGGGATAGTCGATAGCTCAAATGAATGTGTGGTGGGTCAAGGGAGTAACATTAACGCCATGAAGACAATGGATATTCAATAGACATACAGACCTGGGCCACTCTGTTGAGTACACTGGGAGTTTCGGTCACGCGGTAGTAGATCCGTCCTCGCCCTCCGCTGGTGTCGATGTCAGCCAGAAATGGAGCCACCACGGGGAAATCCGTTGGGAAGCCGTCGTCAACGTACTGCTTCTCCATCGGCAGGTCCTGGCCTGATATGATACCATTGGTAGCCACCTATAGACAGAGAGAGACAATTATTAATAATCACCACAAGCAGTTTAATACTAGGGCCGGGTCTAGAAGGTAATGATTGAAACAGCCCATTAAAAATAAGAAGTGAACGTACATACACATAATCTTCTAAATATGTAAAACACCATCATGAACCCAAAGAACCTCCCAATGAACCCGTACCCCCTCATAAACCACTGGAACCTCCGTGGGCACTGCTGGAGGCCCCTCAGGGACCCCGAGAACCACATAATGAACCCCTAGACTTCAAGGATGTAGAAACATTCAAACCACATTCAACTCAACTTCCTCTTGGTGTATTTCTCCGTGTAATGAGGAATGACTAATGCAGCAGTGATGTGTATAGCAAGTGTCATTCAAAGCGACACTCAGCGGTTTGTACTAAGCCTATAGTATTACAACATAGTGTATTAGTTGATTTTTTTGTTTGTATAAGTAGTTTGAATCTGTAGAGTATCTATAGTTGCCAAATAAATGCAGAGAAGTTAAATGTTTTATATCCATCCCTCTGAAATGGAAAAATATCTTGAATTAGTACTCAAGAAAAATACTTGAGTATAGTTACTTTCCACAACTGGGCTAACAGCAATTAGCTGGAATTTGATACAGACCCTATTTATTCCTAATGTCATTGTGTATCAATTATTCTAACATGAGATTAGATTATTTTCAAATTAAATCCAATATAGACGTTTATAATCTAACATACTGCAGTGGGAATCATTTAAACGCACAATTTGTCAATGTCACCAGTTGACTATCAACATCTGTTATGTATCAATCAATCAATCAATCACAGACATGAGATTCATTTATTGTCGAAATGAAGCCTTCTCAGGAAGTGTATATTGATACATAGTGCAGTGGGAATCCTTTACAAGCACGATTTATTCTTATCACCAGTTGACCAGATCAACATCTGTTAAGTATCAGTCAATTTTGACAGTTGAGGAATCCATTTATTTTCAAAATAAGACATGCTCGAAAAATGTATATTATTCTAACATACTGCATAGGGGATTAATTTATGATCGATTGACAGACTTTACACCAGAAGAAAAACTAGAGTTTTCCCATGTACACATGCTAATAAACCGCTCCATAAAAATATCCAACAGCTGCAAACTTCTTCTGCAAAAAGTGTTCACGCTTTGATTGCATAACTTTCTGAGAGTACCAAGCATGCAGATGAGTGCTGATGAAGTGAACTTACATATAGCTGTGAGAACAAGGAGTCGTAGAAGTACACGGGTCTGGGCAGGGACAGCACTCTGGAAGTTTCATCGTCACCCTCTGCCAGGATCTGGTCTCCGCTCAGAGAGCCGTACGGGAACATGTCAGTCCTCTGGATGGCCGTCACAACACACACCGTGCCGCTCCAGCACAGCACACACACCGCCAGCATTGCCCCTCTCTCCATTGTAGAGCCGGGCTGACACTCTGAGAGGTTCCGATGGACTGAGAGCGGCCAGCAGAAAGAGGGAGATCTCTCCTCCTCTCCGGAGAGCCTCGGCAGGGAGGGCGGAGCTTAGGCGCGCTCTGATTGGTCGGGATCGGGTTGAGTGACAGCATGCACGCAACATCTGGCTCGTATTAGAGAAAAATACAAATAGAGCGTTTTTAATCCGGATGTAACTCTATCTTTTTCACAACAATGAAAAAGAGACATTGTTTAATTTTTACGCACACGTGGGAATTTCCTTGAAAGACGTTTATCAAAATAAAAGTGAAAACGCCTGTGCACTTTATATTTTCCTTAACACAGATACATATCAAGAATAATATTCGAATCACCAAAGATTAGGCTTTTTCTTTTAACACTTAACATTTAAAACTCACTTTTTTAATGAAATCGATTTTTCTCTCATTAAAGGCAATGGCTGCAAGTTTCTAATACTTGAACTTGGGCGTCATCTACTGGCCGAAACAGCATATAGCAGCATGCAACACGTACAGGGTTAAAACTAAAGCTTAACATTTATTATTTAAATACATTTTTTAATAATATTAATATTAAACTAGTATTCCAGTCATATTTAAAGCTACAAAATAATAATGTTCTGCTTGCAGCGTATTCAAGGTCAGGATTTGCTGATTTTCTCTCTGTTTTGTATCAATGTAAAATGAACTTCTTTTGGTTTTGGTCTGTTTGTAAGAGGAAACAATAACGTACAATCCTTTTTCTTTGTAATTATAAACATATGTTCAAAGTAATTACAAAATATGGGAGCATACAACACTCTATCCATTCATTTGGATAAAGAAAAGCGTCCCAAAATATAATTAAACAGGTTAAAAAAAAGAACTATCCAAAACCCCAGGAAGAGCATCAGAGGAGGGATCCTTTTATCAGGGTGGACAGACCATTGGTAAAATTAGAGGAGGACATTGAGCAACTTCCAGGTGCTGTAGAAACAGGAAGATCCTGAGCCACACAACCTCCTCTCCACCACAAAGACCTGTTGAGATAGATATACAAACACAGGAGACAATTCTAAAGTACACATTCAAACAGAGCAAGCAGAGATAAGAGGAGAGCCTTGTGAAAGACAGGACGCCTGGACTGGGTAGGTACATCCAGGGAAGAAGGGTCAAAGGAGAGAAAAGCCTCCTACAGGGGACAAGGGGGGAGAAAACAATCACAAATTCAGGGAACTTGAAACTGTTGAGCATGCTGCAGAGCAGACTGAGGGCAGATGGATATAGCCCAGGCCAGGCCGAGCATTAAATCATGTCTGCCAGGAATCTCTTTTTTAAATGTAACATGCTGTTAAAACTATACGCACAACTCCTATTTCATTAAAATACAATTACTTCTTGCATGCTAAATGGTGTTTATTAGAAATAACATATTTGGCAATGGTTCTACACACAATAACCGAAAGAAAATACACATTATTTGTTAAGTTAGACCAACATTTTGAAAGGTATTGAAACTTTCCCAGGACCTAACTCTCAGGTTAGCCACACTTCAAGATACCTTGTAATGTTCATGAATCAATACAGCTGATGCTTGCACTTACCCAGAGCAACCTGTAGGTGGCGCCAAAGGTCAGCTTGAGATCAAATATATCTTACTATATTAATTTAGCCTGTGAAAACCAAAATGTATTGTTTTAAATATGTGAAACGTGTTAACAGTCAGTCTACCATTTTTACCGTTCAGTAGAATACACAGACTGATCTGCTCATGTTTACATTTGGATAGTACTATGAATACACAATTTATCAAATTTCACTCACACAGTTTGAGAAGTGTAGGAATGGTGGTGATGTTTATTCTCTGGGTTTCAGTGTGTAATTACAGGCTGACCGGCTTCATTTGTCAATTCATTCATTTGTCATTTGTCATCAATAATTCAGACAAGGGCCATCAGCAGGACAGACACAATGCCATGTATCATGTTGACATAAAGGAGGGATGCAAGGAATAAAGCCTTGCTGTGGGACCCTGTATGTTTGTGTGTGTGTGTGTGTGTGTGTGTGTGTGTTGGGGGGGGGGGGGGGGGGATACAGCACTGTTCAGCACTTTAGATGATGCCAAACTCCCAACAAAGGCTGTTTACCAGCAGAGGGTTTGAGGATTAAGACCGTGATAAATAATTGAATTGCTTCTAAATAAAGAACATACACTCAGATAGGATCACTTAAGATTCCCAGGAGAGTATTTCCATAATCAGCTGGATCCATATTGACTCAAGGGTGGTTCAGGAAGTCTCACAAATCTGGAGTGTTAGCAGAATTCTAAGGGTGTGGATTTAGTATTCACGAGTCAACTGGTTTTCTGATTCTGTTTAAAGTTATCTTCTAGAACACTTTTGATTAAAAGCCAATTTTCTGACGAATAAGGTTACAATAGTGATTTAATCTATAATAAATTCACGACGAAAGTCATGGAAACAATTGGTTCACTGTAGAGACTTGCTGCCTGGCATTGCTTTGATAGGAAAGGAAAAGAGTATAAACGTAAAGATATTAAAGAAATACATCTACGAGAAAAAAAGGGAGGCAAGTTAAATTGATAGTGAGGTAAGAAAGGAAGGGACGAGGAAAAATGAAAATGGAAGGGATGTCGAATAGGAAAGAAAATATATTAAATGAAAGAAAGAAAAGGGAAAGAAAGGACAAGAAAAAAATGGTAAAAATGAAAGTAGAGAAAAACGAAAAGGGAAGGAAAAGGGAGCAAAAGAAAGGAAGCGGAGAAAGGAAGGAAAAGGGAAGTTAACTAATTGGAATTTTATTTTTAAAGGAAAGAGGAAAGGAAACAAGGGTAAAGTAAGGCAAGTAAGTCAGCGAGGGCAGAGGACAAGGTAAAAGAGGCCTCTCCAAAAATAGAGCAATGGTAACAAGAGGCAGAGAGACGGGTGAAGGGAGAGATTGACATAGAAGAACAAAGAAAGAGAAGCAACAGGAAGATAAAAAGGTAGGGAGGCAGGAAGGAAGAAAAAGCGAGTAGGATTCCTGTGGGACGAGAGCTGTCGAAACTAGAAATAAACTTGTCAGGCAGTAAAATGTACTGTATATGAATTACTGCGTGTTTGTGTCATGCAATGGATACCTCAACAACCGAAGCACTGCAAGACAGAAAGACGTGAGGAAGCAATGATGGCAGTATGTCACAGCTAAGAGTGCGCTAATGGGTCTGAAACAGCACTCAGGAGCTTTCAGCATGCATCATGGCCCTTTTTATGGCCCTTTTTTATGGCCTTTCTGGCTTTTTCTATTGAAAGAATGGCTGAAATAAGGCAATTATAACATCATTTAATCGCATTTAGTTGCAGTTTGCCTTTATGGGCGATGTTATCCCCCAAGATGAAGCCTGGCACAAGCCTGCAAAGAAGAGGTTAAACACGGAGACAGTTCAGTGTGTCAATGGTGCATGAAGTACACAAAACAAACACTTTGATCCTAATGGGAAATTAAAGCCTCATATCTACTGTATGTGCATGTGGGAGGACACCCAGGAACATAGGCAATCTCCACACATGAAGACACACAGGAAAACAAACATCTGTCATGCCGGGTCCTTTGAATTCTATAGTCATAGGGGAGGAAAGCAGGACTTATGTCAACACACAGTTTGTCCACCCTCACATACAAGACATTCCTTGACATTCCCAACATATCATATTGTTTTTATTATTTTAATATTAAGTTTTTACATTACATTGCATTTAGCTGACGCTTTTATCCAAAGCGACTTACAATAAGTGCGTTCGACCAACAAAGTACAAACTTAAAGAAAACAGAATCATATAAGTACATCAGGTTTCATAGAGCCAAACATTTCAAGTGCTACTCAACTGGCTTTAGATAAGCCAGTCCTTTATTAGTATATAAGTGCTTTGTTAATCGTTCTATCGCTCGAGGTGGAGTCGAAAGAGATGAGTTTTCAGTCTGCGCCGGAAGATGTGTAAGCTATCTGCTGTCCTGATGTCAATGGGGAGCTCATTTTTGGAGCCAGTATAGCAAACCCATGTGTTTTTGCTGATAGGAACTTGGGTCCCCCTCGCAGTACGGGTGCAGCGAGTCGTTTGGCTGATGCAGAGCGGAGTGCACGTGCTGGGGTGTACAGTTTAACCATGTCCTGGATGTAGGAAGGGCCAGATCCATTCACAGCATGGTACGCAAGTACCATTGTCTTGAAATGGATTCTAGCAGTTACCGGAAGCCAGGGAAGGGAGCGGAGGAGCGGCGAGGTGTGGGAGAATTTAGGAAGTTTGAAGACCAGACGAGCCGCTGCATTCTGGATGAGCTGTAGAGGTCAGATGGCACATGCAGGTAGACCAGCCAGGAGGGAGTTGCAGTAGTCTAGGCGTGAGATAACAAAAGCCTGGACCAGAACCTGCGTTGCTTTCTGGGTCAGCTGGGGATGTATCCTCCTGATGTTGTAAAGAGTGTATCTGCAGCAGCGTGTTGTAGCAGCTATATTTGCAGTGAAGGACAGTTTGTTATCTAGGGTCACACCCAGATTCCTTGCAGTTAACAGCCCAGGACATCTGCACAGAGCCATGCACATTTGGGAGACAGATTCCCTGTTAACAATTTAATATAGATTTTGTTATTATCCAAAACAAACAAAGTTATAAATATGTAAATGACTATTGTACAGTATACTTCCTACAACTGTAGTTTTTCTATAGTTTTGAGGTTGCTGCCAATGTGGAGTTTTCTTGTGTCTATCAGGATTACGGGGCAAAATAATAACATTGTGTTCTGCAATGAGGCGATTAATGATTCATTCCTTTTAAAACAGTAAATGAACTGCCAACAGTGTGGATGGTTAATAGTAATAAGTAATTGATAAGCAAAAAAGACAATACAAATATAGTTTTCCAGTAAGCAGACATGCTGATTATTGTTTCCTATCATCTTGAATATAATATTCAGGATTTGCAACTGTTGATCTGATGACAGCATCCTGGGCTCTGTGTATCTCAATTTCAATATTTTACTATTTTACTACATTCTATTGACTAAATCCTTAATTAATTCAAAGAAACAATACTAATCTTGAATTTGTAATATATTATGACATTTGACAACAGGTTGCGCTTTTGTTATTATCTAGTATATTTTGAAGGAGAGGCTTGAATCTTGGGGTGGGTGTAACCTTCCCTGTGACGTCACCGCCTCGCTCCCTAACCCGGGCCACTCATCCTTACCGCAGCACAGTGCCGAGCGCGCCTCGCCTTCTGCACAGCTCACCTTTAAACCAGAGCTTCTTCAAGTGGAACAAAGGACACATTGGGATACATTTTATCAGCCGTGCGACTAAAACTGGATTAACACACTGACTTTACGGTCTATAGTACGGGGAGAAGGTTGTCAAATAGGTAAGAACTTTATTATTTGGATGCGTTTCACCGCTGTTAAGTCCACGCGGATGTGACAGCGGCTCTACTGCGAAACTCAATTAAGAAAACTCTCAAATGTGAAATGTCCTTTCTCACTGAAAAACGCTCATTCTGTCAGAGGTGGACTTAAGTCATTTTGTAAGTCTGTAGTCAATCTTACACTCGGCACACATTGTATACATGCAACAGCATTTCCCCCCACATAAATCTAAACTTGTACATCGTTTCTCTACTGATTTTACAGTATCATTCGTGCCCTCAACTTCTCCAAAACGCGGACCCAACACCTGGACACACCTGCCTCCTCCGCTGTGTGGCAAACATCTAACATCTCCACGGTTGTTGGTGTCTTTTCTCACCGATTCAGTGAGCCCTACACTACAGGTTCAGGGTGGACACCGGACAGAGCAAGTAGGTGAGTTACTTATCCTTCCAAAAAAGTCAGTAAATTATGTGCAAATGGTGATTTTAAGGGTACTTTAAATTCTGAAATCAAAGACTTGTCAAGTAAATGTTTCTCATGTCATTGAATGTTTTACATCGTAGGAGACAGTGCATCTGTCTCAGCATCACAGAGACAATGCGTTTTACTCTTTTATTTGTTATTCATTCCGTTGCTATGATTTGCGTGTCCTTATTCGATTGTGGTCACATAGGTCTGAACTTGGTTATGATCTGTCTCTGCTTTTTATCCATTAATCATATTATATATATATCCATTAATTTAGAATGGATAAAGGTTTCCACATTTTTTCCTGAGGGAGCTTGTCATGCAACATTTCACAACATTAAGCACACTGGGAATAAGAGCATGAAATTGTGTGTGAACACTTGGCCGCTGACCGTTCAGCCTGTCAGCTGATATCTGAATAAAGTGGTGAGACAGAAGAGGAACAATGTTGGGTTTCACATCTCATACGGCAGCACAGTTTGTGACGTTCTTTCAGTATATGCAACGTTTTCCTTTTTATGAGAGGAAGAAGATGTTCTGCCTTCTCTGTGTATGCATGCGATCAGTTCACTTAGACAAAGACTTGCAAACATGGACTTAGAGTGGCGTATGTAGTGGACTTTGTTGACATTGAGTCCAAACAGAGTCTAAACGTAAGGGAGACGAGAAAACATCCTTGACAAATCTCCTCAGGCCAATGCCAGTTAGGGTTCATTTGAAACTACTTGAACATAGCACTCATATGAAGCCTTCTCTAAATTTGACTTACAATCTCATCTATGTCTTTTTTGATGAATCGGCAGATGTGGCCAACAGATGTTTGGTTAGTTTTGGTTTCAAAATTGGCTTCAAATTAGGAAGCAGTAACAATGTCATAACAAATCTGAAACTTGCTATCACTTGTGATATGTTTTCACTTCAGGTTTCTCTTAGAGCTGCAACTAAATTAAATGTAGGAGTTGACAATTAATCTTCTGTGGGTAAAGGAAATGAAGAACAGACTGATTTTAAAAGCTGTAAATCTAAATAAATGTTCCTTTTTTTCCTTTCTGTATCAGGATGGCTCCAGACAACTTTTTAAGGACACATTTCTGACGCCCTGGGGCAAGTTTTTCTGATTAAATCTAGCTCGTATTCAGCCACGATGAATACAGATGACGATCCGTGCCACAGCAAGCACCACATCGACGGCATCAAGAGCCCGCTGATCAGCGCCACCATGTTCGCCGCGGGCATCTTCGGAAACGTGGCTGCCCTGGTGATACTGGAGATCCGAAGACGCAGGGCCATGAGGTCCGGGGAGGGTTGGCGGCGCTCGCTGTTTCACGTCCTAATCACGGCGCTGGTGGTCACGGACCTGGCGGGGACCTGCCTCATCAGCCCGCTGGTGCAGCTGTCGTATGCGCGCAACACCACCCTGATGGGGATGTCGCCTGAGTCTCACAGCGTTTGCTCGTACTTTGGAATCAGCATGACCTTCTTCAGCCTGGCCACCATGTCGCTCCTCTTCTCTATGGCTCTAGAAAGGTGCTTCGCTATTGGGTACCCCTTCCTGTACAGCCGGCACGTCACCAAGAAATGTGCCTACATATCAATCCCAGTGGTGTTTTCGCTATGTATTTTATTCTGCCTCCTGCCTTTCGCTGGGTTCGGTGAATATGTACAATACTGCCCCGGCACGTGGTGCTTCATCGACATGAACCCTAAGAAACCGAAGGACCGGGCCTATGCTAAGCTGTACGCCACCCTGATGCTGGTGCTGGTGCTAGCTATAGTGGCGTGCAATGGGTTCGTGGTGTACCAGCTGTTCAGGATGTACCAGCGGAGGAGGAGGAGTGGAGGGTCTGTGATGGGCACCACAAGATCCAACGGCGAACGCAAGGTCATGTCCATGGCGGAGGAGGTGGAGCATCTCATCCTGCTGGTCTTCATGACCATCATCTTCATCATCTGCACGCTGCCCCTGGTGGTAAGATGACAGCACATGCATGCTTTTACACGTTCATCATAAGTACACCCTTATGTCCAATTTGACTGCTGACAGCTGACCTTTGTTTCTTCATGTATGGCTAAATTGAATCTACTAAGGACTCCTCATTGAAAGCAACAGCAATTAATTGACTTAATTGGTGTTAATTAGCTTAATGAGTCAGATAAGGAGTTGAGGCAGATATTGATTATTCAGACTAGGGTCTTACCTGACATTGATACACAGGGGTCACCACATCTAGAAAGTCTTTCTTTTGTATTTTAAACAATGCTTTATTTAAGAAGACACAGCACTGTTTTTTTCTGATTTAAAACCCCCTTAAACCCAGCCCGCAGGCCCATCCCTACAGGGGACACAATGATAGTTTTGTAGTATAAATAACAAAAATAAGTGAATGGATAAAATAGTAATGAACTTGGCATAAAGAAGAGACGAAGAACTTAAATACAGAATATATGAAAATGTAATTACATTATGGTACATCATGAGGTATCTTGAAATTGGGTAATTTTCTTGAATCCAAGAAAGATAAAAGCATATTCAAAATGAAAAACACATTTAAATAAATAATAGTAAGGAAAATGAGTATGCATGATATGTTTGTGTGGAATCAGAAACATATCATAGACCATACTGAGTGGAGCATCTCCTGTTAGGATATATCCATTACAGAGAGTGAAATGTAGCTACTGTACTGTAAGTGATATAAATTGTGTTAGAACACATTTACGGACTTTCAAACAAAACAACTAACAAAGTATATCAACATATCACCCAGAGCATATACATTTAGCCGTATATGTAATGCAATCTGATATATATCTTTGTATGGTGGCATTCTGTGGACCTGCAGCTATTCATAAATAATACAATAGACTATGGGCTGTTCTGATGCCAAGTAATAGACTTTGCCTTTTTAGCTACTTATTTTGATGACTGGTATTAATGTTTCAAAAAGCTCTTTATTTTTCTTATACTGCCTGTGCTGCAGCACCTGTTTTCACCCTCTGTCTGAAACCAGAGCCCAGTCTGCTCTGATTGGTTAGCCAGCTCTGTTGTGATTGATCCAGAATGCAATCAGCTATGTTATCAGGATGACATTTGGACAAAGGCCGTAATTAGAAGATAATACAAGACCACCTTTTCAGAGGTCCTTAAGCTTCTACTTGTCCCCCATCCTGCTGGGTTACTGTATAATAAGATCCTGAGCCAATAGGATAAATACATACTGTAGGGAAGGACAGCGATTAGCTAATGGCAGTGCTGGCAGACCACTTTGTGGGGTAGTTTAAGTGAACTTTGACATATTTCTAATTGAATTGGCTAGTGAAAAACACACAACAGAAGCTAGGAAGTAGATGTTTGGAGACTATAACAGTAAAGATGGGTGGACGTAAGTACAAATTAAACCCACAGCTGACCTATCATCCAGTCATTTGTCTCTGTAAGACTCTGGGCAATCTGTTAGCACCTCTGGTATGAAAGTGTCACTTTGGATTTCAAAGGTTAAATCAATAACTTCCCTAGCCGTGTAAATTGGTGTGCACTTCATCACAGACAGCACTAATGAAAGTGCCGTGGTCTGCATGTCCGCTGTGGCTTTAAATGCAGAGTCACAACCGGCATGCCTGCTATGATTCACAGCTCCCGCATCACGCTTCATATAATAGCATCCACAACTTCACAAACACACCACACTAATTCATTAGAGTTTATCTAAGTAAATGAAGTGTGTGCAAATATTTGTATTACTTTTTGCTGAGTGTTACAGCTATTTCACCTCACACTAAGCCACTGAACCTTATGTATAAGCAAAGCAAACAGTAGCTGATTATGCCTCTTAAAGGACTTTATGGCATCATAAGGCAGCTACTAGAAAATGTATCACATGAATCAGTGCTGCATAATGCCATTCACTTTTATTCCACTGCCTACTATTATGGTAAAGAAAATGTATTCGACACGCCATTGCTGCCTGAAGTGGAAAGTATAAAAACGTCCAAAATATCCACAAGGCGATAGCAGCAAGCTGACAGAGATGAGTACAGTGTACGCCTCAAGATGATCTTGTGAGAAGCATTTGTGTCCGTTTGAAAGTGGTGGCTTATTATAATCGCCCTCCTCTGTGCACTGTGTATCAGTTGCAAACTTCTGCAGGCAGGTAAAGGACACAGTAGGTATCACCTTACTTCATTAGCTGTCTTCACTGGCTCATCAGGAGCAAAACAGATGGTACAGTGAGGTGAAACAAGGACACACAGGAAGGAGACAGGAGGCCCTGAATTGAAAGGCTTAAACATAGGTCAAACTGATTTCAATTTTTCTAAGAAATCACTAAAAACCATCTTTATTTTTAGTTTTGACCTGTGTTCTTATTTGGTCTTAATTGTAGTTGACGGCATCCCTACATTAGTGGAGGCATGCATTTTTGTTTTTATATCTCTTAAACTCATCATCCACATAGTCTTGTCTGGACGGAGTTACACTTACATAAATGCGTGACATCAACTTGAAATTGAAATAACTTTGCTTTTGTTTCCTTATTTGTTTAAATCCCTGTTGATTTCAACTTTGGCAGTAGTGAAAATGTCTCAATGAGTTCTACATTTGGCAGAGACTCCCAGACCCTTTCCTTTATCTTTCCACCCACTGATGACCAGTCAGTACATAGGTCCTTTTACTCATTAGGCTGTTGATGTGCATCTTGTCTGTGTCCAGCTGCTAGCCTGTCTTACATTTTCTCTATCAGATACCCAGTGACAGTAAGCAGACCTTTCACCACTGCGGGCAAACGTCGTCATGACATTAACGTCATTCATATATGATTCATTCCTCCTATGGGAATCCTGTGGAAATCATTTACTTGCGCCAGGCACATTCGGCTCTCCTCTCCTCATATATCCACATAATGGCCGCATTAAGTTATTGGAAGACATTTCCATCTGCTGACCTGCGGGAAGATGAAGAAAACCTTTTACCATATTTCACTCAAAGAGCACACTTAGTGATTATGCTGATGGTGCTGCAGTCTCATATTTTAATAAACGTCATTTAGATTCCTTATCTATGCAGCATGTTGTTCATTTAGTAAGGTATAGCCCAATTTAGAGTTACATTGCCAAAAGGGTGGGACCGACTCGTGATGGACAGGCCACTACCAGGTTTTAGTCTGACTTTGTTGCTGTCCGTGTTTGCGACCTTCACTGTGCATTTAACCTCATGAAAGATAACGTTAACTTTATGACGGTTTTATTAGTTTGACTGTACTTAGCTCCACTGACTTGTTCCACTGCCGGTTCCAAAAAAACAAGATGGAGACTGCCAAAGATTTTGAAGGTGTTTCATATCCGCTTTGTGGTCACACACTTTCAATGGCTACACCTTCAGTCATACTAAGAAAGAGTATGAATGCATTATTTATTACGAACCTTATATAAACATTCATTGGTTTCCAAACCAGCAATGTGATACCGTATAGTACACACACACACACACACACACACACACACACACACACACACACACACACACACACACACACACACACACACACACACACACACACACACACACACACACACACACACACACACACACACACACACACATGTTCTGTGCCTTCTCAAGATTAAACTGGGAGCTGGTAATGTGTGTGTCTGTGTCTGTGTCTGTGTCTGTGTGTGTGTGTGTGTGTGTGTGTGTGTGTGTGTGTGTGTGTGTGTGTGTGTGTGTGTGTGTGTGTGTGTGTGTGTTTCATTATAATGTGCCTCTGGTTATCTGGGAGTGCATTACAAATTGAAAAGGCCAAACAATAGCCCCTTTGGCACAGAAAAAAACGCACATTGAACCAGGAAGAGAGTGGAAAGATGAAATTGGAAATACAGTCATGGAATTTGAATGTTGCAGTTAAATCCCAAAACAATTTTGGGGGCATTTTGGCCTTTATAATAAGGTCATAGACGCTAGGACATGTTAGGCATATTTGACAAACCCTCAATAAGTTGTTAAGTTAAACCTCCTACCAGTGTTATGAGTTTAAGGCATGTGGGTTCAATTATGCATCTTTGAAGTGGAATATTTTAAATACTCTCACATTGTGGAAAACTGAATGAAAAACAGGCGCAAGCAGAGATTTAGAGAGATTGTCACCTCTGACTGGCATATTTGCTCAGCACACAGATCACTTTCACATTGCAGTTTGTGAGTTTTTTTTCCTAGAGGATCAACCCTGACAGACACTTTACATGACATGTCACTTGTTAGACGCTTTTATTCAAAGCGAATTACATACTCAATACTGTGGGCAATCCCCACAGGAGCAATTTGGGTTGAAGTGTCTCAGGGACACAACGACATGCTGACTGCAGTGGGGTTTGAACCTCTGACCCCCTGATCCCAACACCAACGCACAACCCACTGCACCACACGCCTCCCACTTCACATAACACTTGTGTTACGCTTCCTGCTGCTGAGAGACGAGAAGCAAATGTGTTTCACAGTGCGAGTTGGATTTCACGGTAGAGCCTGGCAAAACAAAAAAAATCTGTCTCCACACGCACACTTGGTCCAACGCCTGGCCAGTCAATCACAGTCATGATCTCATGCGGATAGGTTTTAAACAAAAGTGAGATTAGCATGAAGCTGCTCAACACCTAAAGATACAAAACAACATTGCACACCTCAGTAGCTTGATAAGTAGAGTTTTTTTGTATATTTTAACTTTATGCAGATGAGATCATTGTATCTTTAACCACTTCCCAGATGAGGCTGCAGAAGTCACTTTCTAAGTATTTTCCCTCTCCCAGCTAACAGCTGCTGGTGTTTCCTTAAGCAAGACTCTTAAGTGCCATTCTCAGCTTTCCGGAAACAATTGAGCCACCGCGTTGTGAGATTGAGCAACAGGAAGCTAGCTTTATGACATTGGCATAAAAACGTTGGGGCAACCAACTACTGCTTCTCACGAAATTAGGTGCTTTTATTTTCAAGTCAACCAAGAAGAAAATGATTTAATGGAAGAGAGTTACTGTAAGTGTGAGGATAGATGGTGCAGATTTAAGAGAAAGAGGTGGGTGGAAAGCAGAGATTAAGATAGAAAGTGAATGGAAAATGCCACGTAATGGAACTAGAAGGGCCAAATGCCAGTGGTGGAAAGTTACTAAGTACATTACTCAAGATACATTTTGAAGCACTTGTCATTTAACTGAGTATTTCTAATTAATGCTTATTTATGCGTCTTCTCGTTATATTTTACATATACTAAACATTTATTTTTATATATATATTATACAGGAGGTAATTGGACATTAATATGATTAATGGCATCAAATAATGCATTCATTGACTTTACAATCTGTTGTTAGGTCACCTCACCTTCACATTTCATTGGATATTGTTCCTGTCTGAACCCCAGAGACAGCAGGAGCAGGAATTTCTGAACCTTGGAGATAGTCATGGCTTCCATGGATTTTAATAATGCGCTGGTTCCCAACCTTGTGGACATCAGCCGTGGGAGTTTTCTGCTACTCACTTCATGAGCTCATATTTGAACCAGAGACGGGAAACCATGAATGAAATCAGCTGCTCATTCTTGGCCTCTATGGTGCTACTAAAAAAAGCCGTATAAATTAAGCCCCGAGCCTGTTTTTCGGGTCTCAGGCTCGAAAATGACATTCCCAGAACAAATGACCATATCTTCCCTTCTAAAAGGGTTAAATTAATAATCTTTTTTCTCAAAGCAAGGTTACATCTGTGAGTTGGATGTAGAAGTGTCAGAATCAATATAGATGTTTTTATTTTTTAGGAAATTCAGATTGAACACAGTAAAATATTGTAAATTATTGTGTCCGTTCAAAAAAAAAAGATTACTAATAGTGAAAAGCACCCTTGAATGATGAGATGGTAGACTAAAAGCCTTAAGAATCCAAACTACAACATATAATAAGTACCCTGTATCAAGATTGATGCAAAACAAGTGAAATTTGACCTTTTTAGAGAGATTTAGCAAAAGAAACCCACTTCTGGGGTAATTTGGGTGGATTTTTCATATCTCTGGCCCCCCTTGCTCGATTTTGCTGATTGACATCTCTTTCTAACCGTCAGAGCCAATGGAATCGAGGGGAATTCCCACATACTTCTTATAGAGTGGCGAAGTCACGCCCATCTACTTCCGGTCCATGGGACCTTATTTCGGAAAAATAATGTATTGAAGTCAATGGAGAGAGAAAACGTTTCTTTCGATCCCGTTTGAATTGTGCCATGAATTACACATATGATGTTTGTCAATCTTAAAAAATAAAATGTCCATGTCAAAAAAGTCAGTTTGTCGTAAAACTGTTGAAATATAAGACTATGAAAAATATGCAACTAGAAAGACTAAAAATCCCAGAATCGCGGTCCCGCATGTTGGCTCTTACGGAACAGACTAACTTCCCTTTTGTGTATGTACAGCTCTCAACATGCCCAGACTTGTAGTGATTTTCACCTCTTTTAATACTTTTCACTTCATTCTGAAAGAAAGAGGTGAAATGGGCCAACGTGACGGCCGTCTTGGTGTGTCCTGCGAGACGGGAGATGTAGTTCATTGAGCGCTTCACACAAAAAAAAGTATTAATTCACAGTTTTACGACACATTTTTATTTTATCATATGTGTAATTCTTGGCACAATTCAAACGGGATCAAAAGATAATCTTTCTCTCTCCATTGACTTCAATACATGATTTTTCCGAAATAAGGTCCCATGGAGGTCCCCCGGAAGGGGAGGGACTTAGCCTCTCTATCACCACAATGAAACACGTCCAGAACACTGTCATGTAAAGCTGCCTGCCTGCCCTCCTTTGATTCTCTCTGAACTGCCTGGTCTTTTTAATGTTTAATGTCAACCATTTGTGCAGATTGCATGAAGTAGAAAAGATCGGCGATCTGAAAATACACAGTACTATTTTAGACCGAGGCCAAACAGGAATAAAACATTACATATTTTAACTGCACAGCCCAAAGGTGATGTTTTTATTAGCTAAAAAACTACATATATATATATTTTTTGAAGAAAATGTTTATTCAACCATATGCAGATCAATTTTACATTGTTGAGATAGAAAAACAAACAAACAATTACTTACAGTTCGGCAAACACAGATAATTATACCTCATGGTATCTTAAAAGTTACAGAGGAATGAGAGAATATTGAATCGGCAACACACAAATAAATTAAAATAAACTAGACTTAGTTTTTTTCAAGTCCAACCTTATATCGTTACAGCATCTTTTCACAATTGTAGCCCAAAATGATCAATTACAGGAGTCCATCTATTTACAAACACATCCGACTTCATCTGGAGTCTTGCTGTTATTTTTTCCATTGAGAACACCATCAGTAGCCTGTCTCGCCACTGACGTAGGGTGGGTGGCAGTGGTTTAAGCCAAGATATCGTTATCATCTTTCTTGCAACCAAGAGAAGGATATGCAGTAAACAACCCTTTGTCTTATCCATAGCCCCTTCTGGGATTACTCCTAAAATGTAATATCGTGCGTCTAGTGGTAAATTAATATTCAAGATGGCCAATATTTCTGTACGAATCCCTTCCCAGAATGACTTCAGCTTCGGGCAGTCCCAAAAAATGTGAGTGTGATCTCCAATCTGTTTACATTCCCTCCAAAACAAATTTGTTAACGCTCCGTTATATTTTGAAACAATAAGAGGAGTCCTAAAATATCTCATTTTTATTTTCCAATTAAATTCTTTCCATGAAGGGCTATTTGTTATTTTATGTCCCCTTTCACACCCATCTTCCCACGAGTCGTCATCAATAATAACATTCATCTCCATCTCCCATTTTTCCTTAATATCCAAAGTATTCCCTGACATGTGTCCTTGCAGACATTTGTATATTTGTGATACCAGTTTTGTGACACTCTTTTCTTTCATAATCCTTATTAGTAACAATTCTACGGAAGTGGGTGTTCGCTTAAGTGTGTTCCATTCTCTATGTGACATTAAATAATTTCTCAATTGCAAGTATCTATAGAAATCATGAGAACCTAAGCCAAATTCATCTTGTAATTGTTTAAATGAACAAAAAATGTCACCCTCAAACATTTGGTCTATTATAATAAGTCCTTTCCGCGCCCAATTCCTAAATCCTGTATCCAGTTTACTGGGCTTATAGTCCCCATTCTTTGCAATCTCCATCACCCTTGAAATTGTTAGCGGTGCTTCCACTTTTTTTCTCACTATTGACCACACTTTTTGGGTGCACTTCATCCATTCATTCTCTACCCCAAGCTTCCTCCAGCTCTTTTGTCCCAGAAATGGCAGCATCTCAAGAGGCATTAATGGGCATGATTCCTTCTCTAATTCCAACCAAGTCGTCTCCCCATTTGGTGTAAGCCATTCAACCATACCACACAATTGTGCTGCCCAGTAGTACAACTTCAAATTGGGAAGATTGAGGCCTCCTTCATTCTTTGAATATGTTAACAGCTTCAATTTAATCTTCTTCTTTTGCCGTATAAATGTGGAAATCAACTTGTCTATCATTTTAAAGACAGAGACTGGAACATAGAGGGGGAGAGACTGAAACAGATATAATAATCTGAGAAGTATATTCATTCTTACAGTGTCAATTCTACCGTGGGAGAATCTCCCATCTAGCCATATCTAATTTTATTTCCGTTGTACCATAATTTGTCTTGTATAACTGTGAAGTTTTTGGAGTGATAATGATTCCCAGATACCTGAAACCTTGTGCTGACCATTTAAATGAAACCTCCTTGTCTTATTGAGATGGCCAATCACCCACTAACATCATAGCCTCCGACTTGGATTCATTAACTTTATACCCTGACACTTCACCAAACTCATCCAGGCAACTCCATAGGGTTGGAATTGAGGTTAGAGGATCACTAATATATAATATCACATCGTCTGCGTACAACGATAGTTTGTGTGTTCCTCCCCCCTCTGATATTCCATGGATTCTAGGGTTCTCCCTTATCATTTCTGCCAGTGGCTCTATACTAATCGCAAATAGCAGTGGGGAGATAGGCGATCCCTGTCTGGTGCCTCTGTATAATTTAAATTGTTCAGATGTGTAACCATTAACGCGGACCCTTGACACCGGATCGGAATTCAGAACTCTAACCCAATTAATCAAATCTGAATGAAATCCCATCTTCTCTAGTGTACATTCCAAATATAACCAGTTTATCCTATCAAATGCTTTCTCAGCATCTAAGCTGAGAAGCATTGAAGACCGCTTACCTTTCCGTGCCATTGACATTATATTTAGGGTTCGTCTAATGTTATTCTTTCACTGTCTTCCAGGTATGAATCCTGTCTGATCTGGATTAATTAATTTAGTGATATATTTCTGGAGTCTTTGAACTATTATTGTACTTAACATTTTTCCGTCACTGCAGAGCAAACTTATAGGTCTGAACGACGCACAATTTGTAGGGTCTTTCCCCTCCTCGGGAATCACAGATATTATTGTTTCAGACCATGTTTTGCGAGGTTGGTTCTCCTGAAGAGCATAATTAAATACTCTTTGCAAAAGCGGTGTGATCTCCTTCTTAAAACATTTGTAAAACTCCCCCGGGTACCCGTCTATCCCTGGTGATTTATTGTTTTTCAACTTCTTTATAACTTCTTCAATTTCCTCCTTTGTGATTGGTTCCACCATCGTTTTTGACTGTTTTTCACTTAATTTAGGTAAATTCAATCCACCAAGGAAGGTTCAAATTTGTCCTGCTTTATCCTCTACCACTGGTGAGTCAGAGTGCTTTATAATAAATAGAAAAGGCTTCCACTACTTCTTTAGGGTGAGTCACCATTTTTTTCTTGGAGGGACTCATAATCTTCGGAACTATCCTGGTTGCTTGTGTTTTACGTAACTGAAATGCTAATAGCCGACTCCCTCTGTTTGCTGATTCATAATATCTCTGATTAGCAAATCGTAAAGCACCTTCGGCTTTATATGTCAATAAGTCACTCAAATCTCGCCTGCACCAGTCAAGAGCTTTCAGGGTGGATTCTTTTTGTGTCCTTATGTGTTCTCGCTCCAACTCTCGTATGCAAGTTTCTAAATATAACTGTTTCTTTTCACGTTCTTTTTTCAATCTCGAGGTGAGGGCAATTATTTTTCCCCTAAGAACTGCTTTAGCTGCCTCCCATACTATTGATACCGAAACTTCTCCACTATCATTATGTTCCAGATAATTATTAAATTCTTCTCTTATGCTTTTTACCACCTCTGGGTTATTTAATAATGAAACATTCAACCTCCAGTATCTATAATACTTCTCCTCTTCCAACTTGATTGACATTACCACTGGTCCATGATCTGAGATGGTAGTGGGTTCAATGTGATAATCTGTGACTTTATGGGCATCCTGTTTGGAGACACAGAAGAGGTCAATTCGGGAGTAACTCTTGTGCACTTTTGAAAAAAATGTAAAGTCCCTGTCTCTAGGATGTTGTAAGCGCCATATATCTGTGAGCCCAAGTTCCTCTATCATGTTACATAATGCCTTAGCTTTTCCTGTTTGTGGTCCTAGTACAGGTGGTTGTTTGTCTATTCTTTGGTTCACAACACAATTCAAATCCCCCCCGACTATGATTATTCCCTTTGCGTTTTCTGCTAGAAGTGTTGCAATTTCTTTAAAGAAGCCGGGATCTTCTTCATTTGGTGCATATAAATTTAAAATAGTTATATTTACATTCCCGATTGTCCCCACCACCAAAAAATGGCCTCCCTTTTTGTCTTCATGTACTTTCTCTGGAACCAAACATAACGACTTATGACACAAAATAGCTACTCCTCTTTTTTTTTCTCCTCCACATGAGGCACTGAAAACTTGCCCCACCCATTCCCTTCTCAGCTTTTTGTGTTCCTCTGCACTCAAATGGGTCTCCTGCAGTAGTGCTACTGAGCAATTCAATCTCTTCAATTGACTGATAATTTTCTTCCTCTTTATGGGGTGGTTGATTCCTTTTACATTATAACTAATGAAATTCAATGTATTCATATTATGACCAGTAATTTAAATGAACTATTAAACCTGCATTGTGTCTTGTTCTTTGTTTCAAACCCTACTTCAGTGTTTTGCCAACTGTAAATTGAAATCCAGGTGCTTATCCTCCTTATACATATGTTTGCCGAACAACAGTGAACAATAATAACCAAAAAATGATAGAACAGTATTAAACTTTGCAATAAACAATGATGAACTTGCGCACTCTTTTGGCTTAGGAGCAAGGGCTCTGTGCGCTCTTTCGAGGTTAATTTCCGTATCTCCCGGTACCTTTAGCTTCGCGTGTAAGAGAGCGGTTATGAACGACATCATGTCGTCTTTCTCAGCTCCCTCTCTTATTCCGTACATCCTGATATTATTGCGCCGAAGTCAGTTTTCCATGTCATCGCATTTTGCTGCTAAACTAGCCTCTCTCCTGAGTAAGTAGCCCACAGCTCTTTCTTGACGTATGCGTCTTTCTTCCGTGGCGCTCACTCTATTCTCTGCCGTTGTTATTCTTTCATCCAGTTGCACTATTTGCTTTAATCGGATATCTTGTATGTGCAGCTACGATAAGTAATAAGGGTATCTTTATCTTGAGTTCTGTGCCAAAGTGCGTTAGCATTTTTCGCTCAGGGGTCATTTAGATGCTTCTTATGAGACTTGTGTTTTGTTTTGGTGAAAATGGTTTGTATCGTCAGTTTGCTGAGATTCTTCCCGTTAATCTGGTATAACACATTAATAGGTTCTTAAATATTAAGATGCCCTGAGACACAGTGTCGTGAAAAAGAAAGAGGGGGGCTTTGGGGCTTAACAGGAAGCTGTTTCCATTTAAAAGGTTAAAGACCTCTTTAACCTTTTCCAAGGAGACAAGTCACAATTTGGTGAACATTTGGTGGATATATAAATTATATTTAGATATTATTATTATATATATATATATATATATATATATATATATATAGAAACATGGGAATTTAAATGTGGATCTGCCACAACATTCAACATCTGCCGCTCCTCCTCTCATTAAACCTCTCATTACACACATGTTCACACACTCGATGATTTATAAGCTATTTGTGTTTGAGCAAACAATCCTGAGAGTAATTTAAATATCCTCTTGGCATTAGGACAGCAGTCTGCTCTCTGCAAACATCCTGTTCTTGGACAAGTGATAATGCTTACTGCGTAGAAGAGGATACAAATAGTGAGCATGCCAAATCGACTTTTTACTACAATATTTATTATGCAACAGTTAGTTTGAGCAAAGGCTAAAACCCAAACAACATTTGTGTGGTTTGCACATGCTGGTATGTCCAAGTTCCCTGACAACTATTTAGCAATACCAGCCAGTCTTTGAACGCTTTGATGATAAATAAATTACAGGGCCGCTAGAAAACCTTATAATTAGAAAAAAAAGCCAGTAGATGAACGCTTTCTTTTCGATTTGAAGTAGTTAGGTAGAAAGAAAATAGTCATGAGTCTTTCCAAACATTCTCTTTGTACTTAGTTGATTATCGGGACAATGATTTCTGGAAAAAGACCACCAACTGCTGTTGAGTTTTTGAAGACATTTTTTGCCATCCGTCACTCTGTTTAGAGTTGACAATAGTTTACCCAAAGGGTTTGTGTCCCTTCTTGTTACGCTTTGTTAAGATTGACCAGTGGTATGAAATTTCTCTCAGTATCTAAACATTCAGGACGAGAATTAGCTTTGCCTTTTAAACAGACAAGTTGTTTAAACTTCTATTGTTCAACTCCCATATCACCATGAACTGGTTCTACTCTTCATGTGTTAATGCTGCTTTAGAGGGTTTAGTGAGAGATTTAGAACAGGATTGTAAATAGGACGTGTCATGGTTACTGTTAGCATTGGGATTATACTTTGGCAGCCAAATTCATTCCCTCTTCTTCCCTCTGTTTTTTCCATTTCTCAGATCCGGGTGTACATCAACTCCATTGTGGGCGGAGACTCTCACCGCCTGGACCTGATCGCCTTGCGCTTCATCTCCGTGAACTCTATCATCGACCCCTGGGTCTTTATCCTCCTCTCCCCCAGCGTTCTACACTTTTGCTGGTCCTTCATTTGCAGGGCCTCCCTGGGAGTCTCCAGGGGATCCATTTTTAAATCATCCATGGCCAAAGAGAACTCTCCGGCGAACCTCGAACTGTGTCCACCTACGTTAGTGTACACCGAGGACTTTCCCTCTGGGGAAACCCTATGACCATAACAGTTCTTTATTATTCCATAAATATATATGTATTGGACACATGATAAAGCGAGTAGGTTTCCTGGGCCACAACATCCCTCCCATGTGGGGGGTGTTATCTATTTTATGGATGTGTTTCCGTAAGATAATGGCCCTCACTGTGACTTCTTGCCAGACACTTGGGATTTCCTTCTACTCCTAGCATTTCAGCTAAGTGTATGCATGTTGACTGCATACGGAGTGTTTCATTCAAGTGCAAAAGCCACTTTTGCTTGTATGTTATGTTAATTAATCAATGGAATGAAGAGGCTGCTGATGGAAGCTAAAAGAGACTTCATTCAGGATAGGGAATCGACAAAGCACTGTGGTCTGTTCATTGGAGGAGCTTGTGGCAGAATGCAACATACATCTATGTATGTTCAAAAAGGACTTGCTGTACATGTCTACTTTGATTCAAATGCTGTTTTCCAAACTAACATGTCATTGTATAGAGCACACTCAAAGACAAGAGTCAATATGGGGTGAAAACAAATCAGGATAACAAAAAGTAAGCGCATTCAGAACTAAATAAGAAGATACATCAAGAAGAGTTAGCCATTTTGTTATCAAATGTACAGAAGGGAGTCGGTTTGCAACAGGAAAGCATTGTAATGCTTGTGCATCTCACTAAAGCATACCTAGATACAATCTAGACATGAGACATGTTCATACAAGTCCACATGAGAGCTGATATTAAATATTCCAGGCAAGACTTTCTTTGAACCTCAGAATTTAACCCCCGGTCTGCTTTGGTAACCTTTCCCCTCGCTCCACTACCAGACTCCAGCTGGAAAGGTCAAAGGTCAAAAATCCTGGAGCCGGGTCAAGGCTCAGAAAGTTTTGAAAGAAAAGATATGTTGATAATGGATTTATATACACCATTGTATCATACTGACAAGTCATCATAAGTTACCTTTTGACTTTTACAGATCAGGTTCTCTAAATGTATCATCAAAGGATAAACTATTCCCTAAAGTACATTTAGCTGGAAGTTAAAGGTGCCCTGTGTAGTTTTGTTCAGTATTACTCATTGGAACATGTCCCCATATCATCTAATGACAGTATTTTATAAAAAACTGCCAATTGGCACTACCATTGATCAAAAAACACTCGGTTCCTTTTTATGTTTCTGGAGTTTTATAATATTTATTTAAAATAATGTTTGAAAGCTAATTATCATTTACTAAATATTATTTTATTGTACAGAATGTGGAGTATCGAGCCTATAGGTTCCTGATATAAATTGTCTGTTACCCTTTAAAAAGCACCATGTTTTGTTTATTATGGGACAGAACTTCTTGGCAGGTCCTTTGTTCTCTTTCATCGTTTAAAAGTTATTTGAAAACTATGAAAAGAGCACCCCTTATTGTTATCCATCAACTTTACGACTGAAGTGCCATTTAAACTGCATTCGTTTTACTGGGGAACATGTTGAAATGTTATTTTCAATGCGTGTTTTTGCAGAACACCACCATTCATCAGGGACAGACTATGTCCACTTAAGTAGACGCTAATAGCCCAGATGGAAAACGTCATGGTTTCTATCCTTGTGCTGATTGTTCAAACGTGTTTAAATGCCAACTAAAATGCTGGTTCTTCAAAGCCACCTATGTTATATTATGACATTATAATGATGTTGGTTCTAACTGAATTGAACTAGAACTAGATGAAAAAGCAGGTTGTTTCTCCACTTTTACATTTGTGCAGCGGTAAAAGTAACACGTTGGATTCATACAGGGTTATGTTACACAACACCATGGGAAATTGTACTATAAAAGAGTGAATAAAATTCAAACTGGGCTCAAGTGTTGACAAGAAAATAAGCTACTACAGATTTTAGCAGCTCATAAATCTCTCGAAAGTAGATAAACATTGGGTTACACAACAGCAGAGGTCCAGTTTGAATCGAAAACATGTAATCCTGATGTGTATAATGTGAGAAAAAGAAACTACAAGTTCTCAAACTATATGTCTTTTTAAAAGTTGCCAGAACATTGAGCATGAGTTAAACTTTGGGGCTGTAAGCTTTTATTTGAGAGTGTCACGGATGTGTGTATTTGAGTGTGTGTGTGTTTGTGTGTGTGTGTGTGTGTGTGTGTGTGTGTGTGTGTGTGTGTGTGTGTGTGTGTGTGTGTGTGTTGTGAGAACGGCTTTTTATAGCCTCTGCTGTTGGTTCTGAGCTCAGCATCAAAATGTTCAGTGTTAACGACAGTGTCTTACTGCTTCCTGTGTGAGTGCGTTTGCTTCTGTGTGTTTTCCTGTGGCATTCTTTGCTGATGTCCCCACATACATGCTTTTGAGTCCATGTGCCTACAATAGGTGCAAGCTTGTGTGTGTGTGTGTGTGTGTGTGTGTGTGTGTGTGTGTGTGTGTGTGTGTGTGTGTGTGTGTGTGTGTGTGTGTGTGTGTGTGTGTGTGTGTGTGTGTGTGTGTGTGACAGCACTGATGTGTCAAACAAGAATGCTACATACCTACCTACCTGGATGTCTTGTACTCTGTTATTATAAAGTACTGTAAAGGAAACTGACTGCACTGAGTGTGTATGTGTGTGTTTTATGGCTTGTGTAAATACATCTCGTCCACTACATATTCTGTCCGACCTGCTTTGTAACCCACCCACACACACACACACACACACACACACACACACACACACACACACACACACACACACACACACACACACACACACACACACACACACACACACACACACACACACACACACACACACACACACACACACACACACACACACACACACACACACACACACACACACACACACACACACACACACACACACACACACACACACACACACACACACACACACACAGTGGATAGGTTCCAGATGTGGAGATCGAGGCACATCTTTCAGTTGTGTGTTTGTGTGTGTGTGTGTGTGTGTGTGTGTGTGTGTGTGTGTGTGTGTGTGTGTGTGTGTGTGTGTGTGTGTGTGTGTGTGTGTGTGTGTGTGTGTGTGTGTGTGTGTGTGTGTTTGTGTGTGTGTGCCTTGAGGTATTTTTTCAGGCCACACTGCCGTGTTCATATAGAGCATTTTCTGTAGTGTAGGCTAAGTAGGTCAATGTGTTGAGAGAGTGAGCTCTATGTGTATGGGGTCCTTAAACAGCAAAGTCATAGCCGATATATGCACACAGGAATTGAAACAACAACGTCTCGTGATGGAAATCATTGGTTTTACCCTCAGCCACAGTTTTATGGTCATAAATGTATTTGTTGTTGTGGTTTTTTCTTCATTTCAACACTTTAGGATTAGGGCCACATGTAAAAAATGTCACAATTATGAAAATAAAGGCAGAACTCCAATAAAAAGTGTCAAATAAAACTCGATTACATTTTTTCATAAACACTGTTCTGTATGTACTTTACGTATCAGACAGATTATTTACTGTAGTTGTATTTTGCACTTTTGGATAGACGCTCACTGCACTTTCATGTCCTAGTACTTGGACTCTGTGTGATTACAATAAAGTTGAATGTAATCTTAAATGATACTTTAAAATGTTGACTTTTTACTTGTTAATGAAACAAAAATCATATATATTTCACAACAGTGAAGCAAACAGCATTCTCATGTTAAAACATCAGGGCTGTAAGACATTTTGCCATAGACGTCCGTACGCCTCTTCTCAGAAAAACGTAGCCAAATGAAAACACATACACTTTGCTGTTTGAGGACCCCCATAGACATACACATTGACCTACACCACAGAACCACACACACACACACACACACACACACACACACACACACACACACACACACACACACACACACACACACACACACACACACACACACACACACACACACACACACACACACACACACACACACACACACACACACACACACACACACACACACACACACACACACACACACACACACACACACACACACACACACACACACTACCAGCTCCCAGTTTAAACTTGAGAAGGCACAGAACGTGTGTGTGTGTGTGTGTGTGTGTGTGTGTGTGTGTGTGTGTGTGTGTGTGTGTGTGTGTGTGTGTGTGTGTGTGTGCGTGTGTGTGTGCGTGTGTGTGTGAACTCTACGGTATCACATTGCTGGTTGGAAACCAATGAATGTTTATATAAGGTTTGTAATAAATAATGCATTCATACTCTTACTTAGTATGATTGAATGTGGAGCCATTGAAAGTGTGTGACCACAAAGCGGATATGAAACACCTTCAAAATCTTTGGCAACAGCAGTGGCACAAGTCAGTGGAGCTAAGTACAGTCAAACTAATAAAGTTAACGTTATCTTTCATGAGGTTAAATGCACAGTGAAGGTCGCAAACACGGACAGCAACAAAGTCAGACTAAAACCTGGTAGTGGCCTGTCCATCACGAGTCGGTCCCACCCTTTTGGCAATGTAACTCTAAATTGGGCTATACCTTACTAAATGAACAACTTGCTGCATAGAAAAGGACTCTAACATTTTGGCAAGTGAGAAGTAGGGACATTTTCTCATAGACTTCTATACAATCAGTCTTCTTTTTGCAACCAGTACTTTTGCACTTTGCTGCAGGAAGGTAGGTTTAAGGCACGTCCGAATGTGCTTTTGTCAGACCTGCAGTTTGCTGCTGGACAGATGTCAAGCTACATTTTAAGTCGTCTGTTCTTTGCAAAACATTTTTATGAGGACACTGGACATTAGACTATCCACAATATACACCAACAAATTAACAGGCTGAGTGTTAAAATCAACAGTTTATAGTGTGATAATCAGACATTAAGTGTGATTCTTCCTCAATAACTTGTCAGAATTTTAGGCAAATTGCTATATTATTATCATTTTGGAGAATGCAAAAGCAGTTAAATCCAATTTACACTGAAAAAAAATCCACAAGTCAATTTTAGAGACTTCCGGACCAAATCCTGGTATCTGATATTTTTGTGACATTAACAAATGTAGATACAGATGGTATCTTTGCTTTAAAGCTTTATTACATTACATTTCATTCAGCTGATGCTTTTATCCAAAATGCTTAGTTAGTATATAAGTGCTTTTTTATTATTATTTTTTCATTTATTTATGTGGAAGGGTTAATCAAACTACCATCTGGAAATATATTTTGGTGTTTTCACATTTACCTCATTGTTTCCTGAGCGCAAAGAGTAGACTGCGATAAATGTTAAGAATACATTTATGTAAATAACAATCAATCATCGCAGATCTCTCGCTAGCCACAGTAATACATCTTGTCTTGAACTTTGCAGATTGAACTGTCCGATGATCTTAATGCCATGTGTTTTCTCTCCATCCCTTCCTTCTCTCCTCTTGCAAAATGTCCTTGTCTCCTCTCCTCCCACCATTGGCCAGTGAATGTGAGATAATCTAATTCATCAGCAGTAATGATTTAGGATTGGAGACATTAAATGCCACAGCTCATTGATATGCCAATCTATCTCCCTCTTTCAACAACAGTGCACTAAGAGCCCCTTGGCATTCAGTGAGTGTGTGTGTTAGTGTGAATATTGATCAGTATGCCATCCCTAGCTTCTGGTGCCTGATCATTGTACAGCAGTAGGAAGTACAAGGTGTGTTGAAATAGTTCTTAACTTTTACGATCTGGGAATAAAGTATTGTAGTTGAATGATGCAATGGAGACTTCCTGTGTCAGTCATGTGTTCTAGATGAGTCACAGCAGGCCCGGTTCCACAACAAAATGAATCAGGGTGCATCTGAGATTAGAGAGGGTGCAGTGGTATAGTGCTATTTTTATAAGTGGGGAGTGGACCTAACATCCTCTAGGGGGGGTCCTCACCTCCTCTAGGGGGGTCCGGGGGCATGCTCCCCCGGGAAGATTTTCTTTTAAATATTGAAGTTAAAAGCATCAATCTGGTGCATTTTGAGAGCAAAATGAAGAGATCTATGGATACATCTCAACACCCATATGAAACAGAACTGTAAACAGATTTACTTTTTGTTTTCTCCAGTTGTGCTGCATTTACAAGAGTGGAAACCTCTGTACCAATCTCACTTCTTGCACGCCTCTCCTTCCACAAAGCCACTGACTTAATGCTCTTTGCTTGATTCATGCCTTCCCAGTCCCTTATCAAGTACAAGAGCATGGCGCCAGTTGTTGTAGCCAGTTGTGGGGAAGGCATCTGACGTACATGAACCGAAATGTCTACATGCATAGCAGAAGATGGCATCTTTTTTACATGAATACTCCAGCCAATCTGTTTTGAAATCATGAGCTGCAAAATGAGCGCCTTGCCCCACTGTACAGGCGAGTTGGGTACTTTTTTTAATATATCTGGGCATGCTCTGTTTTGCCGAGGTCCTCTGGCACTTGCGGGCCGCCAATGGGTGGCAGTGTTTGGGGCAACGAAGATGGCTGCGGCTGCGGCTGCTCCGCCTCCGTGGGCGAGGCGGGCAAAGCAGGCGAGTCGGGCGGAAGGACGTTATTGTCCACGACAGTGGCCGCGGGTAATGTAATGTCCCCATGATCTGAATTGTTATTACCTGCAGTAGATGCGGTGTTACTGCTGGCGATAAGGGCTGGTTGTTTTAACCATTTTCTGATGTCCATCATTGACTGCTGTGTAAGCACCTTGCAGATGACGAACGTGCAGCGGCACAGCTCATACGCACGTGACATAATAACGTTACTTACCTTTTAAATTGACCAAATAAATGCTGCGGACAATGTTATTTAACCACAATTTATTTTATTTCAACTATATTGTTCTTATTACTACTATTTGTATTATGTAATTGTATTCACTTTAAAAAAAAAAAAAAAAAATTCACTTTGAATTTTTCAAATGAGGGTGCATAACGACTCAACTGAGGGTGCAATGCACCCTTATGCACCCCCGTAGAACCGGGCCTGAGTCACAGACTTTCCTCAAAAGTAAGCATTAAAAATGACTTCTTATTTTACTTATTGAATTCTTGTTCATTCAAGTTTTTAATGAAGCACTTTCACATTGTAGCCGTAGCATGCATTTTCTTTTTTCAACACGGGTTAATCTGACCAATGCTTACGCTTTCACTGTAGGGATTTGAGGAGCAAGCAAACTTTTCATATTTCTTAAATGTACATCTATTTTGTCAAACATTTGTGTCTCTAATTGTTTATACACATCTTAAATGTTCAATTTGTTATAAAAATCTGGCCGTCGAAACACCCGAAATGCGCGGCACTCTCCTCATGCCAAACTAAACAGCTGATCAAAGTCCATATAAAACAGTTCTCCATCAATAACTCTAAGAACACATCGCCTAAATCAAAACTAATGGCGTAAAAGGATTAAAGAGTTGAGTCATATTCCATCAAGCAACTCTCAAAAAGTACACGTCATGTGATTTCATGTTGACAAGAATGTCATTTCCCCCTTTAATGACCTGTAATTCCCAATTTATCCTCCTTGCTTTTTGTCAATTAATGTTTAACCAATAAACCATTACATCCAACCAGACAGCCATAACTGGATTTATTCAATTTAATTGATTAGATGATTAATTAACCCTGTCTGTTTGATTAGATAACGCTGTGTGTAATGTTTAGGTCAGAGGAAGGAAGGAGCTGATGTGAGTTCAGTTTGAATGTGGCAGTGCGTACGCTACAGATCACAGATAGTGGCACCGTAGTAATGGAGGCTGACTCAGGCTGTAGCTTTGGGGACTCATTAAAGATTGAAAGGGATATTTAAAATGAAGTATTAGTATTTAATGCTTAGGAGGGCTCAAGGTTTTAGAGTTTCTAGCCAACAGTTATAATGGGATTCTTTCATTTTGAGCCTTGTCATCCAGCATTAAAAACTAGTTTTACAGACAAAGAAATTGTGTTTACAATTGAAATAAAGTTGGGTGTCATCTATTTTCATCTCTGGGACAGAAGCTTGAGGATTTAAGACGTTTAATTATCACGGTAGATAATCAAAAAGTCCCTTGTTCCGAGAATCGTAAATGTATTAGTCAAACTGAAACTAGTCGGTTAACACCTTGGTAGTCTTAGCACAGATTATAAAAAAGTTGTTGATGAATAATAGTTTCAATCTTCATATGTCAAGGCGTTTCCTCTCCAGTTATGAGAAAGATATGCTCGGCATTGGAAAAATGAAGTATGGTAAGTCAATGTCTTGCCATACCAGCTAACTGTTAGATTTTGTATCTTTAGGTGGGCTAGAACTTTTGCTAGTTCTCAAACAGTTTACTACAGTTTAAACAACTTATTTCTAACCATCAGACCAAAAACTAGAGAGTTCCCCTTATCTTCTCTCAACAGTCATCAGCAGATGATCTGGAGGTCACCTGGTCATCATGCAGCTTTACAGGAAGTCAGAACAAGATGCAGATTAGGGCTGTCTTAGCTGACTTTAGCTACCAGGTTATACATTGTTTTATCAGTGCTAATATAAAGTTATAGTCTTTTAATCCTTCACATTTTGAACAAACTGTTTCTTACGTGTGTTACATTAGTGCAAATTTTACGGATCGCAGTTAGAAATGACGCTAAACTGGAGAGGTTGTCATACTCTACGTCTGCTTTGTGTTTCACTCTAGATCCCAAAAATTAAGTGTTCTAGTTTTCAAAACACATTTCCAGTACCAAAGCGAGCAACAAACGTGTCGTTGCGGTACTTTTCCAGACCAACTTGAAATTTCCATTTGAAAATGAACTCTTCCTCACCCTGGCTCTAATGAAAGAACATTCTTCTGGTAATAGCTTTTAAAACACGCTCATTAATCCTTAAGGCTTTTTCACAGAAATCACGTACAGTCATTATTATAAAGATATTTGAAACCACACAATTAAGAGATGAAGACCGCTCTGTGCTTTTTGAAAGGCTGCTCTCATCGTAAAAATACAAGGACATCCAGGGGCTTGAGAGACCAGTGTCTATCTTTATTGAAGATATCAACTGTAAAAGGCGTCTTTGAGCAAAATATATGAAAAGTCAGATGGTTATAAATGTGAGTTTTTTACAGCTTCTTCAAAAGGAACTGCCAACAGGCTCACACTATCATATTGCTTAAGCTTAGCTAAGCAACAATGGGTCATTCAATCTGGTAAAAAACTATTTACAAAAACATATTTTCTAAAATAAAAGAGACTACACTCTCTTTAGTTATCTTTTATATGTGAACCTACATAATTCATGCACAGATTCTTTGGTAATTTAGCATCATTTATTTCGGTTTATTGAATAATTACAAATAACCTAATTTCTATGGTAGTTAACTGGCATTACTTCCGAGGCCAAGAAGTATATCATTACTTAACTACAGTACATTATTGTGTGAGCTAAGAAGTATCTTCGGAAATAATTCAGGACCAACATAAATTCCATGCGTTTAAGCTACTGTAGTACGCTTACAAAATAAACAGATGTTAGGCTTCAATGAGGAGCCAGCTTTGATCTGCTTCTGTGTACATTTAAAGAGCCATTGCTAAAAACATTCTAAGAAATTGCAGGTGGTAAAACTCCCAGCGTTATCATCGTTAACTGCATATATGTAGAATTGAATAGCAGACCAATAGCAACGTTTCATTGGTCGCCAGCTGTGAATTAATAGCAGCTGGAATGCAAGATGATGACATATTGTGTGGAAAAGAGGTTCAACATCTGTTTTGTGTCTCTCCATATCTGAGTTTCTTGAAGGCTATGGAATGATGTATCTAGGGAGTATTCAAAAAAGGAAAAATGCACTAATTAATGCATTTATCACCTCACGTATCTAGTGTATGCCTTTTTTCAAACTTACTTTCGCACATTTACGCCTAAGGCAAGGCAAGTTTATTCATAAAGCACTTTTTAGCACACGACAATTCAAAGTGCTTTACAAAACAAACGAAAAGAGTTTTTAGGAATGAATACTGTAAAAACACATATATAATGGCATGTTACAACAGGCATTAAAAAGCAAAGATAATAAAATAAACACAACAGGTATACAATACACGTTGAAATGGCAGACTGTAGTGCGAATAGCAGCTCAATTAAAAGCAGCGGCAAACAGATATGTTTTCAGTCTCGATTTAAAAATGAGTTTCTGCAGACGTGCATGATTTGGTTAGTTTGTTCCAGATTGTAATGATTTAAAAACTAGTAATAGTACTTTAAAATCAATTCTTTGGCCGACTGGAAGCCAATGTAAAGATTTCAAAACCGGACTGATGTGATCCACTCTTTTAATGTTAGTGAGGACACGTGCAACGGCGTTCTGAAGGAACCTAAGGAGTTCAAACATTCTCTACAGTGATATACGAGACGTGACTAATTCTCCTTGTAAACTGTGTGTTCCTGTGCCTCACAGTGAGGAGTTACATCATTGAAACCCTAGAGCTGGTAGCAATGAGCGACTGAAGGACGCTCGAGGCCACCCTGCTGCTCTGATATCAGCAGGACTTAGGAGGAGTAACGGGGGAAGAGGGGGTAAGAGTGACAGGAGTTTGAAACAACTGCATGATTTGACCTGTAAGATCGAGGAGAGAAAGTTGTAATTATTTATACTTCAGCTCAGTTTTCTGCCGCTGGCCTGTAAGCATTAGAGTAAACTGAGATTTAGCTGCTTTGCTCAAAGGTACTTAACCGGTTATCAGTAAGCGCAGAGGGAAACTACTCTGTTATTCTGAATTTACCAATGTTTTTTCAATTTTTGCAAGTGAAATGTTTTCCTCAACTTTAACCTTGAGAGAGGCATTTTGCAACATAGGAAATATGGTGGCAGTTATGGTAAAATGAAACAGATGTTTCTCTAAGATCGAGGAATGAACACACGTGTTGTAAACAAAGATGTTACCTGGCACATGCACATTTTGTACATGTAGGACACACAGCCGATGGACATGCATGGGAAAACACAAGGTAATCCCTTCAGAAAATGCACAAGATTCAATTTATATCCGACAAAACAGATGGGTTTAGTGTTTATCCTTTTTTTTATAACAAGGACTTTCAAAGGCATGCTAAAGTAAAGGATTGTGAAGAATTATGATCATCATTTCTCACTATTTTCTGATGTTTTACAGAGAAATATCACCCTAAATAAAGATCAATGTGATGTATTTCAGGAGGTCTTTATTACGAAATGACTTTGATCAAATTGGGTTTATTTGGGCCATTTGCTCATTTCAGTGAGCAATACACAGCAATAGGCGGGAAAATCTAAGTTCAAATCCAAAAGAGAGAGATCAGCAAGAGGAGGAATGCCCCTTGGATCCCGACCAAGACCACTACTATTTGTAAAACCATGGCCAGGGGAGGATTCCCACCAGTAATTCTGCATCAAATAAAAGAAAGGTATGAAGTTCTTGTGAGCTGAGCTGTGTGATTTTATGTTATGCATCTCTCTGTACAGCACTTTGGTCTGGAGGTTATAAAGTGCTATATAAATAAAGTTGGAGTGGATTGACTAAATTAGATAGTTGTAAAAACGCTTTTAGTCTGGTTATTATGCTACTTTGAACTCAGAGGGACTTTTAGAACTTCTTGTTTTCCACAACCTTTTAGAAATCTTCTGTGGAATCGGTTTTGTCCTCCCCCTCAAATATGTATCACCAAGGGCAGATCGATTCAAACTCTGACAGCATATGTGATGCTATCCGTTTGACTGTGGGATGTTTGTTTATTATTATACAGAATATGTGACGTAAAAAAAAAATTAAGAAAACTTAAATCTACCATTATGGAGTACTTAAAGACATGTTTGAGAACATTCAAGTGTCTCAACATGTTCTCATCCACCCACTGAAGCTCATGTATCCTAATTCAAGCCTAACAGAAGGTTGAGAAATACCCCCATGAATCAGAGAGCAGAGGTGGGTTGACTCGTGAGAGAGAGCCGACTGTTGACAGTTTCTCTTTTTGCCTCCTTTCACCATGCAACCACTTCCTGTACAAACCACAACCACTCTCACTTTAACATCAATACAACTGTCATGCCTCATGTACAAGGAAAAACACAGGCAAAGATAGAAAGAAAGAAGGAGAAAGAATGAATGAGGCAGAGAGGGATTTTCCCTTTGGTTATACGGGACAGAAAACTCTGAGGGCGGATTGCGTAACTCGTAAATGTCCACTATTACGCACCGTAAGTCCCTGGACGGAAGATCTGTGCGAAAATGATGACATTTATGACATTATTTTGTGGTAGAACTAAAATTCAGACCGTGACAAACGTTGCACTTTATGACTCAAGAGACATTTCTTCAAATATGAAGGTTCAGATGACAGCTTGGAAAATAATATCTGTGTGGACATGCGAGTTAACTCCACTTGTTTCCAAGGTGATGTCACTGTTTTTTTTAAAACAGTGACAGCACACCAGCCTGTTGTTAGTCAACATGTTGTGTTGGTTGTTCCAAAGCAGAAGCAGCAAAAACAAACAACCATAGCAGCGAAAATCCAAACCAGGCAATGCTATCGGTCACCATCAATCCATGCAAGCTTTGATCATATCGCTTGATCTTTGCTGACTCACTTTCTACGGCTACGCAATGCTCTCTAACAGCGTGTTCAGACAGAACGCGCCAGTTGAAAATGTTCCAACTTCAGGAAAATATGCAAATATCCTGGGGCAGAAACAGAAAGGAGAAAGACTGCAGGAAAATACTTGAAAGAAGCAGAGGTTTAACCCTCCTGTTATCCTTGGGGTCAATTTGACCCAATTCAATGTTTAACATAACTAAAAGAAAAAATTTCACATTATTTTTCTTAACTTTTCCTAAATTAGTGAGGATTAATGGGCAAACATCAAATCAACATGAAGATCTTTTTTATATGTCCTGTACGCATCGGTGTTCAGGCTGTTTTAGTAGTATAAAACATATACAAATGTCAATATTTTACACATATTTGTGTTGATTGTGTAGGATGATATTGAGGTGAATATTAAATGCATCTGTATCATTGTAAAACAAAACTACCCTCTGCTTTAGTTATTGGTCCTTTAACAACATTGAAAAGATCTTACTTTAACATTTTATTTCTGTGTTTTTATGGTGATTTATATATTTTTCGATAGTCACAGAATTCTGGATGTATAAAGGGGTCTGTAGGGGGGAAGGTTGGGGTAATGTTTTATTTAAATGTTTATTTAGGTAGTCAACTAAGATACCTAAAGCAACAGAGACATACCTTTTGGTTAACATTTGGAATATGATCATTGTCTTGAGTTTTAAACTACTAGGGTCAAATTGATCCCAGAGGATAAAGGGTGTAAAGTAAATCTGAGGATAACAGGAGGGTTCATCTAAATCTTCTACTTTCTTGATCTGAAATGATGAAGAAGTTTATGTAAATGATTGCTGGCAGAAATAAACTACTCTTTTTTTCTTGGCAATACATCGGCTATGAAACGGGTTGGTCTAGTATCTCTGTGGAGCTTTATCTGAGATGTAAGCTTTGCAGTCAACGGATTCATTTACCTTCACCCTTTCACTCTAAAGAGGGAGATTTAAAAAGGTGTGAAACTGGTGTCACACAGTCAATTAATATCATCTCTGTTTTGGTTGGAAAACGTGTATGTTACAGTTCCTATAGTGTTCGCCAGTGTAATCTGTGATTAATACAAATAGTGTCCATAACTTAGGCTTTAGTTTTAAAACATTATGATTCAATGCTAGGATCAGGTTTGGTTTCTGCTACAGGTGTTTGTGGTTTTAGGGAAGCTCCTGACAGTGATACTATGCAGAGTCCAGCCATGAGGTGCTTTCTTTTGGTGCATACATTTACAGCAAAGCAGGACATTGATAGGGAGATGGGAGTAATATTTTGTTAGGAACATATGTGAAATTGAGAGACTAAAGAGCCCCTCTGGCTAAATTCAGATAAAACCAATGTTCTTCTTAATGTTCCTGTTTTTTCTCAATTATCAAATCAAGTTTTATTTATATAGCACATTTTTAAACCGATTTTTGGTCGAGCCAAAGTGCTGCACATACAATAAAAATACTTTACAATAAAAACACTTTTCAACAAATACAACAGCACAAATACAAAACACATACAGAAATGTGTTTTTACAAAAATGTCAGGAGTCATGCTCTGCTCAGACTAGGAGGCCAGAGAGAATAAATTCGTTTTAAGTGTTGATTTAAAAACCCCTAGGGTCTGGGCTGACCTCACATGGAGGGGCAGAGTGGTCCAGAGCCTGGGGCTATTATTGTGGGGTTTCTTTAAGCTTGGAAGTTTCCTTGTCTGCTGCAAGGATCAAATTGTAAGCCCCCTGAGGCACATTTGCCATTGTGAATTTAGGCTATATAAACACAATTAGGTTTATTGATGGATAAGTTTGTTCCAGTATCAGTCCCTAAGTAACCTGAGTGTAACCCTCAACCACAATCTGAAATGTACTGATGTTTGAGGCATGGCAAGGATCCAATGTAAAATGTTGTAAATATATCAGAAATAATGTGAAATTGGCAACTGTCTACCAGCATCTTTTATGACTATTTATGAGTATGTATTTAATACTAATATCAGAAACCAGTGATTCTGTTATGTATCATGTGTTTTTATTCATATGACCGACTAGTTCCAAATGTGTCTGGCTGTTGTTTATGCCAATCATTTGAAACCACAGAGAAGATACGCCAACTAAATGATGACTCCTTACCAAGTGGTTGATAATGATAGACAGCAGTGTGGTCTGCAGCAGTAGTGTTTATGTCTGTTCTCTGAGGAACGTTATCAGAGATGTGCCTTTTTATTGCTACAGTACAACAACAGCACATGAACACAGCTGAGTTCGGAGTAACTGCCAAAATTGAGTAGGTAAAAAGTGTGTTTGTGAGAGTTGACAGGGTGAGAAGTCAGTGGTCTAGACATGTACTGTCTAGGGGAGAAGTTAAGTGTGTGTGTGTTTGTCACAGTAAGAACTGCACCGTGGTGAGAGCAGAGAAACAAATGAGTCAGGAACCAGATTCCTGGAACTCTTCCTACACACACACCTTCATGTTTTAAACCAGTTTCACCACTGGAAATATTATAATGATATCTATTTTTATATACAGGGACAATAAAAGGCTTGAGTTGAGATTCTACTGAATTGTATTATCACATGTAGTGATCAGATCAAATATTACCCTTTCAAATGAACCTAACATGCAAAGGGCTCGACAAGAACAAGGCGTCAGTGTCAATCATAACAAGGACTTTCACTCTAATGTTATCACATTGATATCAAGTGCACCGTTTCCTCTTCTCTCTCCTGCACCGGAGCTAAGGCAATGCTAATGCTAGCTAGGGATAGCGTTATGCAACTTCTTTACGTCCGATATCGATACTGCAACCCGGAGAATCTGCCAAAACTCAATCTCACATCTCACTCTTCTGAATTATGGGAAGTGTAGTAGAAAAGCACACCAATGAGCAGTTTGGACAAAAGATAGGAAACAATAACAACTGAAGAACTTTGCTTTTGCACATTCATTCAAATGTTCTTCTGTCTCAGTTTTGAACACATCCAGTTTCACTTCGAACACGGCTGTAATTGTCCTGACTCTCTTTGACACACACGTATTCCACTCCTCAAATGTCTCTCTGTTTATTACCATCAGCTGAAACTGTCAAGTGCCCTTCATTTTTGTAAAGCTCACTCCATTTTAATAACTCACTGAACAAAATTATTTATAGATCAGTTGTTGATTTGTCTGCTAACCTTTTAATTCATTTTGCAAGTGTCAGACCTCCATACATTTTACTAAACACTAATAAGGATGACAGATAGCAAAAGACATTCTATGCTAAATCTCCTGCTAAATCCTTGGATTCCCCACCTTTACTATATATATCCTTTATTTAACCAGGTAAAAGACTCATTGAGATTAAAACCTCTTTCCAAGAGTGACCTGGCCAAGAAGGGCCGCATGAACGAAGTCACAACAGATAAAACACAGACAAGACAGGCAGACAAATACAGCTGTAAAACACAAATAAAATGGCACATTAGTGAAATAAAACAAACTATTACAAATCATTGAAAACTAGCAACATTTTAAAAATGTTGATTTACGAGCACTCACATCTACCAATGGTGGGGTGTTCTCTGTCCTTTAAGATGGACCTGAATTCCCCCATAGTGATTACATCTGAGAGTTTCAGCTCCTTCTGTACATTATATCCAAGCGGCATATTTAACAGCTGTTTTACCCAGTTTTGTTCTCACTGTAGGAACCAGCATCTGAATAAAATCTTGGGAGTGCAGGCCATATAGACTTTCTCTTTGACACATATATGTGAAAATGTAGGAGGGAACCAACCCAAGCAGAGGTTTATAAATAAAACCCAACCAATGGGAAAGACAAAGATGGCCAATTAGCAGCAGCATATAAAGTGCAATGGTGTACTCGATATCCACATCCAGTAATACATCGTAAGGCACAATGGTACACAGTATCCAAGCTCTTTAGGAACTAGTCAGAGGCATTCATGTACAGCAGGTCACCATAATCTAATACAGGTAAAAACGTTGCACATATCAAATGTTTCCTCGTCTGAAAAGAGAAACAGGATTTATTTCTGTAAAATAAATCTAATTTTATTTTTATCTTTGAAACAACACCTGCTGTACCCCCCCCCCCCCCCCCCCCACACACACACACACACACACACACACACACACACACACACACACACACACACACACACACACACACACACACACACACACACACACACACACACACACACACACACACACACACACACACACACACACACACACACACACACACACACACACACACACACACACACACACACACACACACACACACACACACACACACACACACACACACACACACACACACACACCGTCTTGGGGACAAACCCTAATGTTTTCACTTTTTAACCACAGTTTCAGTTAAGATAAACATGTTAGATTCAGCTTTTTTTCTGAAAGATAAAGCAGGATCTACAGTCTGCTGAACGACAGTATTTGTCTTCTTCAGAGACTGATGGAGACGGATGTGAGTGTGGTCTCCCTTCTGATGCTTTAGTGACCACACTGGGGCTGAATGGATCATATTGATTGCAATGCATGTTTCCGTTCCAAACCCAACCGCAGAAATCAGGGAAACCACAGAGCTCGGATTATCCTAAAAAAAAAAAGACAGTCTATGTGTCCTAACAAGTTTTAAAGTTTCTGTATTATGAATTCTTAAGCATCCTCATGAGCAGAGTATATACAACGCGTGAAGAATGAAATGTGACTGATGGTTCTTATTCAGCGGCAGTGGTGTAACATAATAAAGTACCTTTATTCAAGTACTTTACTACGATTTTGAAGAACTCAAGGTTTCATAGAAGATCCCAGGAACACAGACTTCTGGGAGTTTTTGCATAGATAATCTCTCTGATAGCAGAGCATTATAAACAGGCACAGCATTCCCACGCTCCGTTCATCCTGGTGGCTAGCTGCACGCTAAACTCTGATTGGATAAGACCACAGCTGTTTTACATTGGCTGGGATCCCTTATCTGCGTGTGAGATCCAGTGCTGGAACACATTTTAATAAAAAAATTAATTAAAAAAAGACAGTCCTGCATTCAAAATGTAAGTATCAGCTTCAAAATGTACCAAAGTAAAAGTACTCGTTAAACATAATGGCCCTTTAAAGGTCATATTAAATAACCTGGGCAAGGGTTCATGCCTTCCATTTCTTGCAAGGGATGAACATGTACAGGAAAAGTACAAATCAATGGTATGCACACATTTGACTTCCTATCCTTTATAGGATTTGATTATTTTTCCACCATACATATTTTTTCATCGATTTCTCCTTCTGGCTTCAATTTTTTTTTTTTTTTTGTGATGTAACTATCAATGGTAATTTGATGATCTAACCGATACATACTAGTGAGGTGCATTTTCCTGAGAAAACTCACTTCATCAGAGCAGGAATCTTTTGAAATCTTATTTTGTAGGGAACGCACCCATTGATTGAGCCGTTTGGTTGATGCTGCTGCCGGCTGTTCACTGAAGTGCACTCTGTCACACTGCCTTCATGAGACCTATGCTATAGAACAGAGAGCATCCTGGTGGTGGCTTTCTGAGGATCAATACAGTGAAGGGCGTGAGTGCTGAGTAAAAGGGGAAAATACACATCATATTTCTCCTGGTGACCTCGGCCAGTGCAATTAGAATTCGTGAACAGAAATCACAAGGTGAAAGATTTCAGATTCTGTCAAACAAATCAGATTTTACTGACAGGAGTGATGTGGAGATTTACCTTCCTCAAAATGTTGATAGTGTATCAGTCAAAGGATTATGTGTCAGTAGCTCCAACAGCTGATTGACATCTAAGGCAGTTGGTTAATGTTAGGGTAAGGTTTCCGCTGTCACTCTGATTCTGTCCTTCATGTTACCTCTCCTAAAAATGTCTTCCTCTTTTAATGCTTTGAATTTGAGTTGAAGAAACTTCAGAGATGTTTTGGAGGAGCAAAGATAAAAAGACAATCTAAATCTTTTAGCGAGCGTGATTTAATAATCACAAAAATAAAAATATATAAATTTCATTCCACTCTTTTTAGGATCAAGCGTAAAATGGGACTACAGACTTTCAAAGCTTTATTCAACAAACCTCAATATAAGCTTCAAAAGTACAACATGTGTAACTGCCAAAGTAAAGTCATGCTGAACAAAATGTGTGATTCATAAATGTCTGTTTGCCACAGATCTTTTTTCCTGCAATATTCCAAAGGTGATATGTAAATAAAATCGTACTTGTTTATGTACTAGTAAAGTACTACCACACAAACATTACTGTGAGTAAATGTGTTGATGTTAAATGATGAATCACTGATAAAGATATATAAACTGCAAGGATGGCATTAGTTTGTCGAACACCGGTGATTTTCTGAGGCTTCTTTTTTCTTTGATCATGTTATTCTACATGCTGGTTGGGATATGCACACTTTAATATATTCCCTGGGGTGTAAAAGGGGGACGGGAAAAGGAATGTTATCAGATATCCACACTTAGAAGTCTTATTTCTCAGTGCATGTCAACCTCTTGGCTTATTTTAAACATGCGTGTGAGTTTTTAAACGATACAACTACAGGTGGTCCTTCAGTGGCAGCCAGATAAAACTGCTGCTACAAATAAAATAGTGAAGATGGAAGAACTAAAAAAGCATGTATGCCAGAATAACAATATTATCTCTACCTCTCTGAACTCATAAATATTGACATGTCTCCATTTGTCTCTGTTTATCCACTCCTTGCTTCTATTTCCTCTGCTCTCCCCCTCAAACATAATCTACCTCTCCCTTCCTCTGATCGCTTCCCATGTACAACTTCCTTTCCCTCTGACCCTTTGTCATCCATAAATATTGATAGGCATCTCCTTATTGCTTCTTTTCCTCCATGTCTGTACTCCCTAGTGAAATACGGCGAAAATAAACACGTCTGGATTGGAAACATTGCCCTAAGCCTCAAGAAGCAATGTGCAGACTTAATAAGTTGATAACCGAAGGAACAAATGGATTTTTTTGAACCACGTTCATATTCTTGTGAAAAACAGGTTCAATCACAGGAGGGCATCGCCTTTATTCCTTGAAAAGCCGCATTACTAACATCAAGTTTTGTTGCATGCAAAGTATTCCTAGAATGTGTTCAAGTTGCAACGAGGTTGTTTGGATCCTAGTGACGCAGCGCAGGTGTGTTTTCTTGAGCAATAATAATAATAATTATATCTCCTCCATCTGCTTCATTAAGAAGTCTGAGGTTGCTTAAGAAAACGTAGGTGCAAGCTTTTCCCTTGCAAACAACTTGTTAGCATAAAAGATAAGCAGCTAAAAAGCCCAGCTTGACCCAAACCCCTGCTGTCACTGATTATAGTCTTTCTATTAAGATTTCATCCATTTACACATCAAAAGGTTCCCATTCTTGGGAACCTTTTGATGTGTAAATGGACAAACAACCGTGTGTGTGCGTGTTGTAGAGGTTATACAGCATATTAAGAATCCATACATCAAACAAGGTTAAAAGAAAATAGCACTTATTGTGACATGGCTTCAAAACCAAACTCAGTGGGTGTGTTTAAAAGACTGACACATTCAAGTGATTTATCTGCACCGGTTTACTATGACCAGACAATCAACTTTGCTGTGCGTGTGCGTGTGCGTGTGTGTGTGTGTATACGCTTTCTCAAGGACACAGGAAAGCAAGAGCCCAAATTGGGCGAAACACCTACATGTCGTAGTGTGCTCTTCGATCAATAACCCCCACACACACTCACACACACACACACACACTCACACACACACTCACACACACACACACTCTCACACACACACTCATACAAACAGACACTCACACAAACAGACACTCACACAAACAGACACTCACACAAACAGACACTCACACAGACAGATGAGAAGGCACCATGTATCTCGTTTACAGATCCTTATAACCACATCATTCTTGGATCACGGAGGAGAATAAAGAAATCGCTTGATCTCTACTCTCCTCCCATCTCCATTCATCATCCTGCAACACGTCCATGTTTAGAGGTCACATGGGAGGCATTATATTGAGCCTGTGATGCAGCTGTACAGCATGCACAATATCAAGAAGATGTTTCTCCATTATGAGCCAGACACTAGAGGATTATCGGTATAAAATAGGGAAGGTAATACACGCTGGTGGAAGTTACTAGTACAATTACTCAAGTACAGTACAACTTTAAAGAAATGTACACAACCTAGCATAACATGTTCTGATAATACTTGTGATATTTTTAATGTAGGACTTTTAATTGTACTGCAGTAATTTAACATTAATGTATTAGTACTTTTACTACATCTAATGACCTGAATACCAGCACTTGTAATGGAGACATGGTAGAATGGAAGTATAGCATGTAAGCTTTGACTAAATACAGAGAGCAGCACGAGATGTGATGGGATGGTGGACTTGGTAGAGGCTTGCATCGATCAACACTTATGTATTGATCCAGCATGTATGTCACGGTGGGTCAGAAATAACCTATTATGTGCTTTGTATGGGGGGATCGCAGCCTGACCCCTCCTCAAAACTAATGACCCACTTATACGTCAATGAAATGGCCTCCCAGGTGATGGCTCGGTAAGCAGTAAGGACACAGGATTGGATTCTAATCTTCTTTTAAAGGTCACCTATCATGCTATTTCCAGGCAATAGCATAGGTCTCAGATATATAATAATATAATATATAAAAAACATGTCTATGAAGTGTTTTGCTCAAAATACCAAACAGATCACCCATTCTAGCCATGCCTCATATCCCTCTATTTCACTTTTTTTAGATATAAATATTCAGTAGTGACATATTACAATATAGTATCCAAATCGTGGATTACAAGGATCACTTCTGAAACAGTATGGAGCTCAAAGGCTTTCTCTCTTGCCGGTTATACCACAAGGTGAGTTCCTGTTTATTTCCTGCTTCTTCACACACATGCTCTCCAGTACAGGATAGCTCTGAGTGTTAGCGATGCTAATGTAAACACCGACCATATTACGTCCAAAACAGTCGGGCATTGTTTCTGATAGCAACGTTTCTGATTGGCCCGTGGGTCCACATTTCAGATATTACGTCATATCGGACGCAAATCTGGATCAGCTCCGTTGTAGCTCCGTTTTTAGAGATTTGGGTACGGAGGAAAAGGGGTTTTATTTTCTGACGCTGCGTGAGTTCCCTGACACACCGGGGACACATATTTATGTATAAAAGACATAAATATGTGCATTTTGCATGATAGGTCCCCTTTAAGTAAGGTTTTGTTTGAATAACAGTGTAAATATGTACTGCATGGTGCACCTCAGGTCCTACAGTGAGTCATCAAAGGGAAGTGTGAGAAAATCCTGAGGTGCCAAGAGAACGTTCAGTAATATACAAAATGAGCCAACTGTCATTTGTTGAAGTTGTTGCCAAAAAACAATGTTTTAAATTGATGTTTTTATAAAAACCTTTTGTCCTTGTAGTAGCTACAACACTCTTAAAGCTATCAATAGCATAGCCAGTAAGTGTACTGTAAGAACATATTTCAATAGGCTACTCAATTATATTAAAATAAATTTAAGATTTCAGCATAATGTTTTGCACAGAATCAATATCGCCTATCGAATGAAGCTTCCCCTACAAAGTTATTTCGTGTCGTTTTGCATTGCAGAACCACCTATTTATCTTATAAGGGAGCTTTAATCAACCTACTGTTTAAGTCTGTCTTACATAGTTGTACAGTTTGCTGAAATAGAATGAACTGGATTGGAATTATAGTTCTTGGAGGAAATAAATCATTCACATGTATCAACAGAGAATAGGTCGTTGGTGGCAGCCCAACAAAACCACACCCTCTGCAGTGATATAAAAGGGGTCCTTGTGCCTAGAAAGAATGTTTCAAGACTCCTAAATCATACATTCAATGATTAGTCACTAAGTCACTAGTAGAAAATAGCTTGAATCCCCTCTTTCTCCTTAACTTTGTGCAGCCATTTGCAAAATATGTGGAGGTCATAGAGAGGCAGGATTTGAGACTTAACCTTTAACTTTATTATCCCTGAGGGGCAAACAAGAAAAACATTGACCACGTCTCCACAGGATGTGTTCAGGAACCGTGCTGACTGTGGGTCACCCGTGTTTTGGCAGCATTATTGATATTGATTGAAACTAACTTTCTGGCCCAGTCATGTGTTCCTTCAGGGTTTGGTCCATTATATACAAAGGCTGTACAGTATATGTGCTGCAGCCTCCATTGGTTTGATGAAAAATATACATATTGATGGTGATCAGAGTTGATTATTATTGCTATTCCAATGAAATTGTTAACTGAATGTATTAAATACAATTTTAAAAAGCACCAACACACACCATCACACTGTGTCGAAACTATTTGAAGGAAGAAGAGGTGTCTAACATTGGCCTGTTTGATTTCCCCTAGTTCATTATCCGGTCAATATGCTGAGCTGTACGGTTTGATATAAAGGAGGAAAATGTTAAGATCTTGGAACCACAAGGATATAAGGACTCAAATGCACGACCCGGGAGCCAGAGGAAAAGTATAATTATTATACTTTATTAACAAACAACACTCTACAAAAGAAAGCTAAACATAAATCGCTCTCAACGTGAGGACAGAAACTTACGACAGAGTTTCAGGAGCGTAGTTAGAGTATGGTACAAAAAAAGGCAATCGTGGAAAGTGCAGAGATCTGGCATGAGGACAGGACAAGACGAACTGACAACAAACAAAGGGGAACGGGGGAATACATACAGGAGATAACAAGGCACAGGAGATAACAAGGCACAGGTGAAAACAATCAGGGGCGGGGCTGAAACTGATGAGAGCAGGAGAACACACTAGGAAAGACAACACAAGAATAACAACACATGATGGACTCAGCATTTCTGACGGTGCATCTCTGATATATATCGCGATATGAAAAATGCAGAGTTTTTTTTACCAGAAGAAGATAAGCACCAGTGTACTGTAAAGTCAAATGAATTGTGATCTGGTTTGCTGTGCATGCATTGCACCCATATCACTCGCATGCAACACTATCTTGTGCCTTAGTCATGAAAAATTTGAATTGTTCAAGTTATCGTCTTGTAGCAACTAGCAAGCAGCAAAAAAGGTATAGTCAGGTCCTTCCATTTGACTGTTGCAGGTGCACACATTGCGATTTGGATGCTGAATCGATGTATTGTGCAGCCCCAGTGTGTGTGTGTGTGTGTGTGTGGTAGAACAGGAATGTAGACACAAAAGCCAGGTGAGATCTCTGACGTCATTGAACACACCATTTACCGCACACACACGGTTCTGACAGGAGAGCTGTCCAGGCTTAACATGGGTTACACACACACACACACACACACACACACACACACACACACACACACACACACACACACACACACACACACACACACACACACACACACACACACACACACACACACACACACACACACACACACACACACACACACACACACACACACACACACACACACACACACACACACACACACACACACACACACACACACACACACACACACACACACACACACACACACACACACACACACACTTTCTCATCAAAAACATAGCGCTGTTGGACATTCCTTGGGAACGGAGGAGGATGTTTAGCCGGTCGTATGTGGAGGCAGAGAGAGGCACAAAGGGGAGGATGTTTTCTTTACTGTATGTTCATAAACTGGAAGAAAAGTCAGACCTCGGCAAACACAGTCGATCATCAAAATAATCATAACAAAAGGAAATGTTGTTTTGGACAGAATATGCAGAACTTTCTCCGTATTGATCCACCAAAAACCTCTTAACGGCAGCAGGAGAAATGCTGACTGCTGAGGTGTGACTGAGAGCATTAGGTGCATTTGAGTAAAGCTGCATGGTAATTACAGAAGATGAGTCTCATTAATAAATAAACAAATCTACCACTTCTTTCCTTTTGTGGCTTTCATGTCGTTGTTTGAGAAAAACATCATGAAAAGAGTAATGATGAAACAGAAAGTTAATAAATATCAAGAATGACACTAAAACTTGTGAAGCGTGTTTTTTTTTGGATGGCCGTGAGAATAAGTTGGACGAACAACAACAATGTATTCTCCTTTCGGCCTTTTACTTAAGAGACATAAATGCGTAATGGTGCACGGCAAGATATAGTTATATATCTTTTTTTTTCTCGCATAATTCAGACCTTGTGTGCTGCTTTATTTGAACACTTGTGAACAGAAGAACTGCCAAAGAGGCTATGAGGAATGTGGATCTGATGCTTTCCATCCTTGCTCCTTCTGTCTGTGAATAATTACAATAACAACGTGGGATAAAAGGAAATAAATTAAGAATAAATCTCAACAAAACACAAGAGTTGGAACCGACACAACAGAGAATAAATATTTGTTTTGACTGACTCAGACACATTTCTTTCAGTTAGAAATACCATGTCTCTCTTTTAAGGGGAAAAAAATGCACTTAAAGTTGTTTTTATGCATTTTTTGGTTCGTTTATGTTTTTTCCAAAATGATTTGTTATGCATTATCCCTCCCAAAGAAGACTCAATTTGAGGTTGATTGTCATTTTAAGGGAATTATTTTTCACTACTCAAAGTCACTACACCCACCCCAGGTTTTTAAGGTCATTTTATAGTAAATTAATATTATATTTTCTGCGTGTCCCTCTACATGTCCTTCTAAGAGAAGTACTGTAAATCGCATGACGGCCTCATGGGGGGAGTTCATTAGAGTAAAACAGACTTCTTTAGAAAAGTCTACATATCCTTCATTCTCATAATAATCGCTCACACTTCATCTCACTCTGACAACGGTAAACTTGGTCAAGATGTAAAGGAAATGAAAAACACCAGAAGGTCGACACCTGTCAAGCTCCTAGAAATGTATCTGACGCATTCAATGGACAAAACTTGGACCAATCAATCACTGTGATATCTGTCCACAGTGGAGTGCAGTCCTCCCATTTTATTAGAAACAACAACGGCTTTATAGTGAATTATAGCACCTATCATTTATTCATCACGTTTACCTGTCAAACATATTCTGCCCAATATCTCAAACAACATTATTAAAGCTACTTGTACTTTACCTGTATTTTCAATATCTCAAACAACATTATTAAAGCTACTTGTACTTTACCTGTATTTTCAATATCTCAAACAACATTATTAAAGCTACTTGTACTTTACCTGTATTTTCTATTTTATGCTATATACTTTATGCTATATTGGCTTCAACTACATTTTCAAAGCCAATATTGTACATTTTACTGCACGATAATTTCTCAACTGTACTTACTTGAGATATTGAGATGATTAGCTAATATAAAATATAATTCAATGTCTGACTTCTTCTTTTTCTGCTGTCCAAAATGTTGCTTAACAACCCTTAACTATAAATGCGTTAAACCTGCTTTAATTTCACACTTCAATACAAATCAACATTTAGGTTAAACAAATGACATTTTAATCTTTTATACCTGTCTATTTGATGATATGGAATGACTTAGTTCTTGGTATTGTTATCTGTGGAAGAATATAACTCAAGTGTGTTGAAACTGTGTGTTCTCCAACTATGACCTGCAGGAATGCTGACCTCTACTCTTCCTCTTTCCACTCCTCTCCCTCCCTTCCATGCAATTAGTTTCCAGTGAAAACATGCGCCTTTTAATTCACGCTGAATGTGGTTCCCAAGCAGGAGAGATCTTAATCTGTCATCCTTCATATTAGGGCTGCTCGATTATGGCAAAAATCATAATCTCGATTATTTGGGTCAATAATTGATATCACGATTATCCATTTACTTTGAAAACATCAATTCATTGGAGATTGAACAGTATGTTTTTAACAGTTGATTACCCTGAACCCTAAGTATACTTCAACGAAAAAAAAAAAAAAACATATAAAAAAAAAAAAAAAGGTTATAATAAAATAATAATCGTTTTATTTCGATTACGCTGTTTTCGTAATCGTTGCAAGCCATAATCGTAATTGCGATTAAAATACGATTAATTGAGCAGCGCTACTTCATATGTAATGGCGGCTGAGGGAGTCATGTAGAAATAAACTATCAAGGAGAACAAACTTGATAGTGAATGATCAGATGGCATCACCGAGACTTTTATTTGCACGGAATAAACCGTTGATATTCAACTCTGCTACGTCTCATGTTTCTCCAGAAGAAGGGCGGATCTCACGGGTTCTTCACCAGGGTGAACTATAGAAATGATCACAGAGGATAATCCAGAATAGAGGCTAAAAGTTTGACTTTTTATCCTCATACGACTCGAAATCTGGCAACCACGTGAAAATCACACGTCTCTGTTCTGCAGAATGCATGTTTGGAGAACTTAAAACGTTTTAAGACTTTATCGCTGGGGTTTACAGCAGCTGAGCTCAGCTTTCCTTTCCCGTTTCTTTAAACTTGATGCTTACACTATAAAAGCCTTAATGTAGGAGTCAAATAAAAAAAGAATAATAAAGGAGAGATGAAAGGAGCTCCAATAAAAGTCAGATATGCATCGCTTAAGGTTTGCTCTGAACGTGCACTGTTTGAAAAAAGTAGAAACGGTAAAGGATGGAAGTTAAAAACAAGCCTGGAGCTGTTTATATCAATCTTATTTACCACAGCAAATACATTTAGAGAGAAGAATTGCTGCTTTTCATTTTCATACACTTTGGAGGACTTCATTGACTTTTCTTCAATTTATTGATGACGGTGGAAAGGATTTTGAAAACAGCTGTTTAATAGTTAAGGGAGGCAGACATATGTTTCCGGAAACACCATCTATTAGAGGATTCTTTCACTGTGGGATGTTCAGGAGATTTTTAGATTTCCATGCAAAAGGACTTTTTTCTTGGCAATAATTATATATATAAATAGTGCTGTGTAGTTGGGAAGCAGATAGGTTTCCTAGGACGAAGACCTCTGGGAATAAAGATATGTGGCGATCCATTTAGAGATAATTGGGTCTGTAACTTGGGAGCAAAAATGTAAGCTTCCGTCTCATCCGCCACATTTTACCGGGTAGGTATAAGACCAGACTGATGAGAGTTCTTTAAAAAAAAAACGAATATGGATCAACATTTTTCCTTTAACAACCACAAGAAAGAAGCCTCATGCTTTCTGTTTCTGTCTGAAAAATCTCTGTGAACAAACAGAACAGAGAGAGGCTGTCAGACAGACTTTATCTTCCTCTCTGTGACGCTCACTGCCTTTGTCCTCCACACACACACACACACACACACACACACACACACACACACACACACACACACACACACACACACACACACACACACACACACACACACACACACACACACACACACACACACACACACACACACACACACACACACACACACACACACACACACACACACACACACACACACACACACACACACACACACACACACACACACACACACACACACACACACACACACACACACACACACACACACACACACACACACACACACACCCCTTTTGTTTGCCATTCCAATAGGTGCTGAAAGGTGTTGTATTGCACGGCTGCCAGGACAGAATGTCTTACAGTAGTGGAAAACCCGTCATGTGTTGAATGCATCAGGATTCACACACACACAGTCACATCATTCCCAACTAATGACCAGAAGAAAAATATCCTTTTTTTTTATTTATAAGTTGGATGTGAATCATTTTAAACGTTTTTTGGCTGCAACTAAATTCATGACTCTGCGGACCGTTTTCCGGTATAATCGATTACTGTTTAGTCTATAAAGTGTTGGAAGTTTCTCAGAATACCTGTTGATGTCATGATAATATATCAAAACCCTTTAATATCTTGACCTTGCTGGATCCTAAACAGTGAAGTATGACTGACTGTTTTTAACAGGAAAAAAACCTCCTGGAAAATGAGACTATTCATCCAGATTTCTGTTCCCCTCTGCCATACAGTACTCTCTGTCTCACCACACACTCAGACCCTACATTTCCTGACAGCTATTCCTATATGGCCGGCTATTGTGTTTCCCTTCCCAGAATTGTGTAACAAACCCAATAAAAGCCTTTTAGGTCTCTCTCCCAGACGCTCTGTCTCTCGCTCCTCACACACTGTGAATCTCATCCATATCGACGTACAAGCTGCTAAAATGACCATCATTTTGAAATGATGTCTTTCACCGACTGAATCAATACACACAATATAATGCACACACACATCTTGATGAATGTGTGTTCTGAGGCAGTAATGGGGACATGGCAGCAGTGGTCAAATTAGAAGAAAAGTGTCCACAGAGTAAAGTAACACATTTAAAAAAGGTCAAAGTATGTAACAATAATTATCTTTTTTTGGTGATGTCCCATCTCCATAATGTCAGTATTCTCTTAGTTTAGATAATTGTTTGATAGGTTTATTTAGGGAACTCTAAATAGGTTTGAACTCAAAATAAAAGCCATTTAATCCACTGAAGTGTGGAGATATACAATTATCTTTTCAAGCTAAATGCATCCTCTGAAGTCTATGATTTTCTAAATCTTATTGAACATTTTCTACATATTATCTACATGGATCATAGGTGCTGGGTACGCACAAATCAATCAAATTAAATAGTGAAGCATTCTGAATTGAAGTTTCTGCAGCAATATAGTTATAAAATGGTTCACTAAGATGAGTGCACAGGTTCTCTATATTTGTAACCATAGTTACAGGACCTTTGATACTGTTGTTGGCTCCCCCTGTTGGCTGACTGTAAACAGTAGATGCTGTCAGTTGTGTAAATAAATGATTTCCATCCTAAACTGCAGCCTTGCACCTCCACACAGGTGTCTCCACTTATTCTTCATTAGTTACATGACTGCGCAGCTTGATGTTGGGAGGATCCAGACACGAAGTCACATGACATCATCAGGGTGCATTAGCTAATGAGGTGTTATTGATTCAGCTCCAACTTGGAACAGGGCTTCTTTCTAATTGGCCGTATTGTTAATCAGAGAAACAGGTAGGGATCTCAGAGAGCGTGACAGTAACGGACACTGAAAGGTTTCCATGGCAACACAGTGTATCGCCAATCGCAGCCGGCCAAATATTAGCAGTGACCTCAGGGCCTGAACTCTTAAACATATACTAATTACTTCCTGAAGAACACTTTCAAATAGACATTTACCAAATGTACTGAAGGGTCAAGGTGGATGTGACATTTATACAATCTGGACACAGTTAATACGACTTTATAATCTCAGTAATACACTGCAGAATGTGAATCAACTAAAATATTTTTAAATGTTAATTACAAGAGATGCAATGTGAATAAGGATGGATCTTATTTTAATGTGAATAATTGCACGTTAGCAGGAATTCAACAACATGGTGAAAGTGAAATCAGTGTTCTCTGTTTCTCTGTTTATGTGAAAGAGAAATTTCCGCAACTTCAGTGTGAATAAATTGTAAATAAGAACTTTAAAATGTGTCATTTTTCGTTTTTTTAAACAATAAGTTAAACAATAAATAACTTCATGACCTATTAAAACCCCTTGTTTATTTTTAGGAGGCTGCTTAGAAACTATGCTCCCTGTTGCTTGAGTTGACGTATTTTCCTTTGTGACGTCAAGTGGAGATCAGCCTGGCTTTAGCAGTGAGATCCAGTGTGTGTGTGTGTGTGTGTGTGTGTGTGTGTGTGTGTGTGTGTGTGTGTGTGTGTGTGTGTTTGTGTGTTTGTGAGTGGTTCTGAGAACACAGATTAAGGGCCATCCCGTAGGAGTTTCAGCTCAATTATGGTTGAGAATTTGATCGCAATCTTGGAGTATAAATTCCCACACACGCTTACACAGTCACGTTCTACAAGTATTCCCAACAAAACTCCATATCTTCGTATGCCTGCAACCGGATGAATAAATGACTAAAAACAAACCAACTACGCCAAATTCAAAAACAAGTGAAGCACACACACAATCACAGGTAAAACGTCATTTCCAGACACAATGAAACGGAGAAAAACTGCCAAACAAAGATGGCTCTGCCTCCCCATCCTTCATCTTTGCATCTGCACTCGTGCATCTGTGTGCCATTATGCCATAAATTCCCCGTGATGCGTTCATTGACCTTGTAATCAAGATTTCTCGACATGTGTGCCGACATGTTTCAAACTCCTATAGCTGCTATAGGGATTTGCGGTGGGCGTTATGCAACAGTTGAAACTTTTCCAAAGGAATAGCATAGCTTACGTTAAACTGGCCTTTCGTTTAACTTCTATCGTCTGCTTTCACTCAGTATAAGGTATGGTAATGTAATGGAAAGCTGCCAACAGCGAGCCAAAGATGACATTGAATGCATTTTGCAATTACTTTAATAAGTGAAACATAACTCAGTCGAAGAACAAATAAAGAATGATGACAGGAACGCTAACACGCCGCTTGAGGCACCAGGCCTGCTCTGTGTGTGTATCAGAAATTGAATAACATCTATGGTCTGCTTACACTAATTTTATAACTCACATGTAACACGGGGGTGTGTGGTAGTGCTACAATCCAGTTACGTACTTGATCTATGCAGGATCATTTCCCTACTGATGGATTACGATGACTCAAGTTTTTCCGGGATGCAGCAAATGCAATTATTTTGTATGTTTGTGTGCATGACCCTTTTACTAAAAGTCACATACATGCTGAATATTCTCGACAAGCAGGTTTACAGTGTGACTCATACATAAAAAAAGTACCCAGACATTTTACAACACATTTAACCTTATATTTGTCCAATTCATTCAAATAAAAAACAAAAGAAAACAACTGAACCTGTTGAGTCATTTTGTATTTACCTTTTTTTTTGCATTATAGTCATTTAAGTCCTGCTTGAATAATTTATTTACAAAGCATTTCCCTTCTGGTAAGAGTACCATTAATATGAAAAGCAGTGCATGAACACCAACTTTGTGTTATTTGCTAAATTGATGGTTATATATGTAAATGAAGGAATTGCATTCCCACAAACACTCCTGATACTCATCTGCACCCTTGGCCAGAATTCATAATAATACTAATTCAATGTTGGACTACATTTTTGCAAAAGGGAGCATAATGACATGAAATAGGTGTAGAGATAATAAATACATGATTAAAGATCTTTCTGTACTAGGGACCCACTTTCTATCCACTTTACTTCCACTATATATATATTTCAGACCAGAAACATCTTCACACTCGGCTTTCATTTGATTTGATCTACACTCCTGTAAGGTTTTGTAAATACGTATTGCACCATAACAATGCAATACAAGTGACAATAAACTGGCCACACACACAGATACAAATTCACCACCAGCAGGAAGAGGTGAAAATACTTCGATAAATGTAAATAAAAAGTAAATAGTAACTGTGAGTAGAGTGGAGTAAAAAGGAGCCTTTAAAATTAAGTGGGTTAGAAGTATAAAATACTTAAAGTACACTTGTAGCAAAATAATACTATGGTTCTTCAGTTAATTACAGTCCACCACTTATAGCAGGCTTGTAAAAATCTGTTTTTAAAAAGAATGCTGAGCTCATCAACAAAGTTTTCCACCATAAGCAGATCTTGAATAGATTTGTCGTCCTTATTCAAAATGTCAACAGATACATAGATTGTTGCCACAGTTATCTCATTTGTTTTTATTCCCTTCTCAGCTCCAATGGCAGGAGTCAGTCTTCCCGAAATATCTGCCAACAGCAGGAGAGCTGTTAAAAGTCTGCATTTATTTCACTTTCTCTGCCACACATAGCTGACACATGAGTTAAAATCAGATAAGCTCTTTAATCCCAGAAATCTGACAAAATGTTTTTTCCAGGCGCGACAACTTTGGCAGCACCTCAGGAATGAATCCTGTATAATCACTGGCACCACTGGAAACTTAAACAGATACAGTACGGTGAAATCCAGCCATGCTTTACCTTGGCTTTTAATCGTGTTTTTCTGCTCTGCACCAAACAGCTTTGACACTGATTAACTTCAACACACACAGGGTTAACTAAATGCTGACTTCATGACTGAGAAATTCACTCTAAGACAGGAATCATTTGGTATTTAAGGACAGCTTTCTGTAAGCTGCTTAGGCCCTTTTTAACGCGTATCAAAAAGCCTTTAAATATTTCTTAAAGGAGTCCATAAATAAGACATTCTCTCCTTTTGCTTCAACAAAACCAAACTTATTCTTAGAAGAAAGATGTCAATAAAACCATTAATGCTTTGATATCTTATATCACAGCTGCAGTTATATCAAGTGGTAAAGAAAGTGTGAAAATAAAATCGAAGGGGCCGGATGGGGTCAGTTATTTGTTAAGAGAGTTATTTAAATGAATTCTGAACTATGTGCTGATTGAAGATATCCGTATGTGCAGCATAATTCTATTCTACATTCTACGGACAGTAACATAGTCAGCAGGTGACTCAGCAACAATGAAATACTACATTGGAAAACTATAATATATACAAATATTCAAATGCAATTCAGTATACAGTATGTCATTTTCATGATATCAACATTAACACAAAAAGAGGTGAAGGACACATAAAAAGCCAAACTCAGTCATTTCAGCATTAGGAAAGAAATTAGCTAGTTTAGCAAAGCTAGCAAGAGACAGCTAGCAAAGACCATAGTTTATGTTTAGAGACAGACAGAAAGACAGAGTGTGTGTCTGACTTACGTTTTTTGACGTCCACATCACTTCTCCCATCCTTCATTCAAGTGAAGCTTCCATGTTCACAGTCATTTTGTTGGTTGACAGGACTCCACATCTTCTCTCTCCATGGCTGCTGCTAGCTAGCTAACTAGCTTAGCTTAACTCAAAAGAGGGGAGATAATTAATACCAACAATTAAAAACCTACTATCTGAAACACTTAATTTTATATAATACTTTCATATTTTGTTTCTTATGAGGCCATTTCACACTTTACTTCACACTTTCTTTTCCTCAGACGTTTCCATACATTTTGCAGTGCCATATGAGCGTATTGTCTCTAACATTTTAAAGTTTTTTAATCACCTTGACACACCTGGCCTGTATTCGTTGGACATCTGTAATGGTGTAATGTCGTCTTTTCACCACGCACACTGGCTAACATGTAAACCCCGTTAGTACCAAGAGGGGCGCTGTTTCGCACGATTAGGAAAAGTTAATTTAAATGTAATATAATAAATATATATTTATTTGCAAAAATAAATCAATGAAAGGGATACCATTTGTTATTGAATAAACTTTACAAGAAGGCCTGTCTAAACTTGTATACCTAAATGTATACGTCAAAATGACTGAAGTGCTGTGTTCTGTGTATTGTGGCCAGTATGTCAAATCAGTTTACTTTATATTATATGTTTCTCTATTTTTATGTATAATAAATCAAGCCCTAAAAGTATCAAACACCAACTTACAAACTATACTGATATTTCTTACTGACATTACTACCACTTTTAAAACAGATATACTGCAATGTTCTCAATAATTGGTTATATTTCTGTAAACATTGTTTTATATATTTGATTTAATAATAGTTTTTTAATATTTCTATACTTGATCTTATTTAACACATTTTCCCTTTTAATGTGTTTAGGTATGCACCCACTATTATACAACCAAAGATAATCCCTTGTGTGTGAACCTTCCTTGCAATAAACCTGGTTCTGATTCTGCCAGTACTTGGACCAAAATGAAAGATGGTGATTCACATGGGTTCAAAAGAAAATCCAACCTAAATCGCAAAAGCACTTTCAATCCTTCAGTCGCAGCTTCAGAATGGACTGGAATTACCCTTTTAACCAAGACTCATTGATCTGAATTCCAGTTCCCAGAAGCCACATCAGAAACCACCATAATAATTCAACAGGACCTAATTTACCTGTTTTGTTCAGCATCCCAACTGCACGGGAAATTACACAGACACCTTGTGATTTACCATAAGAGGTGGTATGCGGGGAAATAACGTCAGAATAACATCAGGACATAAATGACCCGTACCTAAAGTCATTGCAATAGCCAATCGTGATCTTATTTCATAACAGTGAAGGCAGCTGTAAGATTATTATTGGAAACACTTATAATATGACAGATACGCAATTTCCACACTAAGCTACAACCCTCAGGTTCAGAACTTGCGTACGCTTGCTTAAACGAATATGAGTTGCTTGGTTTTGTAACTTTAATAATGGCTTGTCAGCTAATGAGGTCAACAAGTTCAGCAGGAATCAGTCACAAACCGCAGCAGTAAAAAAAACAGGAAATGAAACTGTGTAAATACCCCTGAGGGGGTCGAGTCATAATGAAACCGACTTTAACTCCAAACTTCACATTATCTTTTCGACGTACCCACCTTTACCTGTTATGTGTTTTTTTGTATATCTTTTCCAGTCTGTCAATACAATTCGTAGGGAAGAAATCTATCTCAATAATCTCATATAAACCCAGAATGAATAGAAACACATTTTTTTAATCATTTACTTAATGTCCCAGTTCACTGTTATAGTTCAGAGTGAGGGTTATTGTGAAAAGTGTCAGAGTGGGAGGAGGAATCGTCCACATCTTCTTCCTTGCTATCCTCTTCCTCCTCCTCCTCTTCCTCTTCTGGAGTTTGCTGCTGGGCGGAGTCTGGTTCCTGTATGTCCATGATTTTCAGGAAGTCCAGGAACTCGACAGCAGGAGGCCAGCTGTCCTCCCCCAACATCCCTATAGAGACACACAGAAACGGGAATATTTATTTAGGTCTGCAAAAACAATTATTTTTCCTTATTGATGAACGTACTACAATTTTTTATTTAAAAAAGGCAGAATATAACATGATTCAAGATGATATGAGCCTTAATCTAATGCAAAGAAAAAACCTTTGACCTGTTATTCAGTTATAAATATGAAACAAATAACTCATAATCTACAAGGTAATTAAGATAAAAATAATATACTATTTCCTAGATTTTAAAATAATAGCCGAACAGAAGGAAGAAAGGCAGATAATCAACCCAAAAGGCAGCTTTTAAATGATACCGATGATACCGTTTTACAGCTAAACAATTTTGTTTTAACTCGAACGCAATCAGTTATACACTTCTGATCAAAAGAAGAGTTTTGAAACTGCCTTGCATGGAAACAGGAAGTCCCAGGACGTGGAAAATGAGTCTCTAAACACTGCACGTCTGTATTTTCCAGTGGAGAATGGAAGGAATTGGTTGCATGACAATCCTTGTGCTCAGAGAAGAGTCACAGCGCGACCGCTGCCTCATCTCACCTGCACCCACTGCAGAGTTCAAAGGTCAAGGGTTAATGGCTCTGGACAGAGGAGGTGTTAAAGCCCTAACAATCATCACCTTCATTCAAAGACCATTTTGAGGTGCAATACACGTGTCGACTCAAAGCCTCCTGCATGCCTGAAGCCACTCGCTGGATCCTGCCCTCTGTCATTGTCTGCTTTTACACTCTATGGAGCATATGTTATTTGATTTGTGCCTAAATAAAGGAAATACACTGTAAGAGGAGAGTGTAGACATGGGACTGACACGTCTATTTTATCTTTTCTTTGAGGCTATGTTTTTACTATTTCCATATGAGGTCATTTTCTTCTTTCCATGGAAATGAACAAAAACATTTCTGATTCTATTTTAAATATAATTTGACACATTACTCGCCTCATCCTCTTTAGTTCAGTCTGTTAAAAGTGAACGAATCACAATATCTGATGACAGTCCCTCACTGTATTTGTCTTACTTTGACCTCTGAAGGTTAAACATGGGGCAAGTAAAATCCTTCGAAGCTCTAGTACGTCTTCTCTAATGTCATCCAACATTTTTCCATTTGAGGCATTAAGCAGCCCTGATCTTACTCCTTTATGACCTCAGATGAGAGAAAATATAGTTAAAGGTCATAAAAGCAACCAACATTACAACGTGTATAGCTCAAGTTTAGTCAAAAGGTATTGAAATAATTGTTTGATATCTTATGTATGCAGCAGAGTTTCGTAGTGGAAATGTACTTTAATGGAAAGTCATCCCTGCGGGGTATCACCAAATCACTGCAGGTAAGCAGGCAATCACTGCGGATAACCGGGTCATTGCTGCAGTTAAAAACGTCATCATCATGACTCCTGCTGCGAGAGACATGACGACCTCTCCATAGCAAAGAGAACCACTTCAAATCAAACCACCTACAAAGTCTGCTTTTGTCTGCATTTGCTGGCTTTGTAAAGTGTTGTTCGCAGTGCAGACGGAATACAAAAGTGAGAAAGTGAAAGCATACTTGGGCTAATCATTATAGATTAAACATCCAGAAGCACTTCAACAGCAGGCACTTTAAAGGCCATAATGCAGAGTTATAGTCTTTTTAAGAGCTTTTAGAGTGAATAAACAGAGGAAATGACATGACAGTTTTTTCATATCTCTTAAGCTTTTAGTTTCAGGTGTTTAAGTTTTGCCTAATTACACCAGACGTGGATTTATTGATTGTTGTTCTGTGTACTTTGATTATTTTTGCTTGATTTGTTACACAACAAGTATTTATTTTCCTATATCCTCGTGCCATTTTTTCTTTATCTAACTCCAGCACTTCCTGTTCCTTACCTGCCGCTGACACACCCCCTTCCTGGATCCTCTGCAGCCACTGCAGGACGGAGGAGGCCACTATAGGCGTGTTGGGGGGGAACTGATAGATCTCATCTCCTGAGGGCAAATGGGTGAGGACCAGAGCGGGGAGGGGGGGCATGGTGCCAAGGTATGACCCCAGGACGGACATACCAGCTGGAGTACGGCCCCTGGAACACATACCAGGAAAATGGATATAAATAGAGAATACATTGTTAGTGAATATAGAGCTTATTTAGTTACGTACAGGTGGATCCAGCAGGCCAGGTACTGCTCCATCCTCCCTCCTCCCACCTCCACCACTCCTCTCATCTCCTCCACCAGCGCCTGGTTCTGCTTCCGCCCGATCTCGTCCTCCTCCTCTCCCACAAAGAGGAGGAGGAGGGCTTTACCCAGAGAGAGGAAGGAGGGCAGGTTCTCCACCGTCAGCTCAGGCTGGGAGAGAAAACAGAGAAGTCACATTTATTTCAGTGTCAGCAGAAAAACATTTTAACGTCAGTAATTATTGTATTGATTGAAAAAAGAAAGAGCAGAAAGTGCTCAGAGCAGAAGTGCGCGTGGTAACAGAGGTCCAAGTGTATGACAGTGTATGGCAGGATGTTTGACCTCCTAGAATATAAGCATGACACGCTGTAATAGGCATATGATAGCTATGTGACGATGTTTAACATGATGTTTAACCTCTAGGGAGATTCACATGAGACCAAGCATGACCATTTTGGATGGGGGCCTCAATCTTGTGACTGTAGAACTTGAATATATAAGCATGTGAAGGACACAGTTTGGGAACCAGTTCTACCATATTTCTGTATGTGATAACTACTTTCTTTCTCACAAGAAATAAACAGATGTATCCTGATTATTCATATTCAAGCCGGTGGCGCGTGAGTAGAGTAGAAGAGGATGATGTGCATGCTGCATAAATGGATACTGATTTTAGTAACTGTACGTGTTTGACCTGGTTTGACCCTGCTGCAGTCCAGTCTCATTAGAAACAAGGACAATTGTGCCATCTAAAAAGGAACATTCTGGTATTGTTTGGACTATAATACATAAAAAGAGTTTCAAAAGTACAATTTGAAAACTTCAATCTTGTCTTTGACAACCCTTCTGTTTACCTTCACAGCATCAAAACTCGTAAACACTCAAAGAGAGATCTGAACTTGTCTTGATGAGCAACATCTGCATTAAAGATGGCAGTTTCCACATCATTGTATTTGTTTGACAGAGTAAATGTAAACGCAGACGTCATGCATCACTCTGTGAATGTATGAAAGAAAGTCCACATATGGAGTTTGTTATCTGCTGTGAATGATTCCATCCAGGCTTTCACAAACTCATGGATCTAGATTATAGGCTTTGTTTGAACTCTAAATAACTCGTAGGATTGTTTAGTATTTCTCCAGGCACACATGTCTTATAGCCCAGAAAGAGGAGTGATCACACGGTTACCAGAGGATGCAGCAGAGCAGAGTGGATGTGTGTGAGCAGCTCCTCAGAGGAGGTGGATACAGGCAGCGTGGCGGGAGGAGTGTGTGCCCTCCAGGATGGAAACACCAACACTGCAGGAAGCTCCATGCTGTGCTCTGCAGCCCTGCAGAACGCACACAATAAGGGTCATATATTTAGCTTATTTTTAAGGCAAGGCTAGTTTATTTATAAAGCAGATTCCAACAACAATTCAAAGTGCTGTACAGCAAAGCATTAAGACATAAACACATTGTAAAAATTACATTTCATTTCGTATTTGTGTGTTTGATGGAGCCCATACTAGCATTACTAGGGATCATATTTGTGTGTTTTTTTTATCATCAGTTTAATGTTCCTATCTTTTTTTAATTGGTGTTTTCTGGAAAAGTATAAGTGATGTAGTTGAATTGAGTTTTATCCAATCCAGTCAAAAATAACTTGTAGAAATGAATGTGTTACACAACTCTCAGGGACAAACTAATAACACGAGCTGTTACCATTTCTCTGCCAGCCCATTGGTCAGTAGTCCGGTCATCATCTCTCCTCTCAGAGACTTTGCTGCTTCAGTAAACAGCGATACACCTGCAGCAGGACACAGCAGCATCACATGATTTACTGACAGTGAACCTGGATCTGGATGACAAGTTCCTTCCCGTGTTGAAAATGAAGCTCTCTTCCATTTGAAACGGGGCGCAGCGGGGGCGCAGAAATAACCTGAATCTCGCAGATTTGGCACAACACTCAGACTTCCAGCTAGGCACCGCGGTGGCCAATCAAATACGTGCAGGCACACATTCTTCTGAGATTACTTAACAAAATGCACCGCTGTTTCCTTCACAGTCGTAAACAGTTGTGCTAAGCTGTTATGGAGTGATTTGTGTCTCAGAGGCTTTTTACCTCACACTCATATTCCTCAAACTAGACTTCCGGTTTCATGGCTCACAGATACCTCAAGCACCAACACAGCCACAGGTGTCACAAGCCTAATGATAAACTATTTTTTACATCTGAAATAGTTGACATTGTTGGTGTATATCCTTCTAACGTTTTATTTCACCGGTATAAAACACGAAAGGTCATCATCATCCAATACCAACACACAGAATTACAGCTTCCTACCTGTGTGTAGTTGTGTCTTAAACAGTCCCATCACTCTGTCAGGGTGATAGCCTGCTAGCTCAGGGCGAGGCACTTCCTGAAGGAATGATGTCACTTCCTCTTTGGTAGAGAGCAGCACGGGAGATGCTTGGAGGCTCCTGGTTAGAGAAGGGACAAATACACGTGTGTTAGATAGACACACAGAAAACAACCTTATTAAACTATGGAAAAAATAGAACAATAACTGATAGCTCTAGTGCATAAACAATCTAGAATATAAAAGAAGCTCTTCCAGTACAAAAAGGTTGGTGATTTATCATTTATTTGCTTGAAATTGGCAATAAATCCAGGTCTGTGTATTCTTACAGCAAGATGAAGCGATGCAGCGCCTCACTACCCAGCATGCCTCTGTAAAGCTGCGCCGGCTCCTTAGGGCGGAGCAGCAAGACGCAGGGGAAGGCCGTGATTGGCTGGAAGGGGATTGGGAGGGAGCTTTGAGCAGCGCAGAGGTCGGTCCACTCGCCACAGTCCACTGCACTCATCTGTACCTCAGAACCTGAAGCGATTCAATAATCAGACACCTATCAAGATGATGATAATGTCACTATTTCATATTTTCGTTAGTTTCAAAGTAATTCAGTGATAGGTGTCGGTAACAAAACAGAACGCAACCTTGTCACTTGAAACCTAATAAAACAACCTAAACACAAGCTTCAAAAAAGGGCATTTGGTAAATAACCCTTATTCCTGGATAACTGAAATTCTCCTATAGACAAAAAAGATGTTTTAATTGTGTCCTGTTTACCTTCAAGTCTCTCTGCAACTTCAATGAAGGAGCTGAGGAAAGCCATTGAAACGGCATCCCCTGGTGGTGAAAGAAGAAACTGCACTTAAATTCATTTTCATGTATTTGAACTCTTAACTCATTTTTCTTTGAAAGAATATCAGGAAGAGTGTAGCTTACATTTGAGGTAGAAGAGCGCCACCATCAGGCTGCTCTGAGATACTGCCGTGTGGAAGTTGTCAGAGGTTAGCTGGGTAATTGAGTCCATGTCCGGCAAGTTGCCTCGGTTTTCGTAGACAGACGCAGCAATCTCATCGTCCAGCTTGGCTTGAGGCAGACAAAGAAACATGTCAAAACAAATTGTATCTCCTCTTGAGGGATTAATCAACTTTGTCTACTTCTGTATTCTTTCCTTCTTTCTGTTTTATGCTCTTAACACTTACCAAAATGTGAATCCACCTCCTCGTCCTCCAGCCACTCCTCGTCCTCCAGCCACCCCTCATCGTCCTCTTCGTCTTCGTCCTCTTTCTCTTGATTTGTGAAGAGCTCCAGCACCTCATCGTGGTCGTTTAGGGTCAAATACTTCACCTCTGAACTCTTAAAGCACATCCACAAGAGTGTAAGACACACATTGTTTAAAAATAATGAGTAATCTTATTTTCTGAGTGGGCATCATACCTTCTCAGGCAGCCTGTAGGCAGCATTATATTCATCAGGGGTTTTCACAGCAGGACTCTGTCTGATAATACACACATAAACACACACAGGGATAAAGTCAAATGAAGAATATGACCAAAAAGCCCACCAGTGGTTGGTACCTGTGCCTGTTACCTGTGAACGAGCAGCAGCAGGGCGAGGCCCCGGAGCCTCCAGGCCAGAGCGGTGGCCGTGTCCAGGTCCTGCTGCTTGGTCGCAGGGCGAGAGAACAGGAAGACCTGCGGGGTCTGCTGGTAGGGGAACTGGGGGGGCTGCACCGAGGAGGGGTCGTCGTAAACTTCAGACTAGTAGAGAAAAACATGATACAATTATGTACAAGAAATACATTAAATTCACTTTCTTCAGAATTTGGATAATTATAATTTAGAAAAATGTATCCTCACCACTACTGGAGCCTCCATGAGCTGCAGGAAGGAGTGCAGGCTGAGGGTGGAGAGGGGTTTCCTCATGCGGGTCAGAGGGCAGCGCTCAGAGCTCAGCGGGAGTTTACTGTGGACCCTACAGTGGAGGAACCACACCTGAGAGGAGGGAGACGACTCATCAACGCTGAGGAGAGAAGAAGAGACACAGTAAATACTTCTCTGGTATAATATACAGTTGTCAGAAAACCCTAATCCTCTCATCTTAATGGATTCATGTATTTGATGATGGTAGTAGAAAGGGCCACCAATCATGCAGCTCCAAAATATACCATTATAAATTCAATCAGAGGGATGGATTACTAATTTTACCAGGCTCACATCGGTAAATCAGGCCTATTTTTTTTATAATTCTTCATCATGAGCCCTGCTTTCCTCTGCCTCCTCTATGAATCACACTGTGTGACTGCAAAGGCCATGGCATGTGACTCAGAGACATAGAGAGAGAGAGGCAAAACAACGTACCCTAAGTGCTTCAAAACAGGGCCTCCGGTAATGAGGATGAACTGGTATTTGGATCCGTAGACATAGGCTGTCTCCATCATCGATCTGTGCTCTTCGGTGACACAATCAGCAGAAAGGACACAATCATTTACTTCAGTCAGTATGTGTCTGTATCCAGATTCACTATCAGTCAATGAATCAGTCTTTAATCCCAATGCATCACTAACAGTTTCCCTCCCAATATATCCATCCTCTCCTTCTTTTCCATACCTTGTGTTCCCAGACTGCGGACATAACCCAGCACGATATCCTTCTTCCCTCTGGCTGCTTTCTCCATGGCCAACAGGTCAGTGTCAGTGTGGACGTACTTCACCTCTTCACGCAGAATGGCACTGGAAGAAAAAAGACATTTCCTTTAACTGGCAAGAACCAAGGAATTAACCCTTATTAACTTACACCAATATAACTGAACGAGTACTCACAACAGGACTTCAGACACTATGGAGTTGACGTCAAACACTGTGTCCAAGTCAAAACCCAGGAACTCCTTACCACCTCTGCCAGAAAAACACAGTCACAGAAAGAGTCATGGAAATGTCAATACAATGCAAGTGAATGTATCTTGACATATATAATCGACAACTGCTGTGCTCCACACACCTGAACAGAAACGCTGTGTGGCGCTCCCTTTCTTGTGTGCAGTACGCCTGGACCAGCTGTTTATCACAGTTGACCTAAACAGAAGGGATAAAGAGATACAAAAATATACACATCTTGTAGTTAATATTAACGTTGAGCTTTAATCTCCACTTGCATGTGTTGGTGGAGCTCTAGAGAAATGCAGTTACCTTGCCAACCAGTACTCCATAATCCTGCAGTGCGTCAGCAGATTTTTCTAACTCCAGCAAGAACAGAGAGATAGTAGGAGAGACTGGAGACAGATAAATACTGTTATTATTGATCATTTGGTTAAAAAGCATTAACAACTCCTGTTCTATCTGTATTTTTAAGGTATTTTCAAGTGTTATTATTACCCTTTTGGTTTAGTATTTATACATGATTCCTACAGTCATTTTGTGCAATTATTAAAAAGTGCAACAGTACACTGCAAGCAACAATTATTATGGTTTTGATTATTAAATAATAACTCTAAAAAAAACAAATTATGTTAGGGATAAAACAATTCTGGTTAGTTTGAATCTATATGGCATCATTTATTCAACATGTTGGGCTCATTAATCATCATCATACATACCAGTATATATATTTAATGAGATGTTGCTTGTACTTCTTATGTGTAAAAAGATTGTGTGAGCCGCCTACCTTGATGCTCAAAATAGATAAACATCATCTTCCCAGAATGCAATTTCTCATAGAAGTCTGCCGCTGTGTACTCTATTAATTCTGATGTGTTGGCCTTCTCTGTGCATCCTCCTGACCTCAGCCACAGCAGGAAAACAGCAACACACATCCACATCATGGAGAACAGGCTCTGTTGAGCTCTCTGTGAGGAAACATTATTGTATTATAAGCAGGAGATGCAACAGTGTTATGTAATTACACGCTGAAAAAAACATGATAATAGCTAACTTAACCAAGGAGGGGTTACACAATGAACATATATCATATGACCTGCACTATGATATGTGTAAGTGGTTCATATTTGCTGTTCAGTTCAATTGAGCTGTGTAGAAAGCAGTGACAAAAAAGATGCTAGCTGAGTGTTACCTGAGTTAGTCGAGGGGTTCAACTTTTGTCTTTCAAAGTGGCACAAACGTTACCAACCACAATTAAAACCGTGGTCAGACGACATAAAGGCATTATAAATTGTAAGCATAAACTTATACAACGAGGATAAAACCCAGAAGAAGGTCCACAAATTGCACTTTTATATTTAGGAATGTAGTGATGGCTAGTCCATTAGCTAGCCTGTTAGCTACCTAGTGATGGATGTTTTTCCATAGCTTTATGTGGCTAGCTAACGTAAACACCTATAAACTTAAAAGATACATGTTGTCATGTTTCCGTTGGGAGTGTAACGTTAGGCCAAAGAAAACACTAACTTTGCAAGGTTATTTTTCACCAAGCTAGGAAGTGAATTTAAAAAAATGTAGCTTGGGAAAATTACTCTCCATATTTAGCCAAACAGTGTCAAGTCACTAGCGTCAGAACATCATTTCCGGTTATTCTAAAATAAGTATCCTTAACTGACAAGTATGTTAGGAAGCTTTTATTCCATAACACTTCTATAATTAATACGAACTCGATACTGTAAGAATAGTAGCTCGTGAGAATATAGCTGTTTTAAAGTTTTAAATGTTATTCCCTATGTTGTGTTTCTGAGCACGGAGACATTTTTTGCTTTTATTTTGAAGGTAAAAGTGCTTTTCCGCCACTGTTGGTTATCGCTTAGTAACTTGACGCACATGTCTGCGAGTTGTTTTGATGCCTCTTTTCTGTGCAAGAGACGCCCACGTGCGTCTTTTAGCCAATACCATGATGGAGCAGTTTTTGACTTGAACAAATTGCCAATATAGCACATAAAGGCGGGCATTATTACAGCTGACATCATCAGTAACCAATGGAGTGAGGAAGCTGCGGAGGTTGGTCGGTAAGATTAGCCAATGAAATGGCGCACTTGGAAATGGGTGTGTGGACTTCGTTATCTCGGAAACTGGCGAGAATCTGTGGCTCCGGAGTCAGCTGTTTCACAAGAACATGCGTAGTGTTGAGCCAAGATGGCGTCCTCTGCAGGGCTTTTCAGTTGTAGTTGAGAACAAGGGGGCGGGTCTTAAACTGCATCACAGCTGATCTGGAGGTTTTTCCCCCTTAAGTTGTTTTTTGCAGAGAGCAGCTTTGCAGACATCCACACAGGGGGACCTCTCTCTTGTTTTCTTCCTTGTCATTTTGGAACCTAGCGAATTTAAAAGAAGATCCTATAATCGGATTCAAGCCCCAGCGCAGCTTTATTATGGCAATTGTTTTAAGAAAAACATGTTTTTTTCACCCGAATACCCTTGTTTTTTGTCATCCACGGCGGATTTAGCCTAGGTTTTAGTGCGTTTGCCTTCCCTGCATCCCATGTGTTAGTCCGAGCCTTCAGTGGAGATGTTTTCGGCAGGAGAGGAGCTTAATTCCCATTTGTTTACCTCACTGAAGGAGTCCCCTGGAGCTGCAATCTCGCCAACACTGGAGCTCAGTCTCACTGCCGTCTACACCTTCCTCTACTCATTGCTGTTTGTTTTCGTGTACCTGCAGCTCTGGCTCATTTTGCACTACGGACACAAGCGCTTCAGCTTCCAGAGTGTGTTTTTGTTTCTGTGCTTGCTCTGGACTGCATTGAGGACGACCCTCTTCTCTTTCTACTTTAAAAATGTGGTGCAGGCCAACCAGCTGCAGCCTCTGGCCTACTGGCTGCTCTACTGCTGCCCTGTCTGCCTGCAGTTCTTCACCCTATGCCTCCTCAACCTCTACTTCACACAGGTAGGACTGCACTCTGGGTCTGTGTGCGTCTGTGTTAGAGACAGGGTGTGCAGTGTTTGTCTGTGACCCAATTTCATAAAGCTGCTGACACTGCAGTTTTGTGTTCTTTGTTTTTATCTGATTTCACACAAAAACACATGTAACTACCATGCATGTAAATGGAATTGTTATTATCCTATTATTCTTTTGTATCCCACTAACTTCTTCCCTATATATCCTAAGTCCTTCTCACCCACTGCCCTGTGGGCCCCTAGCTCTTCGTGGATGATTACCCAATCTTAGTTAAAAGTGAGCAATGTGTCACAATGGCTTTGACACATTGAGTTTGCATGTCAGTTGTCCTTTTAGTAAAAGATAAAAGAGCAGCTATTCAAAAACGAGGCTTTGAAAGTACACCTCTTTGCAAAAGCTCATTTGATCAGTTATGTTGGACATTCTTTCATTATTGCTTTATAAACCGTTTACTAAATTGGTCAAAGGATTTGCAGAACAGATTTATTGTTAATATATGCTCCTCTCTCACCCTTAAGAGTCTATGTCAATATAATAATACCTTTACAAAGTACGTATTGTTTCATGCAGTGTGCAAACAAATGGCACATACCATTTTATCACATTTAACCTAACTTTGAATTTCTTGCTGGTACAGTACTTCCCCTGTTGAGAGGATTGTGTGTCAGAATAGCCAGAAAAGCATGTTTTGCATATTGCAAAATGACTCAGGATGCAGTAGGATATCCTGATATGTTTGGCCTAATTGATGTATGTATTCAGACATATAAAATAATATTGTGGTGTAAGGATATTAGAGGACAGATTTATTCTTGTTTTCAGGCAACCAGCAAAGATGAAGATGCACCTGGCTAAAACAAAGTCCCTTATGTAATCATGCATGTGAATTTAGATGTGTTGGTGAGTGGGCTTTGTTACCTTTACACAGGGCCAGACTAGCTGCTCTCTTCCGTGTCCACTCTTTATATCCAACATTTCGTCCTTGAAGATGGGAGAATGTGGTCACTATGGTCACCATCGGCCTAAATGTTCCAGAGTGGAGTGTGTTACCTGATTTGAAGCAGCTTTTTTAGGTGGCTGTTGGTCTGAAAAGCCTGCAAATTGACTCAGTTCATGTCTCTGGCATTGACTGATTACTGAACAGGCCTACCAAGTGACAGGAAGCATTTTGGCCTTCAACTAAAATGTCATTAAAGAGACTCACACAACCAGGGCACTCCAGATGACCTATAAGCAACATAAAACATACAGAGGGATGCAAAACAGCTGCAAAGAGACACACAAACTGAAACTAACTACCATAAGGTCTGTGTGTCTTGCCCCTATGTGGGAGAGGTGGTGGGGCATGTTGCATGTCTGTTTCTAGGGGCCCACTGTCTCATAATCCTCCCATGATCCTGGGGTGAGAGCTGTTAAGATCCCCCAGTAAAGCCCTATTAAGCCTCCTGTGATGTGTTTCATTCAATCAGTGCACAAGATTCAAACGTCCCTGACGAATCCTGTGTGCCAGTGGTTTCTGGGAGACAGAGTGAGACACAGTTGGTGTCAAAGACCTGTTTGTTACTCCCTCAGGAAACACCTACACACTTTCAGTTTGTTACCATTCAGTCACTGCTTCAAAGGAAAACACAGAATCTAACAGAGAGTGGGAGTAGAAAAAGGAAACACGTTCAACTTGAGTGGAGATTTGGTGATGAAGTTAAGGGTGTCTTATGACCGCTGAATAATCATCGTAGCCCCTCAGCTGATCTGCGACCAGTTAGTCTGCACTTCCTTTGAATAAAAACGAATGTATCACATGTATGGTGGCTGCCATTTTCCTTCCACTTCTGAGCCAATGATGTTCTACCTAGTTATTAGGTTCAAATGTATGCATCTCTATCATGTGACTGTGCCACCTCAGCGGATACACTTTTCCTACTTGAGGCTGAATGTCTAGCCAGGTCAGGCCTGAGTTATAGATCATAGAAACATTGACCAATCCTGATGAAACAAATTCACTTTACAGTCTTAGTTATACTAGTTACCCATCAACACATGCTACTGAAAGTTTTAAACAAAAACACTGAAGCAGCTATCACCAACACATTGATATTAATAATGAATGAAATGACTAGTATTTGGAAAGTGCATGGTCACTCAAAGTCACAAACACACAGAAAAGTCATCCAACCCTAGCATTTTAGTGTCTTTCAGCTCCTTGTTTTGTTTCACACTGTTTGTGCTGCATTTGTGTAACAACTGAGAAAAATAGGCCAAGTAACGCATGCCATAAGCAGAATGCTGATACAACATCATGCCACCATCTGACACACACTCATGTGTGGAAATACTTGTGTGTGTTTTCTGATGAGTCAGGCATGACCTCTGTGATTTACTTCCCCCTTATTGCATTTTAGCTCCTTCTTCCTATAGAAAATAAAATGGTTGGGTTACAAACATCGTATCAAAGCTTATTCTCTGCACAGAGGGAAATAATAATTTAGCTATACATTTGTAGGCATACAGTATAGGGCAAACAAAGTATGTAATGGGGTCGTGTTCTTTTGGCTTGTTGCTTGCAAATTACCTCTCCTGACCTACATTCTCACACGAAAGTGTTTACACTGTGTGTGTGTGTGTGTGTGTGTGTGTGTGTGTGTGTGTGTGTGTGTGTGTGTGTGTGTGTGTGTGTGTGTGTGTGTGTGTGTGTGTGTGTGTGTGTGTGTGTGTGTGTGTGTGTGTGTGTGTGTGTGTGTGTGTGTGTGTGTGTGTGTGTGTGTGTGTGTGTGTGTGTGTGTGTGTGTGTGTGTGTGTGTGTGTGTGTGTGTGTGTGTGTGTGTGTGTGTGTGTGTGTGTGTCACAGGAATCTCTACAGGCTGTGTTGAATTCACACTCTTCCTCTAAATGAACCCTCATTTTCTGTCCGATCTCCAATTTTCAAATACCATACCTGGATTATTAAATGAGTACAAAAACATAATTTATGATTTTTATGTTTTTCTGTCTTTGTTTAGGTGATGTTTAAGGCTAAAGCCAAGTATTCTCCAGAGCTCACTAAATACAAGTGAGTCTGTCCTTTTGATTGATTTATTATTGCCTATCCTTGACATTATATCAGAAATGGTTCTCTAATCAATTGTTGAAATCTATATCTAATAAAACGCAATAATAATTGTGTATTTTATTGTATGAGACAGAATATTCCTTCCTCCCTGCCATGAATTTAAATGAGATGTTGCTTATGAATTTAGTTTTGGTTGTCTTCTTACTCTGTCTGTTTTTGCCTCCTCTCCCCAGGGTTCCTCTGCGTCTGTTCTTCTTGTGTCTCAGTATATTTTTCCTGGTGGTCAATTTAACTTGTGCGTTGTTAGTGCAAGGAGCTCTGGAGCGCTCGGAGTCACCAAAGTAAGCAAAAACAGTAAAAACACACGTTCTCCAAGATAATAATGTCACCTTTAGAACCGCTTACCTTGAAAAACCTCCATGTCTGCAGTGATGGGGGAATCAGACACGCGGTGCTGGCCCGGGTCCTGATCAACGACAGTCTGTTTGTCCTGTGTGCCGTCTCTCTGGCCGTCTGCGTCTTCAAGATCGCCAAAATGTCCTCTGCTAATGTTTACCTCGAGTCCAAGGTAGGGATAAACAAACATTAACAAAAAGTATATTTCATTTTCTCTAAAAAAGTCAGTATTTCACAAAGTAAAGCACGGTAAAAATGTATGTTATGGTTATAACATATATAATATATGGTGTGTTTTCGTAGCAGGTATTAGGAAACACGAATCTAGTATTGTATCCCATTTTGAAACATGTAAATCTACATAATCTGGATATTAGCAGCGTTAGCATGAAAATCTCTGTGTATTAATGATAAGAAATACCAGACACTAGCTGTTACCCGGATGTATGTTATTGTCAAACCTCATTTAAAGTGTATACAGTGACACACACTATCAGAAATCCTCAAGATCACTTTATGCTTCCTTTATGTTCACTCTGAGCACAAAGGGTGATCAAGCCTAAGGTTATAGAGCCATTTGTACATGTTACTTTTGAAAATTGTGCAGTTTACGGCTCTTGGTAATGGTGTCTCAAATGTATGTCCTACAAAACTCAATTCCTGGCCTATAATCCGCCATGTTTGTCACGGGGAGGCCTCTTTTATTTGGTGGATCACATCTGTGGCCCATATCTGACATCCAATTTCAGCCGGCTGATGCCTGTCTTGTAATAATAACCACAGTAATCTTCCCCCAGGGTACATCAGTGTGTCAAGCTACAGCCATAGGAGCCGTGGTGATCCTGCTGTACACATCCAGAGCCTGCTACAACCTGGTGGTGGTGGCCCTGTCGCCGCAGGACAGACTCAACCCCTTCAACTACGGCTGGTTCAGCGTTTCCGATCAGGTACTGCCCCAAGTGTTGGAAAACAGGCTTGTTTTGAGCCAGACACCCACTGCCCTATGTGTGTGGACAGTCCATTTTATGAGATTGGGGGAAGCAATGCTTAGTGGGGTAAAGGGCTTTGTTTGGCTAAAAATAAACCAAATCTCACCAGTGTGTGTGTCCTCCTGACCTACATCATGGCTCAGGAATTAAGACACACAGCCCATTTCAAAGAGGGGTTGTTTGTGTGTGTTGGACACCTAATGTGTGGATATCATCTGTCACGAATGATGTCATTAATCTGTCTGTATACCTGCTGTGAGTACCATATCTCAACATGTGTATAAAATGTTCTAAGTGTAAATGTATAAAATACAATATTTTCTGTTTGTTAACCGTGCTCAAGAGCCATGATATCATTATGCATTATGTTCATGTGTGTTACAGGCTGATGTGCAAGAGATTAGCGGTGAAGCCTACATTGTGTTTGGGATCATTCTGTTCTTCTGGGAGCTGCTACCTACAAGTTTAGTGGTGGTTTTCTTCAGAGTCCAGAAACCCAACCAAAACCTGGTAAAATAACAAGTTAAAAATACAAATAACTGCAATAATCTGTCGTACAAAACTGTGACCTTTCAGAGCTGTAAAGTGTAATGAACTTTGATCAACTCCAGGCTCCAGGAGGGATGATCAACAGCCACAGTTTCAGCTCCAGAGCTTATTTCTTTGACAATCCTAGACGGTACGATAGTGATGATGACCTGTCAAGAAGCATTAATAGTAGGAGTGATCGAGCCAGGTAGGCATAACCCAAGCACAAATAGTCTTTAAAGCTTTGTATTGGAAAATCAATACCCTTACTGACAAAATGACTTTGGATTGATTCCTCTTATCCTTATCCTCCCTCTCCTATCTCTTGTTCAACATTTCTCCTCAGCCTTCTCTCCAATACTCCCCAGCTGGGTACGTCCAGTTGGTATGGCGCCATCCAATGCAATGGAACACTGACGGCAGGCGTCGGGACCGCCCAGCAGGCGCCATCTTCTACGGCCCCCCTGCTGTTCGCCTACGGAAACATCCAGAGTGACAACCCGCAACATCACAACTATTACTCCACCCCGCAGAATAACAACTACCACCATCACCATCACAGTAACTACTATTCAACGCCACAGAATTATTACTCTGGGTCATAAAGGTATTTCTGCACCCTACAGAATTAAACTGGGTTAGAGTTTAAAAGACTAATAGCAATTTCCTGTCACCATTTAGCTTCCCCAGATCATCATTGCAGGTACTTTGGAATGATATTCTGAGGGATTGATTTGGACCAAGTTGGGCCTAAAAGTTGGTTCGAAATGTGGTGGCATCAGTAGCTGGGGAGTTGTTTTGCTATGGCCTTTTTTTAGGACATTACTGTCTCTAAATTACATAATTGGATCAGATATAAAACACTGGACGCATGTAACAGAGTTTAAGCAATAAATCTGTCTAATACACCTAAAACCGCAAAGACCAAACTCTTTCTGTTAAATGTTTTAGTCACAAGATTGGAATCATTAGGGCCCAGATAATCATAGCCCTCATCATCTTCTTGTAAATTGCATCCAATTATGGAACACATCATTCTGCTCAGACAGGAGCCATATAGCAGGCTAGCTAACATGGCTAATGAGGAAGCTGCCATTGGCTGTTGTTCAACAGTTCTTAACACACAGACATTATGTTGACTTGACATATATTCAGAGTTATTTGGGTTGTCAAAAGAGTTGTATGACTGTTTTTAGTCAGCATGCATATTATACAATCGCCATTTAGCATAAAGAAGGGTCATTTGGCAGGAAGAGAACAGTGTAGGATTCTGGCCTGCTAGCTTAAACTAATTCTTAATAAGGCTTCTCTGACAATGAAAAACAGATGCATCTACAGAGGGTGTTTGATGTTGTTTCTTACCTTTAGGTCTGGTTACGTTTGACAGGAATTAGCAGTCGCCAATTTGCCATTGACTGTTGTAGCAGTGAGAGCTACCTTATCGCCTCCTCTAACAGTTAGCTTAAACTCAAACAAAGAAACCTATCCAAACTGAATTGCAGAAAAACAAATCAAACTTTCATCTATCCTTAACATACTTTGCAATATTATTTTGTTGGTGGCCAATCATCTTTTCTTCAAACAGTGCTTGTTAGGTTTGGTGCCACAGAAATATAACACCATTAGCAAAGCTTAAGACTTTAACCTTCCTACTCAGTAGGCTACTGGATTTTGGTTTAACGTGTAAAAAAGGCTTATTACAGTAATAATCAAAAATACTGGTCAGTTTTTTTTCAGGGTTCATAGGTGTCATCCATGTAAACTGCTTACAGCTGCAAAAGTGAGATGTATGTAGCATCCAAATGCTTGGTATCGTCAATCTCAACAGCACAAGCTTGATCAATATGAGTGTGTGAAAAATGTAACATCTAACATTTATTATAGAAGTGAATGGTGGAGGAACAGTTTCAACTGATGACTTAAATGACCGACTCAGGCTTTTAACTCAATTTGCTCGGTTCCGAGAACATGCCAGAGCTGTTGGATTATTTAAACAGCAGCTTAATCCAGGTTTACTTCCCCATTCATAATACAATGGAAACTACATTACAACCTTTAACAGGTGTGCTGAATGTTTGGGATTAAAAAAACATATCATAGATTCTACTGGGCAGAAGCACTATCATTTGGAGGATATTTAAATGAAAGTATCATTCTGCATTTAACATTGGAAGAGCCCTAGGATTGTACATTACCAGGTTGAAAATATCATTTTTTTTTTTCAAAAAACATTTGCTGAAGCAACAATTTGCACTTAGGAAAAAGTTCACCTTAAGAGAAAAAAGCGTTACTTGTTTTATGCGTGTTCTCCAATCATCGTCTGTGTTTTATCTTTTAATATTTATCCCTTTTGAGAAAGAAAATATCAATGTGCCATCACATTAATTCAAGGAAAATATTTTTGCACAAGAGCGATCGGATAATGTATTTTTAAAGGTTCGTGTGTCACCTTAATCGATTTCTAATCTATGTATATTGGAGTCCGTACTGTATGTGTGTGATCTTACATTTCAGTTTTTAAAGGTTGCTTTTATAAATGTATATTTTTATTGTTTAACAGATTTGTATAGTTTATTTTTTTTCTCCTATTGTTCATTATCTCTTAAATCTTCTGAATTTCATGTCAGACTGCAGCCTGTAAGCAATATTTCACTTTGATGGAACATTTGTGGCATATATGACCCAGCTATAAGATGAAAATCAGTGTACGCATCTTAGAGCTGAATGAGAGAAATGTGACCCAACATCACGATACTTAAACAGACTTCAGCTGTCATGAAACTCAATCTGTAAATGACCAAGCAAACATTGACTTCATATCAGAAAACACAGGACACTGAAATACAATGGAAATTAAGCTGTTCTCCTATTTCAGAAGTAATCTCATCTGCAGTGCATGCTTCAGAGTGCAAGATCTCAGTGTCATCCTTTTTTTCCAAGGTGATATCATTTATGTAAAAATGTCGCCCTATCTGCTTCAACATGGCAGAGATGATTGTGTTATGATTAGTTCATCATGTTATTGATTGTTTTATCTGTGGCCATATTGAATGTAACCTGACAGATCACTAACGATGTATGCAAGAAAAGCACTACCATGTTTAAATAAAGGCCTACTGCACTGTTTTGAAAATTAAAATAACCCGTTTTTCAAATGTTGTTCTGTAAAAGTGTTATAGGGGAAATGAACCTTTCTACCTGGCAGTGTCACACAGAGTACAAGTGTGATCACTGCCATAACTGTGCACAGACATGCTAGTCATGTGCATGAGTTTAACAGTTAACAAGTTTATAAGGAACATCCAAATTAAGTTGAGACAGCAGCTGGTCGATCACTGCGAGACACGGCAGGCTGTGTATCTCTGCTCTGAGACACACGTGATGCAAAGGAATCCACATGTTTCACTATGCTGTGTTTCTGCAAACATTTGCAATGATTGAGCATTTATTTTTTTAAACAAGCAACACATTCTCAAAGTCTGATGAATCATTTCGTACAGATAGCTCGGAGTAGGCCGACGTATGACTGTTATTGCAACATTTGAAATCATAATATATAGATTTTCCAGTAAATATCTTGTTTTATGTAACAATGATTTTTGACAATATGTAACCTAATTAAACATCCAGAATCCTGAAAAGAAATATCCTTGTCAAGCCTGCATTTGGAATAAATTAGATTTCTTTAAAATGATTAAACACACATAAAACAAAAAGGCAGCTAGATTCAAAGACACACACATGTAAAGATCTCCAGTGTTTCTAGTATCCCCTTAAAAATGTATATTATGTGAAGCTGATTTACATTATCATGAAATGTGATTCTTGTTTTTGCCCAATTTTTATTTGACTTATTTGTTCAAACCAGCTCTTTCTGGATAAGTGACACTTTTAGCATCGAGCTGCTGCTCAAAAATGTGAAATGCTACAAAAATATTTGGCATCCAAACAAATGCACATCCCACAATTAAAAATATTTAAGGCATCACGGTCATTAGGATTACACGTGCATTCAAACAAATGTATTCCTCCTATTCAAAAAGTTATCCTTTTTTGGAAACAGACCAGGGCTGGAAACATTCTGGATTCAGTATTAAGAAATGTTTTGCCTTTTTAGTCAACATCTTGGGCGTCATCAGGTTAAGTATTATTAGGGCTGTCTTTAAGAAATATTAGACAAACCAGGAAGAAAAGCATGATTACATAATTTAAGATTACAACTGTATCACTATCTTCTGCATCCAATCGAGTCCCGCTATGCTTGAAAACCCCCAGATGCAGTGTCTGTATGAGCACATTTTGGGAAAATATGTGTATAAATATGAGCTTATTTGGCTGATTGGAGATCAGACCCCAATGGGAGAACACAGACCCTTTTCCCTGCTGTGTTTTCTTGATGTGGAAATCAGTCCTGGTCCCTCCAACAGCCTGTCTCTCAGCACTCATGTTAGCTAGTGACAGGGAGGCATTTTAAAACCTGTGCTTCCCTAAAATCTTATTTAAATTCCTCTCTCTGACCCAACAAAATCAGGTCGTTTTGGACAACAACTCACTCTTTAAAGATTTTAATTGTTGTGGCTCCCGAACCGTCAGAAAGGTCACTCGGGAGTTTAAGAGTTCAAAGTCCTTCTTCGTCGCTGCTGCCCCAAGATGCCGGGCTTTCCGATCTCCGGGGAAGGAGTTTTTGCTTCTGTCAGGATTCATCTCCCACGTCCTGGTTGACGACATGACTGTATCCCCGGTTGTTGATTGGCTCCTTCTGCCAACAAATAACTCCGAGGAGGAAGGCGACGAGGAAGATGAGCAAAGAACAAGACACCGCCAGACTGATGATCACCTCTGAAGATGGAGAATGGAGGATTAATGGAGGCACAAACAATCTTTGTATTTTTATTGGAGCAGTTTTTAGTGTGTGTTAACCTGTATCTCTCCCTTTTGACGGCAGTTGGCACTCTTTGTCTCTGTCGTCTGAAATGGAGAGCTTTGTAATTCTCACAAAGTCATCTAGGGAGCAGTCAAGAGAGCAGCCTGGTATCTGAAGAGGGTACGGCTCCACTGTGCTGTCGTTCCGGTAGAACATGGACACAGAGGCAGAGCTGGAAAGAAAGGGAGAGTTGTACTGTCTGTGATGTCACATTTAAATACATGTAATCTTCACTATCAGCTGTTTGGACGCATTAACAGACCTTAAAACATCACCATTTTTGTTTGTGTATTTGTAAGTCTCGTCTATTTATTCCACTGTTTGTAAAAGGTTGTTTTTTTACCCGCTTTTCTCCTTGTAAAGCTCAATTATATGACAGGAAGCATAAGGTGGCTGTCTTCCGTTGAACACATTCAGACTGGCCTGAAGAGCAGCTACCGTGGTGTCGTGCTGTTGAACAGGAACACATTAAAGGAATTAGACTAAACAATACGGTGTGGTTAGCTTGGCACAAAGACTGGATAAAGAGGAAACAGGAAGTGATTCCTACCGCTGACAGCATCATCAGTTTCAGCCTCTGGTCTGGGACGGCCATTGTTGAAAGTTTCTTGACTATTTCTCCCAATAGCATACCTGGAAGAAAGTCAGCAGTTTGTATATCCATATGCATAATTCAAAGGTTTACAGTCATTCTGGATAATAAAATGAGAAAAATAAACGGGGTGCTCTCTTTTCCTCTCCCTCTCCTGACAGCACGTCAGTCTCGTGCAGCTCGCTGAACCTGTAATAAGTGACCCGACAGTAAAGAATGCATATATGTAGAACTAGTTTAGCTAGTTCCAGAGTAGATAAACTAGCTAAGTGTGTTAGGTCTAACTCTTAGTGTATTTTTGCTCCGCTCAACGGTCCGTCACAGCGAGGGAGCTGTGATCCGGAAGAGCTGTGTGTTCTCCGTCAGCAGCAGCTGATCTGATCTCTGATCTCTGATCTCTGGCTCGCGTTATACTTCACTCACGTTTATGTCCAAATCTATCAGATCAAGCTAGTTCTAGTTAATTATGTGACTCCCTGCTTATCAAATTACCTAAACAATAAGTGTTGCTTGGCAACGGCGTGTGGCCTCAAAGTATAGCGCATTATGCATATGTTTATATGAGGGGTCAAAATACCATGCTCATAAAATGCTCATATGTGTTTTCTCTTCATTCCCCACGCCCCAAAATAAATAAATAAACAAATCTATCAATTTTAGTAAAAGTAACGAAGTTTGAGCAGTGTGGGTTTTATATTAAGAGAGTTACACATATTTCAAAAAGCAAAGTGTAATAACTGCCTCCCTGTCAGAATGACAAAGATCCTCAGTGAAGCTCAAGCCCATGTTTCTCACTAAATTGAAAGGACAACTTATTAAAAAGATCAGTTCAATGCAACTAATGTCGTCTCAGTGTTATTGCATGATGTTAAAATTGGTTTGCCATGAATTTAGTGATGGATTGTAAAAATTTGAAATGTAGCATTTAAGTGTTTCTCAGTTGTTGTTGTTGTTGTTGTTGTTTAAATAAATCAGACACTGATGGTGCAGCGCTGCACTGTACCTCTTTATATAGGCTTTTTTTCCCTAAGGAATAGTTTTTGCGCTGCTCAGGGGGTACTTGGCTGAATTTATTTTTCAAAGGGGGTACATTATTGAAAAAAGTTTGAGAACCACTGATCTAGATAAACACACATACCTCCCATCAGCCGGCTCTTTTCTTGTTGTTTGTAGACCCCAAATGTGATCTGTGAAAATCAATCAGTACATTGAAATAGTCCTTGACTAGAAAATAGAATTTAGACCAGAAGGAAACCTCGGTGTTGCGACTTTTTTTACCCGAAATCCAAAGTCTTTGAGCCATTTGAGCTTCTCCATGACTTCAGGAGTCACCCAATCAGGAGCAGACTTGTTGTGACGGGACTGAAATCACACGAAAAACACAGGAGAATTATGAAAAGCACAAAAAAACATGTGGTTTATTAAACAAATTCAAACAATGACTAAAAGCTTTAATTAAGAAGAGTTTAGTGAGAAAGTAGTGACCTTTATGAACTTCGCGAGGACCAAAAGCACCAGTTTGAAACTTATACCAGTTCCTCACTTCTGTTCCTTAAACCAACATGTTCCTTTAAAACTGATGAAGACCAGTAAGTCACAAACCAACACCAGTTTTGGTCAGTAAGCTAGCTCAGCAGTTTACACAAACTCTTGTTCAAAATGTTGAAATGTAAACGGCTTGTCATTGTGTCTTGCATAACAGGATGCTTTTATTTTAGTTAGCTTCTTGAAAAAGGCATCTTCACTCAGTAACTTTAATGAAAGTGTGCTCATTGAAACTTGCTAATATCTCTCATAATAAAGATGTGAAGCTAGCTATCAGTCATTTTGTTTACCTTTAGTCCATGTTCTTATCTCATTTTGTACATAAGTGTTTCTCAATTGTGTTCCAATGGTGTGTGTGTGTGTGTGTGTGTGTGTGTGTGTGTGTGTGTGTGTGTGTGTGTGTGTGTGTGTGTGTGTGTGTGTGTGTGTGTGTGTGTGTGTGTGTGTGTGTGTGTGTGTGTGTGTGTGTGTGTGTGTGTGTGTGTGTGTGTGTGTGTGTGTGTGTGTGTGTGTGTGTGTGTGTGTGTGTGTGTGTGTGTGTGTGTACCTCACAAAACAGTGTGTCATACACGCTCCAGACTGACTCCACATCAGTCTTATTGAGTCCTGTTTTGTTCTTCACCAGGTCTATAATATCCTGTAGAGAAGAACACAGTATGGTTCACAACACTTTAAAGCATTTCTACGGAAGCCCTGAGAGGCAAAATAAAAATGTATGTATGGTAAAATGTACCTAAAGAAAATCTTTTGCCGGTTTATGACTAAACACGTAAAAGGACAATCTTATTTAATATGCGCTAACGTTGGGGAAAATATATACATATATATTGTGTTTCAAATAATGGAGAAATTAAGAATCCCCAGGAAGAAAACCAAAGAAATTATGATTTTACTTTACTAATTTGGAAAAGAATAAGGGGTAGTGGTGCTTCCCAGGTCAAATAGAAATGGACTTATTTGTTTCTTTATTGCCTCTCATGGCTTCTGTATTCATCATAAAAACCCAACATGCAACCCTGGAATTCCTGTACCTGGTAAGCCAAAGTGACATTGATGAATTCCTGCGTTTTTTCAGTTTCATTCATCAACAGGTCGTAGCGAGGGCAGTCACTCAGAGGGTAATTGAGAAGCTAAAAAAAAAAAGACACAAAGTTTAGACAAAGTGAATTAGAGCGAAGCGCCTATAACCTGTTTCTCTACACACATACCCTCTCTTCACTCTTTGGCACTGTGTGTACAGGTATCGGCTGCCAGGGCATATTTGGATTGAAGACCTGCTGACCAGCGGGGGGGTACAGACCTGAAGGATGGGAAAGAGGCTGTTAGTACAAGCAAGAAAAGTACTACGTAGAGAATTACTGTTAGTTCGCTGACCGGCCAGGTTGGATTCAGCGCTCATCAGGGTGCGATCGTAGTCCGTACTGCGAACGTGGATCTGAGGACAAGAAGAAAAACACCTCCATCTTGAATTCCAGCTCCGGTGGGAACGCTGTATAACACCCACATGGTAAGGGGCCCCTCTTCCTCAATATTAATGTGATTCATCGTGTCTGGGACCATGGTGCCATGTCATCTGAGAGCGGAGAGGTTACCTGGTTCCTGTCGTAGGAGTCGTTCAGGAAGCCTTTGTATCGGTTCCTCAGGAATTGGCCCAGTTCAAAATGCTGCTTCATCCCCACCTAAAAACAGAGACGACGAGTGTTTCTGAATTCATGACGACACGACATAAACTCTTGTACACTGTTGCAGAACAAATAGGGACTCAAGTGGGACAATAACAAGGGGTTCAAATAACTCAACTATAGAAATAGATTGTTTTAAAGGCAAAAAGAGTGTGCAAGACAATATGGGTGCAGATGCCATGCAAACAGTTGGATAGACAGAAATATTCATCATACCTGTGATAACTGTCCAAAGCCTTGTGGCCAGTCGCCCTCTTGATAAGGGTCTGTCGGATAGGCTTTGACTGGAGACCTGTCACCATGCCGGAACAACTGGAAGAGGGAGGACAAGACGTCAACAACACCCAAAAAAACTACACAACAAAAAACACTTTTTCTGTGGCAACAGATGTGACGTATCATTCAGTATTTTCTGTATGGAAAGAAAGGAACATACTTTAATTGGGTGATAAGCAAGGACATCAGCACAATTTCTATCTACCTTTATTTCACTTTCAGTTACCTCAAGTGACTTTTCTTTGGAATTGATCTCTATTATGGGCCCTATTTCTCACAATTTGATGGCATCTGTAGTCAACATTGCTTCTCAAAAGACAGCACTAATTTCCCCATCAGTTTAAATGTCACAAGATAAACTCTTTGTCCTTGTTTGAACTGTGTGGTTGGCTGTGATAAAGTCCGGTCAGCTGACAGTGACGGTCGGTCTTGCCAAGTGTTTGTCAGAGAATGTCTTGCCACTCAGGAGTGAAAGCAAACAGATACAAAATGTAACTGTAACAATAGGAGGAAAACAAGGACAATACTAAGAGTGAGAACAGGGAGCTTTCTCTTTTAAATGGGTCATTCACGTATAACTTCTCCTTTAAATAGAGAACTCATTGAAACCAAATTGTTAGTTTTGGTTGAAAGCATTGTTACTGGAAGACACCAAATCAAGCGTCTATTCAAGTAGAACAGTTTCGAGTTTCAATCTTCAAGCCGCCTCAGAGGAGTGTGGTTTCTAGTTTCCTCATGATGCATGCCTCCCGTCCAAACTAGCTTTAAAAAAGTGTAAATTCTATTTGAAGTGTGGATTATCCCTTTAAGACCACTAATCTCTTCTACTTTAGATGTGGCTACCTCGCAGGCAATTAGGTCTCCGGGGGCAAAAATATAAACGTCTGTTAAAGGCAGTCAACAAATACTACTTTCGTAACTTCATGTGGACCTGCCGACATATTTTAACACCGTCACAGCAAGATGCTTGATGTCTTAACACGTAAAACCTGAGCGAGTCCAATGCTATTTCAATTCCCACATCCGTAACAGGTTCCATGTCTGTTACGCTAGAAAACAAGAAATGGAGGGTGGGAAAAAGAACCCGCACACTAGTATAGAGAAATAAGAGCTTATGATAAAAAACTAATTCACTAATTTACCATCTAAATAGACAGGAGTGAGATTAAGCACACACCGAGATGTTTTCTTCTCACTAGTTTCACTTTTGCATGCATGTGTTCTTCTCGCATTGACGTCATGAGTATCTCATTGTTTCCCTGTCAGTACAATATCTTCTGTGTCCTTGGTTGCCACGGGGACAAGCATTTTTTCCAGGTGAACTTTGGACAGGTTTAGGGCTTGGCAGATGCATGCAAATACTTTATAACTGGATTCCTAATATGTGCCTTTTTTTAAAGGAATCAGAGAAACTTCCAAGCAGAGTTTCTAAATGACCAAATTGTTTTCATTCTGACCAAACTGCATCAGCAATTCTGTAGCTAACATCAGCTGTGTGGTTTTCTTAATGCAGCTGACTAGTAACCTGACAGGATGAGTGTCTAGTAATGACCATTGCTCATGTACATTGTAGTTTTAATAACCGATTTAACTTGCAGGATAGACAAAATATGTTTGAAATGCAACAGAACACAAATAACTAAAATTAGAATGAGAGTTCAGTAGACCTCAAATGATTTATTTAAAGTGTCAGCTAGACAGTTTCTAACATTCCTTGAGAAGACTTAAACATTCTCAAATTCAAATTGCTTTATGTTAAATTATAGCTATATGTGTACTTTTGCAAAGAGTAAGCCTAGTAGTCGCAATGCATTAGAAGAAAGCAGTTGTAAACCAAACAAAAAAATAAGCTTATTCTTCTAAACTAAGGGTTGCTAGGTAGATTATTAATAAGCCGAATTATTTAAAAAACATTTGCACAGAAAAGCAAAGAAAAAACAAAACTTCAAAAATGTTGAATAATAGTTCCGTAAGTGGCTAAAGAGATTCGTTGCAACTCGCTGCAGAGTTAAACATATCTTCCGTATCGTTATATTTCATATAATGTGTACTCACCACAGTCACATATACTAGTTGTTTTTCTGCTGCAGCTTCTCCACATACAGAGCCAACCATTAAAACAAAGAGCACCACAGCGGACTCCATGTTTTCGTCTGTATGAGCGGAGTGCTAACCTATATTTGCTAACCAGAGATGATTGTCGGTTCCTTAGGTCTCCTGTCTGAGCGGCGTCAAGACAACCACTACATTTAAAAAAAAAAAACTAAACCGGAAGTTAAGGAATAAAACGTAGCGTAAAGGTTAGCGAATAAACCGCATGTCTGAGAGCACGTGAAGCATTATGAAGACAATAATGTATTTAGTTTATTATTTTATGTGCATAGTTACATTTTACCAGTAGTTCTTTTTCATTTTTAGTACAAACATGTAAGACGTAACTTAGCTTGCCTTTTATTTTTGAAATAGATAGCCTGCGTAATGTTAGCTGACTTCACAAGGAAAGGGAAAACGGAAGTGACGTGTCATCAGATCCGTGTGCGTACATGTCAACAGTCCGGACTTCTCAATTGAATATCATCCACAAACTGCGACACAACAGACTTAATTCATTGACTTCACTGTATTTTATTAAATCACTAACATCCACAAACGACAGGCATGGTTCTCGTTATCTTCTTCGACATTTATGAAAAAAAACACATTATAGTTTTGTAAATTATTGAGTGTAAAATTCTCTTAATAAGGCTATCAACATGTTGAGTTAATTGTGTCAAAAGGAAAACGTTTTGAAGATATTATTAAAAAATGTATATTATTTTGACTATCATACCATTTTGAGTTTAAGGGTTGCAGTTGCTATTGTGTGCCACTAGAGTTCAGTGTTGTGTCATATCAGACATGCAGTATTTGCAATGTTGCGGTGTATCCTTTAAAATCAAGTACTGATTACAATAATGTGCCTATAGGTAAAATATGTCGCTGAAACCTTTGATTAACTGATCAAACATTTAGACCTGGGGATTTTTAACATTATACTGGATAAACAAAGATTAAACTACATGGAGAAATATGTTCAGAACCATAAACCGGTTACTCAGAATACAACTTCAACAGATTTATTGACATAAAATAATCAATGTGTGTTTTGATCTTGAGAGCAGTTAGCCCGTGAAACCTTTGGTGCTGAGCTGACATATCCCTGACATGATCCCCTGGTACACGGATCTGTGTTTACACAGTGAAAAGCAGCTTTGTTGTGTGACAAGAAGCATTAATCCCGGATCCCAGTGGTAATCTAATCCTCAACTACCTTTTTTTCCTGACCAGTATTCATCTACACTATTGTAACATTGTAAAAACGTTCTTTTACAAGCAAATACACTGAATAAACATGAGGAACATGGCCTCTTAGCTAATATCAATGTTTTAACAATTACATTTTCTCTATCCTGTTTGGTTTATAGTATATTTTGTAATAACTGTAAGATTAGTGAAATATCTTTAGAAAACGTCGTAGTTGGACACTTGAACACGGTGTGACCACTGTATTTTAAATGTTAAGAGGCAGAAATCAAAAGGAGACAGAATATTTGGTGAAGCTTTAGACTGTATTTATATATGTATTACTCTGGGTGTATTTGCCAGTCTTAACTATGAGTGGGGTGGGTGTGTTGCAGATGTTGCACTGTATAATAGGTAAAAGTTTGAAAACCCAATAACCTAATTTGAATAACAAGTTTCATTTCACTTTGACTCTCCCCCTGCACAAACACTTTCATCACAACACAGCTAAACTCCCCTTACAGCTGCCAAATACTGAACATTGCGTTGCTGCTATGGCAACTACTTCTTCAGCTACCACTTTTACAAATATTACAACTATATCTAGTATTACCATACTGAAAATTAACCTTAAAGGATATGAGCTCCTAATTGCAGCTGTTCTTCTTTTACTTGTATCAAAATCAGCTTGCAGTACACACAGTTTAGAAAAAGAGTGAACAAACCAGGATAATGCCACGGGTTTTTTTGAGATGGCACACCTGGACATTATCACAAATAAAAGATCACCGCAGAACAACACAGATTAGTGTTGTAGTAAACCCTGTGGGAATCAGTACTGAACATCCCATGAACTGCCTGCAAAACATAGTGCCCGCAAAACAACAGTATTCGGCATTCAGCAGTATTCCCTCAGATTATATGCCAAATGATTGCACATCTTTGCCAGTAAAGTGTCAACAATACGCCCTTTGTTCCTTTGTGTTTGCCCTCAGGCTGCTTATATATGTGTTACTAAATCCCGGCGAAGGTGTTTTTGTTCATATCTCAGACTAATGCTGAAAACACATGCTAACCTGGCTTAACCCGGATAAATTAACACTTGTGCAAAAACAGAAAAATAGGCATTGGATGAATGTCACAGATCACACACACCGGCATCAACAAAAACAATCAGACAATAGTGATTAGAGAAGGCTGGGATTACCCTTAATCTGTAGTATGTGTGTTTTATATGCTCATTAAGAACTAGTTAAAACCCCCCATCAGCTATAGCATCTAATGCACACTGACACCTCATCAATAGAGTTGTAATCTGCTTTCTGGGAGATTATAAAGAGCAAACCATGTGTTTTTGGGCAGGGGGTCAACATGAGTTGACTACTGATGTTGAAGATCACATGGAGAATTAGTAACATAATTACCAAGATGATCTGATGAGCAGATGTCTGTTATCTTCCTCCTGACTTCTGACCGACCCCTTAAAAGTCTGCAGTTATCCATTTCTCTGCTCATGATCTAAACTAAGGAACAAAGTTTAGTTTGTTTTGCTAAACTCATGTGTAGGAAGAGTTATGTGCGAGCAGCCAGACGATGGCAGCATTTCTGCTGCGTGTTATGACACAGAAGCCTCTGACGCACATCTTTAGTCATCTCCTCTGTGAGATGACTGTTTTTCATTCAAAATAAACACTTTGTATCAATGCACCAAAGTGCAAAACAAGTGTATAATAGAATTAAATAACTGACAAAATAAGGTCCCTTCACTTCAGCTGATTTAACAACATACAGCAATAACTATTACCACATGCAGGATGGGAGATACATGCTGATGTGATGATAGGAGGATCCAGTTGGGGAGGAATACCCACAGGTTTAAATATAGACCACAACAAGGTTTATATAACAAATGGCACGTCAGGGTTGTTTACACTTTTACAGCCTCATAAATAAAGGGTTACAATCCAACATAATTTAAAAGCTTCATAAATCTAAATTGACTTTTCAATGACATTGTAAAAATAATAAAATGTTTGATGGAGGACTCAATCTACTGCAGTAAAACAGATATATAAAATTAGCACTCTATATACTTTCATTTTTTAACGCAGGAATTGGTTGTTTTTCTGATCTGTTCCTACCATAGGTTCCTACATGAGAGAGCTGTTGGGAAAGCAGTGGGCGGGGTTTGCTGCCTTGAATTATTGAATCAGCCAATAGGCAGCGTCAGAGCCGGTCGATGGACAGGCACGGCCCCTGCAGAGGCCCCGCCCCCCTATGACTCTGTGTTTTATTCTGTTTTTAGAGCAGCAGCGTCACATGTTGTTTTTATCCAGGATCGGATCAGTCCCGCTGCACTGTTGCTTCTACCGTGGCCGAGGACACATCTATAGACCTCTGCCATGGATTAAACACATTTTTAAAACGGGATATCATTAAAGTTTTTTTGCAAACGAGTTTTTTTATTGGTTCGCTTATCTGGAACTTGAAAAAAGAGAAATGGCAAGTCCGCCGGCGACGGGAGGACACCTGTTATCGAATGGGACGTACGGAGTGAAGAAGTGCGGATACCTGAGGAAGCAGAAACACGGACACCGGCGCTTCTTCGTGCTGCGGGAGCCGACGGAGCGCTGCCCTGCGCGGCTGGAGTATTATGAAAGCGAGAAGAAATGGAGGAACAAGTCCGCTGCCAAACGGGTCATCACTTTGGACTCGTGTCTGTGCGTAAACAAACGGGCCGACGCAAAACACAAGCACCTGATCGCCCTCTACACCAAGGACGAGTACTTCGCCGTGGCTGCAGACAACGAGCAGGAGCAAGAGAGCTGGTACTCGGTTCTGACTGATTTAATAGCCGAGGGGAAAGTGTACGACAGCCCTGCTTCTACCTCCTCTCTAGTGGGCTTTGAGGAAGCCAACTACGGACTGATCACTCCTGCAACAGCTGTCTATAAGGAGGTGTGGCAGGTCAACTTGAAATCCAAAGGTCTGGGTCAGATCAAGAACCTCACTGGAGTGTACAGGCTGTGTTTGTCCAGCAGGACCATCAGCTTTGTCAAACTGAACTCAGAAACAGCTGCTGTCAGTTTACAGCTCATGAACATCAGGAGATGCGGACACTCGGACACCTTTTTCTTTATAGAGGTGGGTCGCTCAGCTGTCACTGGGCCTGGGGAGTTCTGGATGCAGGCAGAGGACTCAGTGGTTGCACAGAACATCCATGAGACTATCCTTGAGGCCATGAAGGCCATGAAGGAGCTGTCAGAGTTCAGGCCGCGGAGCAAGAGCCAGTCTGCCAGCACTAACCCCATTTCCGTTCCCACACGACGCAACCTCAACAACCTCCCCCCCAGTCAGACAGGCCTGGTGAGGAGATCCAGGACAGATAGCATGGCAGCAAACTCCCCAGGGAGGAAATTCACATCATGTCGGATAAGAACGGCCAGCGAGGGGGACGGGAGTGTGACCCGGCCTGTGTCCATGTCCATATCTGTCAACGGGAGTCCCACCAGTCCCAACTCTGGGAATCTCCTCATCAGGTCCCACACGCTCAGCAGTGGGCGCACCTGCAGGATACTGGAGTCCTCCTCCAACCTGCACCACAGCCGCTCCATGCCCGTGTCCAACTCACCCCCAGGCACCTCAAGCCCCATAAGCATGTCCCCCAGGGGGGCCAGCATCTCCACTCCTGACAAGATCCGGCGGCCTTTTAGCTGCAGCGCCTCCATCTCTGGCTCCCTCAGTGACACTGGCTTCATGCTGTGTGATGATTACAGCTCCAGCCCAAGTGAACCCAGATTCATCCCCCTGACCCGCAGCGACACCCCCGACTCCCTGTCCAGCACGCCTCCATCCCGGGACATCAGCGACCCCTGTGGCTACATGATAATGGAGGGGGGAAATGTCACCAGGCCTAGGGTTGGGGTTGATGGCCTTGCATGTGACAACGCTTACAGGAAGAGGACGCACTCCCTCACCACGCCACGTCAACAGAGGGCTGTGGCGCCGCTGGCCTCAGCCTCCCTGGATGACTACACCCTCATGAGGATGGCTCACGGGCAGAACTCTCATTCCGCGTCGCCCAAAGTGTGCTACCCTGAGGACTACGGAGATGTTGAAATCGGGTCATCCAGGAGCTCCAGTAGTAACCTCGCTGATGATGGCTACATGCCGATGACGCCAGGCTTAACGGCCCAGTCTGGCAAAGTAGACTACATGCCCATGAGCCCCATGTGTGTCTCCGCACCGAAGCAGATTGTGAACGCTAGGGTCCATCCCCCGGCGACTGTGAGCGGCGGCTACAAAACCAACTCCCCCTGCAGCAGCTCTCTGGAGGACAGCGGCTACATGAGAATGTGGTGTAGCTCTAAATCGTCCATGGAGAGCTTAGACAGGAACGGTGAATACATGAACATGTCACCTGGAAACCCACCTCCACTCCAGACCCCCCCTGATTACTACTTGGGCCTGCTATCTGGGGAACATGCAGCAGTGAGGTCAGCGTACCAGGGCGGCTCTCTCACACTCCCTGCTAAACTCCAGGCCTCCAAGAATGAGGAGAGCAACCAGTATGTGTTGATGAGCCCCCAGAGTTTGAGGCAGAGGGTGGGGGAGTCAGACTATTATTCAGTGATGCAGCCCAGTGCAGCCCCTCTTAGCCCCTCCGTGCCCTCCCCAGTCAGGCATGGCCGGGCAGAGAGCCTGCCCTACAGAGGGAGGCTTGGCAGGCCTAACAGACTTTCTCTGGACACCCTGAGGACCCTGCCCAGCATGAACGAGCACCCCCTGCCCGGAGAACCCAGGAGCCCCGGGGAATACATCAACATTGACTTCAGCTGCGCCAGATTCTCCCCACCCTCCAATGTGTCCACGGAGAGCCAGTCTTCATCACTGGGCTCCAGCGGAGGGGGCCCCGGGAGGTCCTCTCTGTCAGACTACATGAACCTGGAGCTGGGTTCACACTCGCCCAAGGAGGCACACACTCCCGCTGAGCGCTTGGACACACTCCCAGAGTTATCTATGTGCTCAGAAGAGGACAGAGTGTACCATCTGGAGGGTGAGAAAGGATCTCAGGGCCTCTGTGACGAGGGGAAAAACGACTACACTGAGATGACATTCGGGATGACCAGCTCCCCACCACAGCTTGTTCCTCAGAACACCGCAAGGTATGTGCATCTGTGTTCTTTCTGTTTTCATTTATTATCATTAATTGTAATAGTCTTAGATTGATCACAAGCAAAGACAAACATTGTCTGATAATCAAAATTAATATTTATGTATTATTTTAAATAAGTATTTAAACAAATTTGCTGTTTGACCCTATTTGACCAGTATGAAAATAAAGGCTTCTTTCTGACTAACTCTCCAGCAGCCAGAGCAGCAGGGAGAGGAGGCTCTCTCTGGAGGACCAGGGTGTCCCAGAATGCATTGGGGCCTTCCTGCTCGGGGGCACCTCTTCCTCCGCAGTTGACCCCGACTGCTCCGCCAAGGTGATCCGGGCCAACCCTCAGGGCCGTCGGCGGCACAGCTCCGAGACCTTCTCCTCCACCGCCACCGTGACCCCGGTGTTCCCCTCCTTCGCCCGCGGGGACATGATGAAGAGGCACAGCTCCGTGGAGAACATCTCGTCCCGGAGCAGCGAGGGGTCGGACGAGGAGTACGGCAACAGCCCTGTGAACCGGCAGAGCTCGGCCGGGTATGCCAACGGACTGAACTACATTGCCTTGAACCTGCTGGACAACAGGGACGTGGAGAAATGCGAGGGCCTGGCTGGCTTCAAACCCACCAGCAGCTGCAAAGGGGGCATCAATGGATTACACAGCTCCCCGTATGTGTGTCTGGGATTCAAGGAGGCCGCAACCACTGCCAAAGGTGAGTGAGGTTGCTGTCAGATGTGTTGTTGTTGAATAATTTATCCCCACTCTAGCTGGAAAGCTCCATTATTTTAAACAGAAGTCAGTTTGGCTTTGCTGTAAGAAAAGAAAGCTGCACTGTACAGTTAAGAGAGCCAAAAGGAAAAACAATGATGCATGCAATCTTGTCCTTCCTCCAGATTCAAATTCAAACTGGCTGTGTGGATTTCAAAGTACGTACGTAGGTGGTGCTGACGCAGCCTGCAGGAGCTCCTCCTAAGCTCCTACTTCTGAGTACTATTCTCTGCGATTGAACAAACATGTAGTGTCAAAAGGAAGTCTTCTGATTTTATTTGCAATCAATCACACCTTTTTTCAATTGTTTTGCTCCTTCTATATCTGATATTTTCCCACAACATGTGAACGCAGCAGAAGGCTGCTAGGAAACGTGACCAGGCTGAGAGCTCTGAAGTAAACAAGCCCCACGAAAGCACAGAGCCGGATGCTGCCTCTGCACACACTATAAATACACAAGCAGATATTTGGATTCCACCAACGCTTATTGTGAATGAGAGGAATGATAGATTCCTCATAAAACACAACTATTAGTGAGGTCTGCTAACGGGGCCTCTGGCATTTCCGGCTGTTGTTTTTTCAGTTGGGTAGGCTTTAGGATGTGTTGCACATCAATGTGACCTCCATGGACCTCGTGTTTCCCACCATCCCATAATCAATAGTGTCCCAGAATATCCCAGGGAACCGCTGCGGCGTGGGATAGCAGACGTTGTAAACAAATCAGGAACAGCAGAATGTTGACATTAAAGCCACGTTTGACCCTTCGCCGTTTAACAGGCACACAGTGAACTCACATGTGTTTGTGAGCACGTAGAGGGGGGGTAGGAGAAAGAGAATGGGGGGGGGGGGGGGGCAGGGGGTTTACGCTGAAATGTGAGGCCCAGCACAAGTGGATATGTGTTGTGTCCTTGTAGGCAGTGAGGGAGAACAACAAAGTGGGCGAGTTGCTATGCGGCCATCAGGTAACTGGATGTCACGGTGCACATTCCTGGCTGAGCGTGTTTGAAAAGTGGCTGCGAGAGGGGGCTTGTTTTTGTCCCGGCTCCAGGCCATTTGAATAGGAAGTGGCTTTTATTTCAACACATGGCCCCTGTGTATAGGGAGAAGTTATATTAGGTTTCATTTAGAGCAGGAAAAGGCTATATAAGTTGTTATTATTGTTCAGGAATGAAGAAAAACAGCCACTACAGAATGGGAATTCAGTTTGTTGCAATTGGCTGTTTTCAAGTTAAACAGGCTTTAATAATGGCCCCTGTGTCCATCTGTTTGTTTGTATGTGTTCTGTAATCATATTTGCAATGGAGTCCAAATATCTTTGTGGTCTTGTAAAGTTGTTCCAGTAAGCAGTGGGAGGGTCTGAGTCGAGCACATACATGTGGGGACTGTAGCACGTACGCATGCAGAGCAGTCGGGGTGTGTTTTCCTCACAGGGAGCCTCTTTTTTTGTCCCCTTCTTTTTTTCCAGCCTGCATCAGTGAACAGTTTGGCGGGGATGTGCAAAGAGAGTGGCCTGTATTTGTTTTCCAGTTTGTGGGAGAGCGTGCATAATGGGGCAGGATGGCACGTGCTCTCCACTGCCATTCTGCCTCATTAGGCTGTTCACTTAGCAGAAGTAAGACAAGCAGAGAGTGGGGGGGATGCAGCAGTGGAGGGGCTTTTTGTTCAAGAAACAAATAAAGTCATCGGTGGGCCCCTTTCAACCAAGGTGCTTGTTTACTGACGAAGCGGGGTGAAGGAGCTCAAAGTGCACCGCTTGGGTTTTTTGGTGCTAGGCCCCACTGTTTTTCAGGAGGTGAAGCTATACCCCCCCCCCCCCCCCCCGCAACATGTGCCATCCAGACCCAAAAGTCTGCAGCTTTTCATTCCTTCCCCGTCCGACCCTCACAGGCAATTGGCTGGAATGAGAACTTCTAATGGAATGCTGCAGCTCTTGAGGCGAGTGTTTGTCAGGATCAAAGTGCAACCAAAACAATCAAATGCCCCTTGGAATTTCCCCCCCCCCATATGACGCCCGTGACTGCATTCCTGGTCACATAACCCTGGAGCTTTACGTTGTTTTGGTGCTCCAACTCCAGTCAGATTAGATGTCTTAATGCCTGGCGTACAAGTCAGCTTTTTGTTTACCTGTTATTCTGTCTGAGTGTGATTTAGAGGTGGTGTTTACCTCTGCCCTAACCTGAGCCGTCGCCTCTGCTAGCCGCAGCTCAGCCAGGTGGATGTTCTTTACCAGACTCAGATTAGCCGAGTCAGCCGTCTCTGTTTCCACGGCCCACATCTAGCTAATACCTTTATCTTCCCTCTGACGATTCAAGAAGCTTGATTTGCAATGTGAGATGATTTTTACTATGCTTACACTCGCATATGAGCATTGCCTTTTACCAGGCGTGTTGATAATCCTCATCATAGCAGGTGTAAGATAGGGATGGGGGATTTTGCTAGGAGCTTTCAGTAAGTTGTGGCAACATAATTGATATCATTTTTGCTATATTCCTTATATTTTTTATATTGAACATTAATCTAAGGAGTTTTCTGTAGGTGTTATAACATAGTGTTGTTGATTTTTATTTTTATTCTATACATTTATATATTTTTTAAATATATATCCATTTAGGTTTTTTATTAATTACATGTATTTATTTATTTTCTAAAACATTTATTTAAATTTTTTTCAGTTATATTCACAGTATCAGTATATCGTTTTAATTTTACCTTTTTCTTTGTATTTTTTATTATTTTGTCAATTATTTTGTATTGGAACATCGAGCAGCCCTAGAAGTAAGAGAAGAAGGAGAGTTAAGTAAGGATAAAGGGACCAAGAATGCAGGGGCCTTTCCTGAGTGCATGTGGCAGATGGCCACTCTCTGATGTGAGTGTGTGTACTTTGGAGGGACATGGGGTGGAAATGGAGCCTTAAACACCTGCCAATCTGCCTTGTCTTCACATACATGTAAGCCCATTACCCATTACCCTTCCACTAATACTTTAACATATAATTCTTTCTCCTACACACACACATCCACACCTACTCAATATCCCTCCACTAATGACTGTCCGCCATCTGCCGCACCCACAGGCTGCGCAGAGCATGATCATGGGCATCATGTATGAGTGTGTGTGTGTGTAATTTATCGGCCAGATTAGAAGCATTCGTGTCCTTCTCCATAAATCCCATTCCCTCTCGGCGCCATCCAGTCAGTAGTATTGTGAGTGATGTCATCCCGGATCTCAATGCACCCGGAGCATGTATATCTCTGTATGATGTGCGTGTGCGTTACGATGTTAGAGGGTGCAGCGAGCGAAAGGGGTCTAGCTGCACAGCCATGCATGCCTAACTCGCTCTGAGCATGCTCAGTAGAAGCACAGGGATTTAGATGACATAATCCTGGTATTTTTTTACATTTTGTAGACCAAATTGTAGACTTTGACTTTGGCATAAGGAATGCGTTGATTCTACTTTTTCCACTTTTGGAATTTGGCCAACATGATTACTTTGTGGCTTCATTTTCTAGCTGGCACATTTTGTTCTGGCATTAGCGTAAAAGTGACACCTGATTTCAACCATCCATCAGCCTGATTGTTCAATCCAGCCCTGCTTACACACACAAACACACACACACACACACACACACACACACACACACACACACACACACACACACACACACACACACCAGCTGTTGAATACTTTATTACAATCTGCGTCAGACCTGCGTTGAATCTGAGATCTCTCAAACATAACATAGCAAAAAGCCAAGGCAGGAAATCCAGAAATGCCATGTCACTTGATATATATCGAGAACAAACGTGCACACGTAACACCGCAGTCAGAGTTTCCAGCCAGTGTGTATTTGTGTGTTTCGTGGCGCGGGGAGGAGGGGGGCTAAAGTAGGCCGGGATGTTCCAGACTGAAGCGCTAGCTGCTAGATAACTGCGTGGCCAGCGTTCCCCACATTTAGCCAGCCACGGCTCCAGATGAGATTACAGCCTCTGTGGCGAGATTAGACGGCATGGGGTAGATCAGCAGCTACTCCACGGGGAGCAGCTGGCTAATACGTAACACAAGGTGTGTTTATCCTGTCCAGATCTCAGGTCAGCGTAATTGCGACAGAAACCTGCATAGAAATTGGCTAGAAAATTATAAGATAAATAGAGTAATATCTTTGTATATGCATTTTAATAGTACATTTTATAAGGAACAGGGATTCACTTTGCATAGTGTCCTCAACTCTCCTCTGTTTATAATTGTTTCGAATAGAAATAAGCATTAAGACTTCTTTTCTTAGATGAGAACTGCTTGACTCCGAGCTCCAAAAATGGCAACTTTTCTGTTACTAAGAAAAGCCTCGCTTTCAGCCCAACCGCCTCTCATTTTTGAGGTTATCCAACTGTTTTTGTAAGAGTTTCATCAGCCCTACTCTGATAGAAGTTTCCAAACCTCAATACAACCATGCAATCCTTGTGTGGTTTCATGACACATGGAGCATATTGTCCTCGTGGAAGTAAGGGGCCCTTTCCCTCACCTTTTAACCATTAGCCCAGCTTCCAGTTGACCCAGTGCCCCTCCCCCATCCCCTCCACTCTAAATCCTTCCTCCGTTCTGCTTTCACAACCCCTCTTCCTCATCCTTCATAATGATAAATTCCACTATAAACGCACCCTCAGTTTCGGTATAATATCAGAGATGCATCATGTACTGGTTCTCCTCCGCTCACTGTGTGTCCATAGCAACACGGCAGCGCGACAGGAGACCCCCACCCCCCATTGCTCTACATCCCAGATTATGTAATAACGACCGTTGCCATCCAGCTTCCCACTTCCAGCCTCCCCCCCCCCCCCCTGCCGTCCTTTAAGTGGCAACAAACAGCTGGTGTGTAAAGACATGACACCTACCATCAAACTTGTACACATCAAATAAGACATCAGACTAAATATCAGCATAATGAACATTAAAAACAAACCATTTCACACGTCTCAAATCCGTCCTATGGTACTTGTTTGTGCAGCACACTGTGTTCTTGTTATTCGAGCTGCGTGTTCCAGTGTCTCCTTGTTATTGTGGCACAAGCTAATCTGAAGGGGTTCACACTGTACAGTAGACTGTTCTCTCATGTCTGCAGTCTCAAAGCTCTGCATTGTTGGCACAAGTGTTGTTTTTTGGAAAATAATCAGACCATTTTTCTTTTACAATTAGAAAGTAGACATTTAAGCTTGCCAAAGAGTGTTATACTTATAATCACAAGATATTTCCACTAACTCCCTCTTTTCCCCTCTTTCAGACTGAAGGTCTCGTCTGTCCTCTGACTTGGCGTCTTCACCAACCTGCTGCTGGAAACAAGAAATCGACTTTGCCCTACCACTGGGCCCTAAAAGACTGTCTGGACCCTCAGCATCACTCTCACATACTTACGAAACAAGCAGGTCATCGTCTATGCATGTCATGAATTCGCTGGAGGCAACACAGGTGTGCTTGTGTGTGTGTGTGTGTGTGTGTGTGTGTGTGTGTGTGTGTGTGTGTGTGTGTGTGTGTGTGTGTGTGTGTGTGTGTGTGTGTGTGTGTGTGTGTGTGTGTGTGTGTGTGTGTGTGTGTGTGTGTGTGTGTGTGTGTGTGTGTGTGTGTGTGTGTGTGTGTGTGTGTGTGTGTGTGTGTGTGTGTGTGTGTGTGTGTGTGTGTGTGTGTGTGTGTGTGTGTGTGTGTGTGTGTGTGTGTGTGTGTGGGCGGATGTGTGTGTGGGCGGATGTGTGTGTGGGCGGATGTGTGTGTGTGTGTGGGCGGATGTGTGTGTTGGTGTGTCTAATGTTCACTGCGCTTTCAGAGGCCATTTTTCACTTGACCCACATTGTGGCGCAAGCACAGAAGCAAAGATAGTCAGAATATAAAAATAGTTGAATGGTACCCTGATACTATTTATTTACTTGAGGTTAGTTTTAAGACTGCCTGTATGAGTGCGAGTGTGTTCCTGAGACAAATTACGACCAATCTGTATGACAATGGAAAACGACACCTACTATACAAATGGCCCAGGGAGCGAAGATACCAAGGTACACTGATATAACTATATTTAGATGAGATATGTTATTTATTTTTGGTAGATGAATGTTTGATAAGACCTACCCAATGCCTTAATGTCTATATTGTCCTTATGTTTTCTATGAGATAAGAGATACATATTATATTACAGTGAGTCTGTTTGGACCTCTATATTGTTATTCTATTGTGGACATTTAGCTTAAAATATGATTTCAGAAATATACAGTACATTGGGGCTGCTTGACATCTGATTTATCTTATGGATATTAAAGTATTTTCTTAATGACACATTTCTTATTTATTCTAACCTAGTTTATTTTTTGTCCAATCAAAGCGCTGGACTTACAGAAATATATTTCTAAATGTCTTTAAGAGTTATGCATGTGTTTGTAACTCAGCTCAGACCCCACAACACCAGGCATCTGATTGCACTGTTCCTCTCACAGTTCCTCACTTGAGCCTGAAAACCTCACACACTCCTACCTTCAAACCTATTGACTGCTGTTGAGCAAAATGCAGGACACCCTGCTGTGATATATTTTGACGGTACAACTGTATAGTTAAAGTGACGACGAAGGGCCAATGAAAACTGTCAGGGTTGGGGCACAGCCGAGACGTTTTCTGGTCATCCAACGAGGGCTAAAGTAAGGGGAAAAGGGGTTGGCAGTGCGGGACAATCACAAAAAAAGTAAAAGTAGGGAGGCCACATCTGGCACCAACAAGGAGATTTACTGGAGAAACAAGTTTAGTCAGATATTTTGTTTTAACAATATCTGAATTGCAGTTGACAGCAAATAGTTTGATCAGGCTGAAAATAATGATAAAAATGTTACAAGTTAAAGCAAGAATATATTTCACGAAGTGACAACTATTTAACAATGTCAGGACAATGCTAAATAATGGCACACTTTAGCTGTCATTAGTTAGGCTACCATTAACAACTGGTCAAAGGCCTAGCGACGGTGTGCTTTATTGATGCTAAATTCATTTAAACGTCATAGTCTTTGTTTTAATCTGAACCAACATTGTGCTCTAAAGAGAAATGATTAGTCAAAATGTATACAAACTCCAAAATGGCCTCCAGTGGGTTAATATTATCTGAAAGCCCTCTAAGCTCTCCTCACATTGTAGTGTTTGCGTCATCCACTGTGCCGACTCCAACTGGCTCACCACCTCTTTAGTGTACAGCAGATTGTAAAAATGAAAACCATGTCTGAATGTATCGCTGAACTGGTGGGAACAACACACAAACACAAGGTGGACAACGGTTTTGACAGAGTTGAATAATATTGGAGCTACTACGCTAAGTTTTATTTATCTGCAGATTCTTGAAGGTATATATTTTGTACATAGAAACAGTTTGACTAAAACAATCTATTGAAAATACACTTAGATTTTATGTTGCAATGATATTCCTGTGTAAAGACTTTGGCTACAGATTTTTCAAATGGGGGTTTTTCTTCTGGGTTGTACAGGTTATTGTATGCTTTTCTCCCTCACAGTCTCAGTGACTATATGAAAATATACTGTCTATTTTATTAAAGAGATCTCTTTGCCTTGTTGACACACTTTACCCCAATGGCATATGCAATAGTGACATGAATACAATCTAGTTTACAACCGTGGAACCAAATGTAACATTGCATTGATGATTTTTTTTCTTTTTATTGCGAGCAGAAGCTGCTTTTCTCCTTGTACATTTCTCTCTCTGCCAAGTGTTTTTGTTTTTGTCGCTGGGAATTTTGTTCTTGACATGTTTCCAAGCGCTTTCCCCATTTCTGTGTCCATGGACAGAATCAGATTGATCTTCACTCAGTCTGAATGTGTCGTTGTCTTCCATTGTACATAATTCAATATACTGTTTATTGTGATGCTCACAAGAGATGATTATTATGATTTTTAAATTCTGGTAGTCCAGTATTGCTTTTGTCTGTATTGATTATGGATAGCAACATACAGAAATAAATGAATTTATTTAAACGTGTATACTTTGTCTGTATTTTTTTCACATTTACATTTGAGTAAATTACTGTTGTCCAAGATTAAGACCTGAGTAAAATATCATTTTAGAATTCTATATGATATAAAATGTAAATATGAATACAACAATGTGTTATTTTGTTGTTGAAACGTTGCATAGTGTCACTTTAATTGGTTTATTCCCAAAAGAAACTGATTCAAAAGGTTTTTTCTTTAAGACTACAAATCCCATCCTGCCCCTCTCCTTCTTCGCATTTGGCACAAAGTCTAATAGCTTCCTGACTGTCAATAGAGGAGGATGTCCTACTGTACCTCCGTCCTGTATGGAGAGAGGCTGAACTCTCCCTCTCTGCTAAGTGTTTTTATTTTAAACGGAGGCAGAGGCAGGAAGCCCATACTGAGCCAATGACTTCCTGCCAAGCCACGCGTCTCCTGAACGGACTGCGTAATCATTGGGTCCTTCTCACTTCGGTTAAATGGAATCCTTGCGTCCCTCACTTGCATGGGAGCCTGCCTATTTATAAAATAAAATAAGAACTAATTCTCCAAAAAGATAAAAGCCATTCTTAAAATGTATAAGCGAACAATAGTTTGATTAATATTGATTAGAGTGCAACAAATAAATAAAAATAATTCAGAGAAGAAAAAGAGATATGTTATCTATCAAAACCCAGTTAGATTAACATTCATTGGATTGCACACTTTGTTTGTTTGTTTGGATATAGCAAATTAACATTTTAAATAGCACTTAATGACTGACTGAATGGAAATGACAATAAATGAAAATGTAAAACGAAAAAAGCGATCATGAAAATGTTTCCAAAAAATGAAAAAATGATTTTTGACCACTTTGTTGTTCAGATATATCACATATTTGTAACTAAATGATACATTAATTGAAACAAAACACGGTATAAACCGAGGAGTGACTCCCGTGAGGTTCATGTATTTTCTTCACTCCGCTGGGAAACTGCTCTCATGTCAAGAAGCATCAGCGATACACAGTAAGGGGGCGGGGTGAGTGTCTGAGGATTTCATCGAAGGATGGTCTGGTGGTTCCTCGATTATAGCTCCTCCATTATTGCTCCTCGCTCCTCGCTCCTCGGTCCTCAGGCAAAAATAAGGCCATTGGGACCATAGATATATATGAACATATATATATCTATGATTGGGACGCTACTCAAGATGGCGCAGACAAATCAACTTCCGGTGAGACCGAGCCCGAGGAACGAGGAAATGAAAAATAAGAGAAGTGAGAAAGTGCCATAGTCTGGAGGTCAGCAGGTTCGAAACATGCAGTAAACAACTGTCTATCTCCCACTCACTCACATCCAGCTGTCACATAGGAACGTTGTGTTTCTTTACCATGCAGTTATCTTTTTACACCATACAGATATAGGAATATTTTCCATTTACAAGGTTACATTGCTTATCTTTGGTTAATTAAAGGGTACACAGAAATGTGTCTAGTCCTGCAAAAATTGTTTTGATTCTCCAAGGTTTTAAGAATATTGCTGTCAAAAGTGAATAGAATTGTGTTATTTTAAGTATATATTTAATATTAATTGATTTGCTATCTTTCAGAGGGTTAGGGTGAGGTGGATAGATACAAACTGATACCAATAACATGTCTGCAGGTTATGTATGACATTTTTTAATTTGTACAATTGCTTTTTGATCTGAGATGGGGACAATGGCCAACATTAAACCTTCTAAACATGTCATCATGTTAGCATGTTGATGTGAAAACAAAATGGAATAGGCCTCAATGCAGCCAAATCAACGACTTGTTTTTTTTAAAGGCTCAACAAAACCCCAAAAGCATGATGGAGACCAAGACGGTAAAATCAAAGTTTGAGTTTACTCGTGGTCGAGAATAAGCATGCAGGGTAGACGAGGCTGGCTTATCCAATAGGCATCAGGCTAAAGGGCAGGAGTCCAAAAAGCAGGCAGCGGGTCAAAACAGGCAAAGCCCAGGCAGGGAAAAATAAGATGTCTGGAACGCTAAGGCTGTTTTTGAAAAACATACCACACTTACAATGTCCTTATAATGCTTTAATATTCTTTATGGACACCAAGCTTTCACCTTTCCAGTACAGACGCAACATGAACACACACACACAAGCAGCCACTGAGGGCACTCCTCTAGCTGGTGTGTAATAATTAGCAGTGTGACAGTGTGACAGTGTCAGTGGGGCTCCGCTCTGCTGCCAGGCAGAAACCAGCCTTACATAAGAGCACACCACCAATCCACCAGGAAAGACACAATGTTCCTCACCCCTCTGCACTGACTGTCTGTCAGGGAAACTATTGTTTATTTGTATTTGTACGGGCAAACCACAGGAGAAGTACGTAAAAGCAGGAGTCCGTTGCGTGATCTTACGTTGTCATAAAGAACAGCTTGTCTCAGGGGAGTGGATTTCTCAAGCCTTTGTCAAAACAGTTAAAGGCTCCTAAAATACAGTTAACAGGATGCTGCTTTGAAGTGTGTGTTTATCTGATCTATTTCTGAATGCCCTCAATTCTTCCCAAATTTAGAATCACATTCACAAAATCACATGCTTGTAAACGCACGCAGACGAGCAGGAAAGAATGCATCATGGCCGCAGCGCTGGTGCCATGCGAGCTGCTTCATCATCATCGTCACACGATCTTGAGGCTCGAACTTGTGACATTTATTTTGCCTTGAAGTCTTCGAAGATCAGTACATTTCCAGTAAGTCGAATCGTTCCTTCACTGAGGACAATACACACAGTTAAATACTTCATTTGATTCCACACAGCCATTTGCAGATACACTGCAAGCTTCCATTTTAATAGGATTTATAGACAACATGGGCAACAACCATATACTTTTTTTAGTGGATAGCAACATCATATATCGACTTTGTATTCACGGTAAATTGGTTCGATATACAGGTCAACTGAATCGGGAAGAGTATCCACTGGGAAATGAACCCAGGCCTGATTTGTTGGCGCTCAGAGAGAAGCCGTACTGGAAATCATCATGTGAAATATACCTAAAACGGCAATTGTGTATGTACAGTATGTACTCAATGCACATTATAACAGCATGCATGTGGTATGCGGTGCTGATTAGGGTTTTAAAAAGAAAATGGCTGCTCTTTTTGCACTCTCGTCCACCCTGTGCTCGGGCCTCCCTGCCAGCTTGCTGCCGTTCTGGGCTGCGGCTCTTCAGGGGATTTGAGAGGCGCTGGCCCCATTATTTCTCCCTGAATCAGCCTAAGGAGGGTTTCAGCCGGGCTCATTGAATTTAGCCGCGCAGCAGCAGGGAGGAGCTGTGACCCACTTACAGTAGCTCTCCACGGAAGACACCACAGAGGCGCACAGCGTAACATGAAAACGTAACATACTGACATATATTTCAGAGATACTATACTGAATCAAATCCTAATGGGAATAGATTGCTTTCATTATGCAAGCAAACACGTTTTAACCTACATCTTAGGATCACGTGGTCTTTCACTGATTGACAAAATGGTGCCATGTTGACAAAATACCCATACAAGTGCTACATGCTGATGTATCTTTGCTTATATAATTATAGAGAGTGAGTGTTAGTCCTAAAACCCAAAAATGAGTCAGAATTGAGCATTTTAGAACTTCCCTCACAGTTTTTGGAAAATGTTTAAAATAAGGTCTCTGGTTAACACAAGCTTTAGAGACGTTAACATACTTAAAACATAAAACACATCAGTAAATACGCAATTTTGGTTGCTTTTAAGTGCCTTCAAAAGGACGTTGCTAACATTGTTCACTTTTATTTGTATTTTGATAGTTTGGTAGCATTACGTTTACAAAAGTAATGGATCTGCATACTTCTTCCACCACTGATTGCAGGATAAACACAGGTGTAATATATCCAATGTGTGTCACACCAATTCTACTGAGTCAGCTTTGCACAATACCAGGCCCTGACCCACCTAAATGGAACAAGGCCATAATTAATGTTATAAATTACACCTATGTTTACCTTGCAATGACATGTCAAAATGGCTTCTGAGAAAAAAGGGTCTATTCATCCTGGGTAGGACATAAATGTGAGTACCACATTTCATGGAATCATCCCGTAGTTGTTTCTGCAAATGTAGAGTTCAACGTAGAGGAAACAGAGGGGTTCATTCTCTGGGGATCATGAATTGCTGTACCAAAATCTGCGGCTCCCGATTTGTACACAGGTTGTAAAGAGGCTTTGTCCCTTTGCATTGTTCACTGTTCTTTTTCTTTTTGTATTCTTGGGAAAAAGCCGGCAGAGAGCTGTAGGAAGCGAGAGGTGATTCGGTCAGCGACTATCTTGATAAGTTGACAGCACTCTCGTTGCCTCTTCCTCCCGGAGCAACGGCAGCACTCGTTACAGAAAGGCCAACAGGTCAATCAGACCTGATGCATTCTCTCTGAACCTTTTTGGCTTTTCTCAGCCATCACGTTTGAATTTTTTCCCAGACAGAAAGCTGCCTCAGGGAAAGAAATGTGAATGCTTGGCTTAATATTTGAAGGGTGGGCATTTTTCATTTGTCATTTTAGAATTCTTGCTGTAATGGCAATGAAGGGTTCTAAGTTAAGATGTCTGCTTAGGAGTCTTACAGATCCAGTGTTGTTTGGTACTCATATTCCAACCTGTAATGCTCAAACAACAATCTTCAAAAGAGAAACCATTGTATTTTTACCTTTGAGGGTACGTGCATGTGACTTTGTGTGTGTGTGTGTGTTTCAATGGAAAGTCTCTGGGTCCATGGCATTCAGTCTCCACGTGTTTGGACAGCATGTGGAGCCCAGGTCCCGCCCACTGCTCACAAACCCTCCTGCTGCTGTTTACCACACTGCCAGTGAAGTGGAAGACTCCAGCCTGCCGGTCCACATGCCGTCTTATCAGCCGACACTCTCGCAGCTCGTAAACATGTTTTGTAACGGAAATGTTCTGGCAAAAGACTGTTGTAAAAGAGCTAGTCGATTCATTTGGCTTCTTATGATGAGTTAAGAAGTAAATAATGAATATAAACAAATTTCTACAAAAGAAGTTTTAGCAGGCTTTTGGTTTTGGTTGAATACAGGTTAGCAGTACGTGTAAAGAGCCTAAAGGCCAACTGTATTGCTTAAAAATACGAGTTTTACTTCAATGTCATTATAACTTTATCGAGGAGTAATATTTAAGACCCAAAGAGACCTTACATTTTTTTATTTTATTAACCCCATCTATGACAGTGCCAAAAACTAGAGGCATCTACGAGATACATCGACAACCACAGCGCTAATTTGTTTCTACTTTTGGTAAAAAAGTGCAAAATGTGTACTGAACTGAAAGCTTCGAACGGACTGGAAGGACTCCAAAAAGTACACCCCCCATAAAGGTCAAACGGAGATATCGGTTCATGTGCATGTTAGTACTAAAAACATGCTGAAGACTTGAAGTCCTCTTTTATGAAGTCTGTGTGAGTCACTTTAGGCTTCAGGCTGAACATGTGAACATAGGCTACATAAGGCTCACAGACCAATGGAATGCTTGCTCATAGCTATACCTTTAACATGATTTACATATAAGGTTTGTGCAACCTTTAAATGTTGAAAGGATGACATTATTCAAACTATTTACTTACGCTGTTTAAAAAGGAATCATAATGGCTTCCAGCTAAAGGTGTCTGACAGATAAAAGGTCTGAGACTAAGCCAGGTTTCTAAATTGAAGTCTTTAAACTGGCTTTTTCTTTTCCATTATGCTCTGATGTTTTTTGAGTGTTCTGTGTTTTTACAGTAAGCTCACAAAAAATCCTCCATTAACATCTGCAATTTTAACAAATTCTCAGTTGTTTGGGTTATTTTCATCTAGGCCATCAGGATAACTGACAGGCCATCACATGGCTAAAAGCCTCAGGGACCACACTCGTGTTATGACATTTAATCCTTTGTTTATCATGAAATACTTTATTTCCTGTAATTATACAAATCCCTTGGAATTCATGGAAAAGCAGCGTAAAAGCCCATCGCACACAGTTTCCCCTCTGATCCACTCGTGTCAGCAAACACAGACCCTGCATGACATCGGAGTTTTAAGCACGCCATTCCCTGTCACAATCAAAAACCAAAACACGCAAGGCCAGATTAGGAGTTATGATGAGTTTGATGCACACATACTTTCACATAAATCCTGTTTATCCATGTTCCCATCTGTGTGTGTCTAACCTATTGCCTCAGAGTCAACAGTATTAAAGACACAGAGATCCTCAGAGGGAGATTTCTCACTAAAGACAGAGTGTGATCACAGTTTGTTCTCTGTATTGTGGGAATAGTGTGATGTAATTTGGGCTTGACGTTAACACATCCTCAAGATACTAAAGTCATCTTTTTATAAAAGCTTTGTTTTTAACTGTACATTCAGTGTTTCTGAGCAGTTGTATGACGTGACATGACTTTCTCTTGTGCGTCATGCTCCACTTTTTCCGCTCTGCGTGGTTGGCGGTGACGCTAACAGGTCCTCTGTAGTGGAGGAGGATGCTGTTTCAGAGCGGAGTCAGTGAGACACTGATGCTAATGAGGCATTAGCGTAAGCCTATAATGCGGAGTGGGGCAGTTTAACATCGAGGGCAACCCTCTGCACACTACCAATCTGACTCACTGGATTTGGGATGATACTATGACAAAACACACATTTAAATACAAATGGATTTTACAGAATTGTGCATAAATCTAATTAAATCTGCATAATCTATATTAAATCATCAGTTGGAGAAGTATCACCAGCATTTATTTCCTTCTGGATTCTTTGCATTAGGTTATGGGCGGATTAGGACATTAAAAAAGCATTAAAATATTTGCTGTCTTCAGCTTCTGTTTTCCCAATTTTTCCCAAGTTCTTGTTTGCTCCCCTATACATTCCCATAATCTTATCCCTTTAAATGTATTAGTGAGGCGTCTGCACTGTGAAACCAGCTCCTACTGAACCTATTCTCACCCTTTAAGTGTGCGTCAGTATGCATTAAAGCCTTTACCTTTAACACTAATGCTTACATGCTGATGAGGACCAGCTGTTTATTTACCATGAATGTAATCAGCTTGTTGTTTTGTAATGTAACCTCTCTGCCTGCGTCCGTCACAGCCCATTCCAAGGTTCCCCCTCAGGGTTCAGTAAAGTTGATATCATCTTATCTTTCCATTAGCCATGTGCTGCCAATAAATGAATCAAGGGAAGAGGGATTTATTGCTCACTCCTGTTCAAATGCAGGCTTCGTGCACACGTTTCAAATTCCTTCTTAATCCTGGACTTCTGTGATCTTTACTCAAAACCTTTTGTGCTCACTGCAATGCCAAATCAGGAAAAAATATCTTAATCTGACTTCTGGTCTTTAACCATTTACTAGCCGTAGCTCCATAGTAGAGCAATTGTGGACTGGTACGATGAAAACATATAAAAACACATTAAAAGTAGAAATCCCCCAACATTTTGTGCGTGTTTGAACCATATTTCAGTCTTCAGAACTTCTTCCAGCATTCCTGGATCTCTGTTGACTGTCATTGTGCTACAGTAACAATTAACTGACTACGCAAATGGATGTTTACAGTTCTCTTTGATTACTATGCTTTCTAAGGCGTACATATTTTAATGACAGCTTTACTTTAGTTTGTTTGCATGTGGGTCACTGTGACTCGGATCGGCTCCAGCGTCTGGCTCCAGTCGAGCCGGTGCCTCGCTGCTTTTGACCTTAGTCCCGGTGCTTGTTTACCTGCTGGGTGGAATGTGCAGTTATGTAAGGCGTAATCTATCAGAAAGTACATGTCCCTCTGTTACCTGGGTCACAGGGCAACACACACTGACAAACAAGCTTAATATGGCCTTTCTGGTGTCACACACTGTATCAGGGGCGGACTGGGACTACAAATCAGCCCGGGACCGGCCCATCGGGATTCGTCCCGAACGTCCCGATGGCCAGTCCGCATATCCACCAAGGCTTATAAGGGCCATTTGGGTCAAAAGTATTTAAAAAGCAAGGAGCTCAGGGAAGGGGGTATATATTCAGATAAACAACTAAATGTAATATTGTCAGATTTTTATCAAGGAACCACATGGTTTCACTTTGCAAGGTTGGATCAACCTTAACACCCCACAGGCGGTAAACAGTGAATGCAACACGTGATGTCATGAGGTCAATACAACCTTGCAAAGTGAAGCCACATAGTAACAGAATAAGGGGAAGTGTAACATATTTTTGTTTTTTATTCTAATATCATCCCCCTCCCCTAGCTTTTTTTAGACCTACATTGGCCCTTATATGCAGTTGTATCCACTTTGCTTAAACAAAACTTGTTTAATCTCACTGTGTCCTGACGCGTGTTTTATTACCAATAACTGCGCTTTTACAGTCACACACATAGATTAAGGTCCACTCTGTTTACACATGCTAAACACACAAAGACAAAAGGTGGAAACACACACACCTCAGGCATTGTTAACCAGTCTGAATGTGTTGCCATTAAAGAATCAGCAACATCTATGGAAAACTCCCCCTCATGTTTGCACCACTGACGCGTATTTTGTGTATTATTGACGAGCAGACCGGATCAATGTGTTTTTCCGAAGGTTTATGGAACCCATCCGGATTGAATTATGTTCTGCACCCATGCCTCTCCGCTGAGGCCTCATGCTGCTGTGGGTCGGATTGCTCATAAACACTCTCCGAATGTCTGTTACTCACATCATCGGGTATCAATGGCCCGTGGCTGGTGAGGTTCCCATATAAACACATCAGTCTGTTGAAAGTAAAAATAGATGAGTGCACACAGGGAGCATAGGCGTCACAAATATATGTACATAAGCAAAGTTAAACACAATAATAGAAGTGACGCAATGGTTTGTTTGTATTCCAGTTGAACAAACGTAATTGAAATGCATTCTTACGTTGATGTCACGTAATTGGTGAGGTTGTAAAGAAGCTTTGGATCATGGGAGATGTTCAATCAATCAATCAATCAATCAATCAATCAATCAATCAATCGATCAATCAATCAATCAATCAATGTTTATTTATATAGCCCAATATCACAAATGTTACAATTGTCTCAGTGGACTTCACAGTTTGTACAGAATAATACGACAATACGACACCCTCTGCCCTTAGACCCTCACATCGTAAAAGGAAAAACTTCCAGAGAAACCCCACAGTTTAAAGGGGAACATGGGAGAAACCTCAGGGAGAGCAACAGAGGAGGGATCCCTCTCCCAGGACGGACAGACGTGCAATAGATGCCGTGTGTAAATCGAAGAGATAATACATTTTACAGCATAGGTAGACCAAATGTTTGGAAATGCATGTGTCTATAATAAGAAGATGAATCCAAGAGGATGTCAACAATCCTGTGGGAGCCATCAGGGAAGTAGTATGATGAGAGACAGGACCACAGTGACAGGTTCAGCCACGACTCAAAGTCCAGGACTCAAATCCAGAAGTCAGGATAGAGGATCCAGGACAAAGGATTCAGAACTCAGGACTAAGGACCCAGGACTCAGGATCCAGGACTCCGGATCCAGGACTCAGGATGCAGAATCCAGGACACAGGACAAGGATCAGCCACGACAACAGGATCAGCCACGACTCAGGATCCCGGCGTAGATAGACACCAAAAAGAAATCTGGGGGAAGCTGGGTTACTCGGAACATGAGAGTACACAGGTACAGACAGACAGAAGGAAGAAGGTGTCCCCGATAGTCTAAGCCAGGGGTCGGCAACCCGGGGTTGCCAACCCCTGGCACGCGTGCCAGCATTGGCCGTTGCATTTATTTAGCTGTTCTTCTGTTTCACAAAATACATCACAGACCTCTGTTTTTCTGCTTCTTCGTTTCACTTCCAGAAACATACACACGTTCCCTCACTGTCGCTCTAGCATCCACAAAAACACATGCACAAGCCACACCCCTCTCTCTCTCTCTCTTAAAGGGACAGCGATCTCATCTCACTCCGTTGGCACGCTGATAACAATCTTTTTTTTAAATGGCACATCATATTAAAAAGGTTGCCGACCCGTCTAAGCCTATAGCAGCAAAACTTACGTGTCTACGTACACCACCCTTGTTGTCATTGCAGTAAGCTTCTCCTGGTCATGTTTACCATGAGGAGAATGATCCAAAGGTCACTTCCTTTCCTAAACGAATAGATCCTCTTAATAAGACGAGTAGCACCACTTAATTAAACAGTTTCGTGTTAATAATCTGTGTTTTTCTGACGCTGTTCGATTTACTCAGCTTGTTTCTCTAATAACGTAATTTCGGACCCCTAATGACTTAAATCCCTCATCAGGTTGAAATATATAATTAGAAAGGGCCAAGATCTATAAAGTGGATGAGAAAATGTTGCCAAAAAAAGGAACGGATGCAACATTATAATAAGCAACTAAATGAAACACACCTTTACTTTGATTAAAAGTGCATATTTGTCAATGTTTTTTACATTTTGGATAATGTGAACTTAACAACATAACAGTTATTTTTCGATGAAGAAATTTTACATGTTATACATTTTTACACACAAATATGAGTTTCTTTTTTTGTCAGGGCTTATATCAATTCTGTTAATTTAATCAAGCAAGTACATGAGTCACATACTTCCTGCCAGCTGGTATGATTTAGATTCTTTGCACATTGTACTGTAGAGACAGGAGTGTTATTCACCAATGCAAATGCTTCCTATGTGCACCAAATGAACTTTTCACCAGCAGCTGTCTGCAGGAGTTCGCGTGCAGGCCCAATCCTGTTAGGAGGGATAGTTGGTACCTATAGGAATCCCATTCAGCAGCACAACAGCACCCACCGTACCGAGTTCACACTGGGGGCATGTTTGCGTGCGCATTAGCCAAGTAAATCATCCGTCAAACATGCCAGCCATGAGGCTAAAGATTACAGAACAGAAAAGAATTGGAGACACACATTCAGAGGGGCTTACTGGAGAGCGGTGGCACGCAAAGATGCTGTACCCAAAACCTTTCCTGCGAATCCTGCCCAAGAGACACTCTCCTAACATGCAAATGAAGCCAAGATCACACGCTCAAATCAACACCAGGTGCAGCTGTGGAATCAACTCCCCTTGATAGTCTGCCCCAAGGTGTCCAAAACAAACACAATAAACACGAGATAATCTTTGAATGAATGGCAAGTGTGCTGTAAACAGAGCGCGACCTTTCATTGCATGCTTAGACAACCATATATTACACGTCTGCATGTGTTATGAGTGGAGCAGTTAAAAGGCTGCTTTTTTTCCAACAAAACATGGATGTAACTTGATGCTTGTTTTTGTCCTATTCAGGAGAGAAGCCAGCGCTGCGAGGTGAACAGGGTTGCAGGTGGCCGACTGTTATGGAAACAGCTAATTGTAGCCGGGTCCAATGAGCACAAAAATGTCAGCCATGTTGATGCAGCATGACACATGGTCAACCCTTTCATGCATAGAGGTCACTACAGTGGACAGCTATTTAAAAGGTGTTTTCTTGTGTATGCATTGTTTTTTTTTGCATAGTTGCACCATCAGCCACTACATAGGACCCTATTGCATCATCCCATTCACTGCCACTCAGTACCAAGTCAGTGTAAGGGCATGATACATGTCTCTAACCAAGATGGACGACAGAAAGCCACATGGACCAAGTCACCCATCTATATCTTGCCAATCCTTTTATGGAAAGCGTCCCCTGCAGGTATAACAAATGTGGTGACATCAAGTAACAACTAAGGAATCATATAATTCATAAATGATCAAAGTATTGATTTTATGTTTGCAGGAAATCATGATTAACCACCTGTCCACTACAGTGGACGTCATGCATCACTGGCTATATTTCAACTACAATGAATACTGGTACTGCTGCTGCTGTACCCAGGGCCGTCCCTCCCTACAGGCAGATCATGCAGACTGTGTGGGGCCTCACCTTGTGGAGGGGGCCACACCTTGCGGAGGGAGGCCTCATCTGAGGCGCACCTATGCACTTATGTGGCGCAATTAGGGTGGCGCGGCACGGTTTCGCTGCTGCGAGGCTCCACTAGCACTCATCAAATAACTGTGCGTGGGGGCTCAAATTGGCCCCTGGCCCTGGTTATTCTTGAAAATACTTCATCTGCATTATCTTTTTGGGCCGTAAATCAATATACTTATGTTATTATAATGTAATTTTAAGTTTGCACATCTTTATTTTTGCAAACTTATTTGTGACATGTACATTTTCAAAATGTACATGTCTTCAGTTCAAACCCTGAACGCATACTGTCCACTGTGGACATATAAAAATCACTTTGAAAAAACTAGATTAAAAAAAAAAAAGTTCAAATCTTGTTTTTCATGCCCCAAGAGCAATAAAAACACTTGGTAACAACATTCTGACTGAGGCTTTCATAATTCATGAATGAAAGGGTTTTAATATATCTCTACAAAATGTACGTAGTTAATAAGTCATTTGCTTATATGATCCGTTACTAGCAAAACATGCTAACTGCTAAGGACCAATTAAAACAGCGAGGACTCATTGAAAAGATTAGCACATTAACCTTAAAGCGAAAGTTTGAATGTTTTAAGTGGGGTTGTATGGGCTACTTAATTGAAGTCATTGTAATACCTCAGTAGGTGGCAGTAAGTATGCAACCAGTTTAGAGAAAGAGTTAGCTAAGTATCGGCTAAGAAGCTAAGCGATGCATTGTTGTGGATGTGGGCAGCAGCTAAATGTATTTTAGCCACCAAAAAAAGTCCTTTACAATAATGAAGCCATTATGTATCCTGTTTTTTTCTTATGTCTGCCTCCAACGTATGCTCATACAACAATTGGTAGGATATCTAACAAACATAACATTTTACACATTCGACTAATGTCCAGCCGTGTTGGTTTATAACGCTCCATACATGCATATGTGTTGATTGTTTAGTTTGGTTGTGTTATCTTGTGACCTTGGTAAATCTGGACAAACATTTAAAATTCTTGCACTTGCAAAAAACATGCAGACAGGGCTGCTGACAGTCCAGCTTTAGGGAGGAAGCTGTGAGTAAATGCTTGTTTACAAATGACCAGATTTAGATTCTCCAGTTCTTCATTGGATTATAGGAAGTGAGCCAAGTGTCTCAAATTGTTACCGTGCAGTTAGTGCCAATGTCCCGACCTGAAGAAAATGTCCACATTCTAAAAACACAGAGAAACAAACAGCATAAAGTGGATCGCCTCCATGATAAATGTAGAATGCGTAAAGTGGAATGCATCAGTTGTTGTTGTTTGATCAGATAAGATGTGAATTCCATAAATAGAGGAATGAAGGTAAATAACCGTGCTGGAATGTTGCTACAACATAGAGGAAGGGTTCAAAGCTTAACAGTAATAAGATCAAACTTCACGGCTTACTGTATTGGCACCATTCCCTAGCTTCATATAAAAGTTTGACCCGCGTGTCCAACAACATACCTCAGAACATTGCCGTGTCATTAATTTGCGTGTTATGCAATGAGTTGTTTTTGAGCAGTATCTTAAAGTGGGGCAGGTGAAAGCACAATGTTACATAAGATGCATGAGAGGGTGCAGTCTTGTTAGTATGGTATGTGTACGGCTTGTGATGTGACATGATAGCAGTAAAAAGAGGTGACTCCAGAAGTTATCGCTCCGAGAGCTCAATCATTCATCGGGTTTCATTGAAAACACTTGGATAAGGACACTGTAATGGATAACAATTACAGTCACAATCGTCAACACACAGTGTGATCAATAACGCAACCTTACTGGCAGAAAAAGCTTGACAATAAATGCCAACGCTGCAAAGGGAGCCTTTATAGAAAACAGGGGACATTTAATATAGACATTGTAATTGCACTCAGCCTGCACTCAATGTCCATGTGACCTATTCTAGAAATGCAACCTTGAACAACAACACTTTTCCCTTAAAGATCCTTATTTGTGTGAGACAAAGAATCTACTCTTGCAGACTTAATGAAAAAAAATACAAACAAAGTGGACTGAGTATATTTCTCAGGATCATCCAGTCAAACTAATTCTTAAGATAATTTGAATAGCAGTACATACAGTAGCACTCCATGTATATTTAGAAGACAGGTGGGTCTGTTTGGTAATTGACAATGAATGAACTGAGGGACATACTCTTAACAGTGATTCATAAATCAGCTGTCACAGCTTCAAACATATTTTTAAGCTAGGCTGTGAAGAATGAGAACCTAATGAAGCATAGAGAAGGAAAAAATACGAGGCTCAAGAATGGAGCCCTGAGGCACACCATATCCCGGAGCTCAAGATGAAATATAGTTCCCATCATAATCTACACATTTCCTTTTTGATATGTGAGAGGGGAATGCATAACCTGAAGTGCCAGTCCAGGGTTTAAAGTAGTAAATCATAATGGCGTGAGCATCAGTGGTGTCACATGGAGCACTTAAATCCAACAGCGGCTTAGGTGTCAATGGTAAGAAGTGTGTGAGAGTGTATGCCATTAAGCCATCACCTCCCTTCACAAACAAATCCACCCTGCTGATAATGGAAACAACAACAGAGCTCAAGGTTGTCCATGGCTTAATTAGTCCCAATGACACCTGGGTATCTGTAGATTAGAACTTTCTTTTACAACAATATTATTGATTTTCAACAACAATACCACAATATCCAGCTATTATAAGGCTCCACATTCATATACTGATTGGAACTTATTTACTGATTTCTGAACTACAGTTGGTATGGATATAATAACAAACATTAACAGGATCACATGGTTACAATTTAGCAGACTATTTCTATGTATACATGTCTTGTAAAATATCCATCTGGTCAGCAAAGATCAACACTAACATCAAACTGCAGCTGCAGTTTTTTTCTTGGATGCACATAATCTAACTCTGACCTTCTTTGTGTAACCATCTGTCTCTCTTAAATGCAGCGTGGTGTGTTATCTCATGCTTTAACCCAAACTGAGGCTGAGTCCTCACTGAAAGGCTGCTGTGTGACCTTCTGACCCCGCTGCTATTATGCCACATGACGTAAGCAAACAACACTACTGCATAGGGCATCTAGCTGTCCAGTCAGACTGATGAAAACACAGGGGTTTTATTGGAAATGTAAAAACAGAACGATTATGACACAGCATGTTATGACATTGAGTAAAGGGACAATTATTAAACAGGTTAAAAAAGACGGTGCATCACAGTTTGGAAGGGTATTTCTGTGTGAAACCTATTTTATTTTAGTCGAAGGTCACTGGGTGCTGTCTTGTTTGCCCGGAAAAACATTTTGTGCTCTACAATTGAGGTGAACCGTCTTTCCCTGTCGTCATTTCTCCTGACATTTGTGTAAGATTATGTGGTGAGGAGTTCAATGGTGCCTTGAGGCGGCGGGGCATCAGAAGCGGCTTTGGCATGAGCGCAGAGGTTGTTGTTTTTTTCACTCTGTTCATAAAACAACTGCTGGGATCACATATTACGCACAGTACGGACGGGAACATACTGTACTGAAAACAAAATCTCATCGCAACAAATGTATGCGTTTCAAAACAAAAGTGTATAAGTGTGGATGTAGTTTTTAAAAGGCTACCTCCAGAGAATAGTTTATAATAGTTTAAGCGCATCTTTTATGAACTGTACAACCAGTGTAAATAATCAATGGGAAGCCTTTTGGCAAACATATTTATCAATGTGTCAGCGAGCAGCAGGAGACAGGAAGTGTTTATGAAAGTCTGTGCAGCCACACATCACCAACAAGTCCCTCAGTGAGGAGGCTGACGCACTGCTTAATCATTGGCCATGTCGAGGTGGGATTTTAGCTCTGTTTCTCTCCCTTTCCCTCTGTGCCTCCATGCCCAAATCTCACTCAGTCCTACACCAGCACACTACAACTGCCCCCCCTCCCTTCCTCTTGCTCCTACTCCCCTTAGTCCCTGTGCTCTCTGATGAATGCCACGGAAGCAGTGACGTCAGTTGTTTACTGTCTTGTAGCTCGCTGTTAGTTGCAGTGCAGAAGCACATCCAGCAGGGCTTATGTAACGCTGCATGCTGCATGACAGGTCGTTTACTGCAGAGTGTGTGTGTGTGTGGGGGGGGGGTTATGCTGCAGCCTGCACGCCACCATCACTCCCACATCAGCACCGATGAATGCACATACTGTACTTACACCATAAGCTCTTCACTGCATGGTGAAGTAAACACACAGTGGGTTCACTACTGGAGCATATAGTAGCTCTAAATGGACCTCCTCCCTCCACACACACATCATATCCCAGGATCCTCCACTGCAGCACAGACAGGTAAACGAAACTGACTCAGGAACTCCTCTTGCACAGACACACATTGCCCCCTGTCGGACGCAGGAAACAACACCAAATTTGGGTTGTGAGGGACTTCCTTCCACTAGGCTGAAGGTATTTCAGTCTTACAGAGGAATCACTAACTAAAGTTGAAATAAATAAAAACATGTGGAGCTTTACTTTTTCAAGTTGTGTACAACTCAGGGTTGACAGAAGTATTTAGATCCTTTACTTTTCTTGGATTTTTTACTTTTACCGCATGTAATGAAATATGTTTTTTATTTATGTTTGTCCGTTTTGGAATTCAAGTACATTCCATTGACATGCTTTATTAATTTCTGCAGTGAAATATCCCCTAACAAACACACAGACCCCCACCCACACACACACACACACACACACACACACATAAACACGTAAAGGTCAGGGTCAATAACTGAACAGTTTGCCTCTGGATTCTCTGTTTTGCTCGAACACACTGAAGCTGTCATCCACATAAATGATTCAACTGCAGATAAATTGCTCATGAAGTGCAAACCGCAGATACTTTTATTGGGAACAAGACATCACTGGCATGATTTTGAATTTCTTCACAGGTAATGGCTCGTACTTGGCAAGCATTAACCCAGAAACCACCAAATGCTTTGGCTGTCAAAACAAGTTCATGATGGGAAGAAATCACGGGGTTAAAAGTCGTGAAGCTGTTATCCAACATGAGCAGGCAACACACATACACACAATACAATCACGTTATACGAAGGGTGTGTGCATTCAAAGGCTTTGAACCTTCAGATAAGACCTTTTTTCTTGTTTTTTCAGGCTTGAAATAGGTTTGTGCAGCCTTTAATGACGGAATCTATTACATGTAAGGACAATAACAACACATACTACAATGTTCAGGCCAAATATCACTACTAACAAACGTAGACCCATGATAGAATATGTGTCATGTCACTGCATTAACATATTTTTAAAAATCTACCGATTTAAGGACAAGGGTTAAGTGTTTATACAACTACCTGCTACCAGAGCACTCAGATCCAAATATGTCTTCCTAAGAATTGTAATGAAGACAAACGCCTTCTTGTGGTATGCAAGTATGCATTCCGACCATAGAGATTCCGATGTTTTTACTACACCATTAGCCCTGGCTGACTGGATCCAGAGCCGTGATGGTAAACAAGCTCCCATAGCAGCTCAATACCGCACTCTGCTGGTACAAAGTGGAACAACAGTACTATATCTGCTGGGAATTTACCATGGCAAAGACTGTCAATAAAGAATGTACACGTTTTTCGAGATTGTGTTTTAATCTGACAGAAAATCACTTTTTGATACAGTAATATAACATAAATAAATACATATTATTTGTAATATATTAACAAGATATGCACAACAGAGAATAAATTCATTATAATTGTATGACATATAATATGGCATTTATTATAAATGATTAAGCATGGGTAAAATGTGAGATTTACAAGACTAAAATTAAGTAAATAAATATTTCGAATCACAAAAGCACCTTGCGAGGAGGCAACACATATTCCGGTCTTGTTTCTAGGGGGCCGTTTTAGCTGCACGTACCTACGTTGAGAACCAGGAAGTGGTCAACATCTAGCTCACGTCGTATGCTTCTTCTTTGCAAGATAAATCGAGCAAGGTAACACTTAAAACTCATATATTTCATTATTGTTAAATGTTATGTATCGTTTCTGCTCCTCATATTAAGATATAGAAAAACACTTTATTCAAAATGAAGCAGGGCTAACATTTAATGTATTTACTTTTAGCTGCATGTTAAGGCATATCACATAATGCTGCCATTAAGAACTCGCAATTATTTATGAATCTTGCTTTATTTTGTCGGCAAGTTTCCGTAACTTATATGGAAACACGACACCATACACCGCAGACGTCTTGTAACAACAAAGACTTTTATTTTGAAAAATGAACTAGCTGGCAGTTTGAAACGGTTTGAAAGCAGGAAGTGTGAATATAATACATTCAAACATACGCCCAGAAGCAAATAACCATTACGAACAGCTTTTTATGTTAAACGTCTTATTCAATGTAATGCTTTCTGATGCGTTCACTTTCTTCGTTTAACTCTGCCTGCTGCTTTTCCGAATAAAAGAGCTCTTGCTGTTTGGATACATGTCACAACATGTTGAAGCTTGTTCTCTGAGGATCAACGATCTGCAACTACGTAGTAAGTGCAATTGTAAGAATGATGTGACTTTGGTAACATAATTATTTCACGTGGTTTGTAGATTTATTTATTTTCCATTGATTCCAGTGTTGTATTGTTCATTTATTCAAATAGGAGATGCAGGCAGTCCATTTTCTTTCACCCAATACGACAACTTGTTTAGCAAAAAATGAAAAATAAGTGAAACCACAGATTTGTAATTTTGACTAGCTTCTTCTGTAAGAGAACTGTAAATGTTTAGTGCAAATTACTTGTTGTTTATATGCTTACGTTATACTAAGCCTGTATTCATTATCAAAGTGCAGTTTTATTGTGGAAATCAAAAACATCTCCTTCACCTCCACACGATATAGGTTATTTATGAAAATGCAATTGTTTAACCAATTGCTCATATTTAAATATTGAAATAAAATGCAAAAAATATGGTAAGTGTTAACCTCAAATATTTTCATTCTTCACATTTATTTAGATAATAATAATAGACATGCCACTAAAACATTTTTCCATTATTGATTTAAAATACAGATTTTTTTCTCAATTAGAAGATAAATACTTTAGTTTATCCAAGTGAAATGCCCATCTGTATTTATTGAAAAAAAAGAACTATTAACAACCTACAAAGTGGATTGGTAATCACATTTTTTTTTAATATGTTACAGATTCCACCATGGAGGGATCTTCTACAAGTGATGCAGCTGCTCAGCCCTCTGTCGCTGCTCAAGTTCCTTTCATTCATCTTTGCTCCACCTTAGAGAAAATCCAGAAGACTAAACTCCGCCCAGAGAAATCCAAGACCCTTGGGGATTTCATTGAGTCATGGAGGAAGTTTCATTCTGCCCTCCACAAAGACAACCCCAAAACAACAGACTCTTTCTACTCAGCTATGCGCCTCATAGTCCCTTCCTTTGAACGAGAGCGCATGGCTTACGGCATCAAAGAGAGCATGTTGGCTAAACTTTATATCGACGTCTTAGGCCTCCCAAAGAATGGCCCAGAAGCCAATAAACTTTTGAACTACCGTGCTCCGACTGCATCCCAAGGAGAAGCTGGAGACTTTGCTGGCATGGCGTACTTTGTGCTGAAGAAACGCTGCACCAGCCAAGGAAATCTAAGCATCAAAGAAGTAAACGACTTTCTGGATTCGGTAGCAATCAACAACGCTAGCAAGCAGAAAGGTCTTGTGAAAAAGAATCTGCTGCACATCATCACCCAGAGCTCGGCTCTCGAGCAGAAGTGGCTCATCAGAATGATTCTGAAAGACATGAAGCTCGGGATCAGCAAAGAAACTGTTCTTCAAGTCTTCCACCCGGATGCTAGCGAGCTCTATAATGTCAACACGGACTTAAACAAAGTCTGTCAGCAGCTCCACAACCCCTCCACGTCTTTAAGCGATGTCTCTATCGGACTCTTCTCCGCATTCAAGCCTATGTTGGCGGGTGTGGCGAACATCCGCAATGTGGAGAAACAGATGGGAAACAGCCCATTTTTCATTCAAACTAAACTGGATGGAGAGCGGATACAGCTTCACAAAGACGGCGACGTGTACAAGTACTTCAGTCGAAACGCTTTTGAGTACACCCAGCAGTTTGGCGCATCTCCACTGGAAGGCTCGCTGACGCCTTACATCCACAACGTTTTCAAAAGCCACGTCGTAAACTGCATCCTCGACGGGGAGATGATGGCGTACAACCCGACCACGGACATCTTCATCCAGAAAGGGAGCAAATTCGACATCAAGAAGCTAATGGACGACTCTGAGCTACAGACGTGCTTCTGTGTGTTTGACGTGCTGTTAGTCAATGACCAGAAGCTTGGCAAGGAAACACTAAAGAAGCGCCACGAGACCCTTCAAACCGTTTTCACTCCAGTCAAGGGGAGGATACATCTGGTACCAAAGGCCGATGCCAGAACCATGCAGGACGTGGTGAACGCCCTCAATGACGCCATTGACAGCAGAGAAGAGGGGATCATGGTGAAGGATCCTTTGTCCATCTACAAACCTGACAAGCGAGGAGAGGGATGGCTGAAAATAAAGCCAGAATATGTGGATGGCTTGATGGATGAGCTTGACCTGCTGATTGTTGGCGGATACTGGGGGAAAGGAAAACGGGGCGGTATGATGTCCCATTTCTTAGCTGCCGTCGCAGAAGCTCCAAAGCCTGGCGAGAAACCCTCAGTTTTCCACTCTTTCTGCCGCATCGGCTCTGGCTACACCATGAAGGAGTTGTACGACCTCGGTTTAAAGCTAGCCAAGCATTGGAAAGTCTACCGGAAAAACGACCCGCCAGCATCCATCTTGTGCGGAACCGAGAAACCAGAAGTCTACATCGAGCCCTGCAACTCGGTCATCCTCCAGGTGAGGGCGGCGGAAATAGTGGGCAGCGACATGTATAAAACCAACTGCACCCTGCGCTTCCCCAGGATCGAGAAGATCCGCGAGGACAAGGAGTGGCACCAGTGCATGACACTCGCAGAGCTGGACCAGTTCCGCGGGAAGGCCTCTGGGAAACTAGCTTCGCGGCACCTCTACATCGATGGCAACGAACCGCAGAAGAAGAAGCGCAAGCCACTGGTCAAACCCAAGAAGGTGGTCGGGATCATCGACCACTTCAAGCACCAGGACCTCTCCGGGGTTACCAAGGAGACGGATATGTTTGAAGATGTCGAGTTCTGTATCCTGAATGGCACTGAACAGAACCCCAAAGCGGAGCTGGAAAAGGGCGTGGCCAGGTAGAGAAAGCCTTTTGTTATAGTTAAAGTCAACCATGTGGCTTAGAAATGTTAAACAGCAATATATATCTTATGTAAGCTAATATTATCTAACGTTAGCCACCACAAAATACTGATTGTACCACACCAATTAAGGTTGTAGAAGCAGAACCCCTAACTGCAATGGTGCATTTGATGTGTCTTATGTGATGTGATTTGGTGTTGCTACGTCTCTAAAGTCTTATTGTCACACTTTAAAATAGCCTTAATAATCAATGAACTCATTATTGTCTTCATCTCCTCATTAGGTGTGGTGGTATCGTGGTTCAAAACCCAGGACGGGACACCTACTGCGTGGTTGCCGGCGTGGAGAACATGCGCGTGAAGAACCTGGTTTTGTCCGACCAGCATGACGTTGTGTGGGCCGCCTGGCTGCTGGAGTGCCTGGACCAGAAGGAAGTGGTCCCATGGCAACCGCGGCACATGATCCACATGTCGCCCTCCACCAGGGAGCATTTCGCCAAGGAGTACGACAGCTATGGCGACAGCTACTTCGTGGACACGGACGAGCAGCAGCTGCGGGAGGTGTTTGCACGAATCAGCAACGAGGACACGGCGGCGGCGGTGAACATCAGCCAGGTGGAGCAGCGCTACAGCTGGGAGGACATTCCCACCAGCATGTTCAGGCCATTTGAGGTCTACATGGACAGATTCACCGACATTGGAGAACCTGGAACCGCCATAAAAGCTTCCTGTTTGGACATCAGGGCGCTGGAGTTTCGCTACCATGGAGGTAAGGTGGTGCAGAAGTTGGAGGAAGGAGTCTCTCATGTCATTATCTCAGAGGAAACCAGACTTCTGCACTTAAGGAATCTGAGGCGCTGCTTTAGGAAGAAGTTTAAGATCGTAAGAGAATCATGGTTGACTGATTCAATAAAAGCAGGGTATCTGCTGAATGACACTGACTACTTGGCTTAAAAAGTCCGCTGGTGATGCACACTGGGTATAAATCCCTGCATAGCTAGCCTTTTAAATCAGATTGCTGTGTTCCATGAGCGATTACAGCCGCATGTGATTCGTTTTTTAATTAATAGGATACTGTAAAGGTCCTAAAGGCAACAACTACATTACATTTTTAAAGTTAAATAGCAATATGGAGTATTGCAATGGGAAGCTAATTAATCGCTTAGCCTTTTAATCTTTAGCCGAGCAGTTTTTAATAAAAATAAAGGAAAAAAGCTTTTCGTTTTTTTAACAAATGGAGGGGTTCAATGTGTGTTCAATGTTTGGAAGTATTAATGTACTGTCTTAAAAAGAAAGCTGCTTTCATCCTCTTAACTTTTCTGTCTTTATAGATGAATCCATTTTATTCATCCACATCAGAGATATCAAATGTAAGATTATACAACCCGTAACAACATCTCAAAGACAAGATGTAGCATTTATTTATTTATTAAGAAGAACCAAAATGATGTGACTTTTAATGACTTTTTCTGTCGAGTCAACTGAACTGTCTGTAAAACGTGTGTAGGCCAAAACATTGGGATTATTACGCCGTTTGCCTTGTCTTGATCTGTGCCTTTTATGCTTTTGTGTTTGTCTACAAAACTCTAATAAATATTATAAATCCTTTTTAAAATAATGAACCGTATTGACTGAAATATTGTTTTGAATTTGCTCAAGCTCTTCTGCTTGCTTCAGCTGGCAGAGCGTCACCATGGGGGGGACGTTAAAACGGGTCCAGCTCAAGGCCCTCCGACAAAGAAGCGGCCATGTTTTGCTGTTTTCAGAAATGTCACCATTGTGTCTTGGGACGCGTTGATATGTTATAACCTTCATTACCATAGCCTCCAGGGTGCAGGTAGCTGCCTGTGGTGTCCTGGGCTTTGTTTCTCCTAAATGCCTCATGAATACATTTTCAAAGTAAGTGATGAGGTACCTGTTTTCAATTAATATACTGCAATCTTAGCTTTCATTGACATGTAGTAGTACTCCCAATAGGGTTTGCCATTTATTTAAACAAGTGAATACCTCGGCTCTAATAATTAAACCCTATTTGTGAAATAAAATACTTTAGAGCAAAATGCTCTTTATTATTGGTTAAGAACAAGATTTTGTGCAAGAGTAAGCACTCTGTAACCCATCGCCCACTCTGGCCTATTTCCAGGTGAGTTTGACTGACAGGCCTTAATTAGAGCTACTCAACTAGTGCTTATTCCACTGTGTCTTTGCGTGTGTGAGGCTCTCGGTGTAAGTGTTGGTTTGAAACGTCTAACTGCTGCTCCTCGCAGGGGCACATGATCAGTCCTGAAGATCTGGAGATGCAAACAGCCGCTGAAAGCATAGCATTGCAGAAATACCAGGTTCCCTAATGGGATAAATGCCCCTAATTAGGCCGGCCGTATGGAGAGCTGCTACCACCAGCGAGTACACTGGACACCAGCAGAAACAAATGGTTTGGAAACGGCCCCTAGACAACCAGCAGCTGCATGCACTCAGCTGGAATAAATGAGCCCCTGTAGAGACCAAACACAGGGTCAGGGCAGCAGAGGTTTGTCCACAGAAATTAGCCTGACCCGCCTTCAATGAAGAAATGCAGTCAAAACAACCAGAATCAAGCTCCAACTGAATTATGACATTATTTGTACATATTGACATAAAACTCTGGGGAACTGGTCATTGTTGATCCATATTCTTTCATATATACAATTCATTTTTTGGAAAGTGTTTCCTTATCCAGATTGTAAAACACGCTGAAGTAAATTTATATTTTGAAAGTTGGACTATATATATATATATATATATATATATATATATATATATATATAATTGTCTGGACGTGTGAGTTTGCATTACTGTGCAACAATAAGACTTTAGGGGGAATACTAGTGATAGATTACCTATCTCTACAATGTTAATTATCGGGCTTAAATTTAGTTAAGTGTTTGCCTTTTCCTTCCGAGATTAAACAGGCTCCTTTCTTTTGACGAGAGCATCTTCCCTGAGGCGGAAACCAGGTGAGTACAAACCTGTCTGACTGACAGTGTCAAGACAACAAGAATATAGGACAAAATAATGAAGCTAGCAGTCATTTTCAAAATAAAATAATCACATACATGTACAAAAACATCCTTATCTGCCCACTTTTGTGACATTTCTTCTCTATAGCAGCAAGCAATTCATATTATTGTTTGATCTTTATTTTTGTAGTATAAAACAAAGTAGTTGAGATCGTTATTACTGACATCATGGGCTTTAATTTTGAAGTCATAATTACAATATTTCATGTGACATTTCAGCAGGCTCCCTCTGACTTGACGCATCTTTGGTAGAGAGCGATGCGGTGACTGCGATGCGCGCGCATAACGTCAGAGATGTGGATGTGTGTCAAGGTAGAAGGTTTATATAACACAATACCGCATGTAGGTTGAGTTGACTTTCAAAATAAAGCATCTGACTCGACATGCAGTCAGTTGTACAAATGTCTATGCATTAAAGTTATGTTTTGGTTTAAAACTTAACAACCATTTTGTATTATTTATAATACTTTATTAAGCGGGACTGTGTACATTTCTTAATGCACCAGTCATCTTTAAGACATTTGGTGTAATTGTATTGTTATTTTCTAGACTTTTATTTTGAACGAGACAACCAGAAATGCTGCTGGTTATCACTGCTGACCTGACGCAGCTTCCTGCATACACACACCGTCTCTTGGCGAACATGGCGGCAACTTGACAACGGCAGCGAGATGAAGACGGTGAGAGCTTGAAAAGGAAAAGAGGTCTGTTACAGGCTGTAGGCCCCTCCGCCGACATAAAGGCAGACAGCTTCGCCATGTTGGAAGAGGATAGCGCCCTTGTCCCTGCACGACCGAGGCCAGGGAAAACGTAAACGCGTTGGTGAGTGTTTCTAAAAACGGAGTCGAGGCTACGCAGAGGAGCGGAGCGGCGCGGAGCGGAGCTCAGGGCGGGCGGGAGGACAGCGGCTTCACCGGTCAGCCATGGAGGATGCGGCCCGTGGTCGCCAGCGTCTAATTTCCCATCCGGCCCACGCTCATTTTAATGGGAATTACCGCTGAACGCAAGGACACGCCGGGACAACCCACCACCTGACATTTGAGGGGAAGAAAACGCGAAGCGGACCCCAAGTCAATGACTGTTGCGGCAGAGGAGCCCCCACGGTGGAGTCGGCCGGTTCCCAAAATATGACCAGGGGTGCTGGGACGTGTTGGCAGCAAGAAGATGACGACGGCTTCCAAATCTGGCTAGAGCCCCCCCGCGACAACCAAAAGCCATTCACCGACTCAGAGAGGGCGCAGAGATGGCGACTGTCCTTGGCATCTCTCTTGTTCTTAACCATCCTCCTCTCTGATCACCTGTGGTTCTGCGCCGAGGCCAAACTGACCCGGACCCGGGTCAAGTTCGCATCCTCCCACCTCCTCTCACCTCAGACCCACTCAGCACACAGCAGCCTCAGAGGAAACCCAGATGCTATTTTTATAGGAAACTCTACCAAACATTTGTGGCGGCTCGAAACTTGCCACCAGGAGGATAGTTTATCTAAAGACTGCTTTACTTTCGCAGATGCCGACCATTTGTGCGGGGGCCTTTCCGACCAAGAGGGGACACGGGCTGTAAATATGAGCGATTTGTACCTTTCCTTTTGTAACTCCTACTCTCTACAGGATTTGTTCTACGGGTCAACAAATCCAGACAATTTGAACTGCAGCCTCGACGTGCTCGGCAATGGCGACATCACCAGATGCAGCCTGTGCGTCCAGGCGTACCAACGCTACGACCAGCACGCCCAGGAGAAATACGAGGACTTTGAGCTCCTGACTCAGAAATATGAGCCGGGGGCATATTCAGTGAGGACGTGCATGGAACAGTGCAAGGTAGGCTGCAAAGGGGAAGGGGGCGGGTGGTGGGATGGATGGAGGGAGGGAGGAGGGGGTAGATGTGGTGGCCATCTGTTGATTTGGGCCCGGATAGATGCCAGTTTTTGGTCCTCCTCCTCCTGTCGCCATGGAGACGGATGACAGATTCAAGGAGACTCCCGGGCCTCATGTTCATTCATCTCTTCATTGTGTTTAGGCCCCATGCTAATGTGCAGATGGAGGCCCTGCTAGTGTTTTTCTCCCCCTGTTACTCCACGCTCTTTGACATTGAATCCCGCCTCCAGCTCTTAATCCCTCTGATCGGCTATCGATAACCCGGATAGGCTCGTAAGATAATGCTGGAGCTTTTACAGCTTTACAACAATTTAATGAGCAGGAAGCAGGCTTGTGCCATATGCAAACAACCGTGGGAGCCTGTGTGTGCTGTCGCAGTCCGCCAGGTGTTCATCATGGCCGCCCACTCCATATCGAGAGCATTTCATTAAAGTCAAGAGGTGGTTTCCCTGCCTAATGTGGCGGAAGGCTTTCTTCGCCTCGACTTGTGTTTGCTCATTAAGAGGCCCGCGCGGACAGGCCTCTCGTGTGTCTGTAGGCCCATGCTTCATGTTTGATCGCCAGGCACTGTTTACCAAGGTGGGTCAGAGTGCGCTGTGAAGGGTTTCCGGTATACTGCTGAGCCCCGGCAGCGCCATTCAGCACCGCGGAGAGCTGGGAGCTGTCCGCGGTTCTGAATGGCGCTCCATTCACAGAAGCCCTGGCCAATCCCAGATGGCCTCCATTCACCCAACCGGTGGCACAGACACACACACAGGCGTCAAAACGCGTCTCCAATAACGCCATCTGCCCTCTTATACAAACCCAATGCATGTGGATAGAGGCACATGCATGTAAACTGGGCCTGGTTTGCAAGGATAGCTTGCATTTACACAAAACCCCTGTTGTGTGTTGTGTTCATCAAACAGTGATGAGCTGTCTTTGATATTCTCTTCCTGTTGGATGTCTTAATCCTTGAAAAGACAACACAGGCTTTTTATAAAAGATAATTCTATTAATCACATGTTTTAAAAACCTCTTGCATTTTTACACCAATTGTGTACACAAAGGAGCTGGAGGCTGCTCCACTTCCTTCACTTCCTAGATTGTGCTTAACAACCTGCTTTTTTATTTCACAATACTCTTAAAGCTGTCTTTGTGTTTTTCTAAATAGCTGGATAAAGTAAAAAAACTGCAAACAAATCTATATATATATAGCTTTTGCTTTAGTCAAAACAAGACATTAGAAGGCATCAACTTGTGTAATGGCAACTTTTCAGGTCAACTTTTCCACATTTGTATAACCTTACATTGACCAAAGGATTAATGGAGAAAAGAAGAATCGATGATAGATAATAACAATTATTTAAACCAAGATCTGATATATCTCATAAATCACCATCACTGGAAGCTTTATATTCTCCTTCCAGTATCTCAAAACTTGCTCTGCATACAAAAACTCATGTTGATCTCGTAAAGCCTGACCTGAGCCCCTTCAGAATCTTACTTCAAGGTTTGTCGGTTGCTCTAGAATATGCAAAAGCAATGACAATGGCAACCAGTGAATGCAGCGTTTTTTAAAAGAAATATCCTCTCCAGCAGGTATCTGAGGAAAGCTCCCTGAGGCCTCCATGAGAGACTTCCTCTCTTTCTCCTCTGTGAACTGGAGCCACACACATGATTTCAGTCTTCCCCCGCTCTCTGAGCTCACCTCTTGGCACTCGAAACAGAAAACAGTAATTTAGCCAACCTGCTAATTTCTTTGAAAAATGTCCCTTCTCTATCACCTTCATGATTATAGGCGGTAAGTGTGGTCGGAAAGAGCGTTGTGACTCAAGCAGTAATGCGGAGCTCTTGTTGAGTTAATGGCTACCTGCCTTGGGGCAGCCGAGCAGTTCAAGTTGTGTGCCGGATCGCACGCATGTAATCTGTGTAAATAAATGTTCAAAACCAAATATATCTCTGACATTTTCGAGTGATGCTGTTTGACATGGAGTGTAGCGTTTGTTGTGCAGGAGGGACTCCTGTGGTCCGCAGGTGGCGCTTTGATTCCTGTAGCCTGAGGTGAAACATCACACGGTGGGCATGGCCGCGGTGCTGTTCCTCACCGTGGGATTCTCCATCATCTGGCTCCGTAAAAACCCCGACCGATCAGACTGACAGAAGGTCGGGCTCGGAAACATTTAAACCTGGGCTGACGCACTAATGCTCAGCACTTCTTTCCCTTTATTCTGAAACACTTTTGATTCATACGAGACAATGAAGCAAATGCAAAACCCCAGCTTCTCAAAAAGCAGCCACAGCTGTTGACCATGACTGTACCTATCACCTACTCACTTGAAGCACAAAGGAGCATACGGGTGTATCAATGTAATGCAAGTGTAGTACTTGTGAGCTTGACAAAGCCTTTTTGTTATTACTTGATTTTTGAGCATGACTATGGTCATGTTATTGTCATAGGACTATTTATAAATTGGGCTGCTATCTGGCCCTTCTTGTGTTTTTCATGCAGAATACAATGTCTTTCTCTTTCAGAAAGTGATATACTCCCACACGTTTGATATTATTTCCTTTAAATTGTGCAAACACAATACATATATATATAGACACTGAACAAAAATATAAATGCAACACTTTTGTTTTTGCTCCCATTTTTCATGAGATGAACTCAAAGATCTAAAACATTTTCTATATAAACAAAATAACAATTTCTCTCAAATAGTGTTCACAAATCTGAAAAAATCTGTGATAGTGAGCACTTCTCCTTTGCCGAGATAATCCATCCCACCTCACAGGTGTGGCATATCAAGATGCTGATTAGACAGCATGATTATTGCACAGGTGTGCCTTAGGCTGGCCACAATAAAAGGCCACTCTGAAACGAGCAGTTTTGCTTTATTGGGGGGGTCTGGGGGGGTCCGAAAACCCTAGGGTTATACCCTAACCCTAACCCTAACCCTAACATGTCACCCATCTCCTTCGCATAGAGTTGATCAGGTTGTTGATTGTGGCCTGTGGAATGTTGGTCCACTCCTCTTCAATGGCTGTGCGAAGTTTCTGGATATTGGCAGGAACTGGAACACGCTGTCGTATACGCCGATCCAGAGCATCCCAAACATGCTCAATGGGTGACATATATATATATATATATATATATCTATAGCTCTTTTATGAGATGAAATATGAGCGATTAGCAAGTGGCTTTTTGTCCCTTACCTATGCTACTGTAGCTAGCAGGTTCATCCTTGCTGGTTGCCTGATTGTTGTCAACAAGGCGTCCAATACCTATATTTGTGCGATTAAGACAAGTTAGAAAAGGTACTGTCACATGTGTACGTCCATTTGAACATGAACTGTTAAACCATTTGAAAGCAATACCTCCATTTGTTCTATTATCCGTGCTTTTCCCTCTTTAGTCACACACATTGCTTTATAGAAATATTAAGCACTTAATGACAAGTTGTAGGACCTTTTTGAAAAGCAGAATTCAAATCATAATTTAGAATATGAACGTTAGCTTTGTACTTTCCAGTACAGCCCTATAATTACCTAACAAGTACGCTACACAGTTTGTGAGAGTGGGGGGTCAATAGGAGCCCCATTAGCAGGTTAAACTTGCTCTGGTGTGAACAAAACACAGACCTTTTCGGGGTTTCCCACCAGATATTATAGTTTGAGAGCTCTTCAGTTCTCACCTGCTATGATCGCAGCATGACAGAAACATGTCGGGGTTGGCAATGGGCTGCAGGTGTCTGCATTCCTGTGCCTCCGCAGTCATTTCTGTTTTGTAAACTTGAACGACTCAATACCTGGCCAAGTAATCATGCAGTCTAGGGGCTATCTGCTTAATACTCTATTATTACGTCTCCTTCTTTGACCCTCTGTGACTCCTGCTACTACTACCAACCTCCTCTTTCCTGCAGTTACTATCATTTCGAACACAATCACCGATTAATCTGTTCAAATCCGTCTCCTCCCACCCTCCAGGTCCAATTGAATGTCTAATCTTAGCCGGTGTTGTGTGCAAGTGGAAAGGAGGACAGCTTCGTCCCTCTTTAGATCCTTGTCAACCACACACATCTGCATTGATCGGCCCTCCTTTTGAGCCGGAGGGATGGGTGGCAGCAATACCAAGAGGTTGATCCCTATTGATCACACCAAGCCCTCCGTGTTCACTCGTCCTTCATTTGATAGTGGGCGGCTCCTCCGACTGAAATAGGCCAGTGAAGACATCATGTTTGATTGTGCCCGAGACCTGTGTGTCTGCTTTAGATACAGTTATGGTTTAAAGTGAAACCCTCTTCATCCATTATCTGGCTTGTTACAACCTGGACAGTTCTGCAATCGAGCAGCAAATGATGTGTAACAACAAGGATATCGTTCTCACTTGGGGGGCCATGAAACAAAATGTAAACACAGATGGAAGTAATGCGTTCATTTTATAGGGTTTGGGAAAGGCTGGAGCTCCTCAGTTTTGTTGGATGAACACATCTGTCCTTTTAAAGTTCAACAGTTTGGGCTGCAACAGTATTGATTTACAATTTTGTTGGCAGCATGGCATACGCTGAAATATCTCAACAAATATTAAGTATATTGCCATGGAATTTGGAAAAGATATACATGTGACCTTTAGGATAATATGTAAGTCAACACATGACCTTTGCTCTATCGCCATAGACTGAGTATTAGAAGTTGACAGTGTGGCTTCACTTATTGGTTTGCAAATGACGCCTTTGATAGCCTCATGTTTGGTGTGTGAGCAACAGCCTAAAGCATACCCGTCTTTATCGTCTCTCTTACTCTAAATGGTACCATCATTCTCAAAAGGAACATTACTCTGTATCGAAGAACATTTCCACCGAGACCAATAACTCATCAGGAAAATGTTAAATAAGGTTATTAAAGAAGTGGGGTCGTTTTCGAATAGACTTTCTGACACATGCTAGCATGCTAACCTGCTAAATGAACATGGATGGCACATAAAAAAAAACTGCCAAACTTATGCATGTTAGCATAGTGATGCTAGCATTTAGCTCAGATCATTCAGAGTCTCTTTAAGGCTGTAGACTTTTAGTCCTGATACAATTTAAGTAGGTTACTGCTGGGCATTTTTTCAGAATAAAATACAAATAAATGTTCGTCTCAGAGTGAAAATCATAAATCCAAGTACACTGGTGTGACATTTGGTCAACATGTTGTTCTAAAATCAGTGTAGCGCATACAGTATGCTTTCATTTAGAGGGCCAATATTGCCATGTATACCCATCAGTTGTATCAGCGTATTCTTTGTATGCCAGTCTTTTGTGTGTATACATGAAGTGATTATGAAGGTTCACAGAGGGAAAGTGGCTCATACGGGCACCACTGTAGCTTTGATTTGCTCCCTCGCTCATCCCACAGCCCCTCCTACTTGACAACAAGACACAGACTCTCTCATCCCCAAATCTATCAGTTATCTAACAGCACCAATGTGGTTTATCTCATCTACATGAATATCCTGTGATCATCACCCGTGCTTCTTTAAAATCGCTGCCTTTGTCAGCCTTTTATTCATTATTCATATTAGCCGGCGCTGTGTGTCCGCTACAGTCTCACAGAGGCTCGCGTGCATTCACGAAGCGACAGATTGTTGCACTGCTTTGTTCGACCATCCAGGTTGAACACGGAAGCGCTCACATGTGTTATTTCCGCCATTGTGTCTTCCTGCGGCGGTTGTGAATGCTGACCTTGGAGAGGGGTTTTGTCCCTGCGTGAAGCCTGGCCCACTCCACCGACAGCCCTTTTATGAATGGGCTGATCCCTGAGCAGCATGTTAATGAGGCCGGGAAGGGGGCGGGGGGCTATGGCTGCTGCAGTGCACGGCAGCGCTTCCATATTGTTTTAACTGTGAAGCAGATCTGATCACATGGGATAGAAGCAGTGGGGGAGAGAAGGGGGTTAAAGTGGGCTACCCAATGAATAGGCCTCATTTAACCTGTGTGGCATCCATTATAGGTGATACGGGGAGTCATTACTATGGCATACAGTAATGTTGTCAATCAAAGGGGGAGATTGTAATTAGAGCTACATCATCTCTGTGTAACGGATTGATTCCATTTATTAAACTAATGGCATTCCCATCAGACCCAGCTGTACTCTATGTGTAGTGCTAATTAGCAAATGTTAGCTAACGCAGATGGGACACATGGTAAACGTTGTACATGCTAAACAGCACAGGCAATGAGAGAATGTTTGCATGATGACATTAGCATGTAGCTAAAACCCCTTTGTTGCCTCTCAGAGCTGTAGACTCTTATCACAAGAACGCAGCATTTATGTGCTATTTCTTAAAACAATGTATACATTTACTCAAAGTTGTGTTTGTTTTATTTATATATTTTGAAAAGTATATATATATATTTAACTAAATGAATGTTAATGACGGCACTCTAGAGATTTAGCATTCCATAAAGTCGGCCAAAACTGAAGCAGGAAAACAACATTTCTCATAATGCTAGGCAGTGTTTTTGTTTTGTTAGAGTGCCCTGACTGGGAAATTGACACATATTTAAAACTCCAAATTCAAGCTGTTCTCTTGAGCAAAAATAACAATGTAATTATAGTCAAAAATATTCATTACTTGAATTCATAATTGTGGGTAAATTAAGATTAAGGATGTTTATTTCCTGTAAAACACCTCAGGGTCAGACTAATACCGTAATTATTTTATGGGCATGACATCAATTAGTCTAACAGTCTTACTGTCTGCGTTAGTGTTTGAATGGATTATATTTACAGGGGCAGATATAAGCCTGAATGCATACCCTAGCCTCTGTTTGCAATTTCCATCCATTTGAATATTTAGGAAATGTATAAAATGCAGGTGTAGGGTGGAGGCTTGTGTCCATTACCCATATCTGGTGGCGTCGTATATGGAAAGTGATGACTAGGCTGCCTTCACATGATCAAATATAAATTCCCCAACACTAATAGGATTATTTATGCGACATCCCCTTACTTCCCAGTATGGTACCTCTCTCTTCATTTTTCCAACCAGGTCTGCATGTGAAGTATACAGTGGACTAGGTAAACGGTTGGAGTCCCTGTTAAGCTCTGTGTAGCCCATTAGGATGATTGAGGATGATGTTCGTCCCGGTAAATGAATTGTCAGTCACTGGACATTGTTTATGAAAAGCGGAGACTATCATACAGTAACGTCCATTAAATCACTCGCTTCGGTCTTATGCAATACGCTGATGCATAATAGGACAGTGAATTGAATATATTGTGATGTTTTATTTAAACACTGACTTGAAAATAAGGGAGAAAATTCAAAAAAATATTATAAAGTAATATTAAATTTACGGTTAAGGTCACATCAGAAACAGGCTAACTTATTTGCTTCTTTGGCAACACTACAGGCTTGTGACTTTTGAGCTTTTTGAGCTAGCTAGCTTGCTAACTGTCAGTAAGATAGCTTGTTTTACACTTCGTTTGCATAGTTCTCCTGTCTGTTTGGGAGCATTTTAGGTTACTCTCTAAGGAGGAGATTAATTATAGGTGACTGCTGCAACCAGGGCCGTATCCAGGATTTCCTAAATACCGAGGTCCAAATATGTTAGGGGGGTTCGGGGGACACCCCCCGAGATTTGGGGGATTTTCATGATCTAGTTAGGTGCTTTTTAAGTCCTGTGGGGGGTCACACATTGGATAATATATTGATTTCAAACCATGTCAGTGGGCTGACAATGTCAGCATAAATTATTTTTGAAATTGTAATACATACAAATCAGCTGATTGTTACTATTAATGATCTGGACATGCAGAAGAGGCTAAAATGATCACAAAACATTGTCAACATTCATTTTCCATGTCTCTCTCCTTTCCATAAACTGCAGCCTCTCTTCTATCTTCTTTAGTCTCTCTGTCTTCTTCCTGTTCATTACTCTCTCTGTCCTCTACTCTTTCTCTTTGTTCAATCTCTCCCTCGTTGTTCACTTTTTGCTCCTCCTCACTTGTCGCTCCTGCCAGTGAGTCAAAAGCAATTCAGCCATTTAGTTCATTTCACTTGTTTGTTTTTCATTCTTTTTGTCATTTATATCTGTTTTGTTTGATTCTCAAAAGAGAACAAAGATGTAAGCAAATTGTGTTTTCTACAATTGTATGTTATTATGACATCATACCTGCAATAGATGTATGTTGTTTTAAAATTATGCCTATTGTAAATTAAGACTATTGTTATATATATATATATATATATATATATATATATATATAAATATATATATATATATATATAAGATAGATAGATAGATGGGGTTATACATTCTTTTGTGTGACTGTACCTGCAGTTCCTCCCTGACTTCCATCACTTCTCTCTCTCTCTCTCTCTCTCTCTCTCTCTCTCTCTCTCTCTCTCTCTCTCTCTCTCTCTCTCTCTCTCTCTCTGCCTGTCCTGTCTCTTCCTTACCAAAGCTGAGCTTCGACTGACGTAGTCTTTTCATTATATCTGAGTCAGTGTAAAAAGAAAACAATACAATGTTATATCTCCATTGTTTTACTCAAATTGAAATGAAAGAAAAGCATTACAATGTTTGTTAAAAGGTAATCCTTCTGACATTGGATGAATGGAATTAACTTTAGCTCTCTAGCTAGTTTATTCACGCAATTTAAACCAAAGTATAGCCTATAGCTGCAATATAAGTTAGTGTGCATGTTGTCGGACGTCCACTAACTAACGTAGAGCGTTCACACAGGACCTGCTGGTCATATGATTTCCTGATGAACAGAAAAACAAGCAGCCCGCTGGACTCAGATCTCTAGATACTTCATCACTCCTCCGCTGCTCCGGTTCAAGTCCGGGCTGCGGTGGTTTTTTGATACATGTCGTCTTCTTCTGTTTGCTTTAATCGAGGCTACGTAGTTATGCAGCGCCTCCATCGGCAGTAAATGGAAGTACTACAAAGAACTCCGTTTAGTGCAATTATTTCACAAGTTTTGTACACACAGCTCGAAAAATATTACCTCGGTGACCTCAATGGTAGATACGGCCATGGCTGCAACACAGATAATAAGCTCCAGGCTTCCCCCTGTTTGGACTTTAAAGGTCAGTGCTGTAAAGACAGTTTGTTATCGGTCACTGGCAAGACTTTTTGTGAAGTCAGGGTTCACCAAAGTACAAGCGATTTTAGAGTTTCAATTGAAATGAATTGACTTACCTGCGGAAGGTTGACTTTTCTATCCAGCTTCTGGCCATTGTCACCAGCTACTTGTTTCCCACCTGTTAACTGTTTTTCTACCCATTGCCTTGGCAGAGATAGGAGTCTAAACACCACATTAGTTACACTTACCTGCTACCTGCTTCTGATGATCTCCAATGGTGTTGTCCTGTGGATTATCCCGGGGTTGCGTCAGGGACCCAAGGCAGCCATTGGGATTTGAGTTGTGGGTGCATCAAAGTCCTGCCAACAACATTCTGTCAGTGTTTCTTCCATGTAAAGCAGGGGCCTCAAACTCAAGACAGCAAGGGAGGCGAGACCCTTATCAGACCAACTAGATACAGTCCATTCCTGATGTTACTTTCCTCTCCACATCCTCACATCTCAGATGCTATGAGGCCACCTGAGTTGTGAAGCAGTCCAACAGGAGATGTTCAGTCTGGACCCTCCGTTCTACTCGATGCTCTTTAACACTGAGAAACAGCCTGAATTCGTCCCAGAGATATTAGAAAAGTTCTCAAGGCCGCGGTGTTGACTCGTGGGAGTTTGTGGGCGGAATGGAAGGCCTGTTGGCCGTTTGACTGTCAGTTTGTCCTTGTGTATGAATGATACATTCCGGGACATCTTTTATTAACATTTCTGAAGTATAATATACCAAAGTTTTTATTCCATACTGAATTATGGCCACAATTTCAACTCATTCTCCTTTTTTTGGGAAATAAACACTACTATATCACTGTGAATGAACGATAACGACAGCCTCACTCTTTCTCCGGCAGTGGCAGACGAATGTTCCCACTGACAGTGTCTTGACCAGTTATCTGCCCTCCGTCGCTCACACAGTGATCTTTCACATTTTCACCCCTCGTAAAGCCAATAAATCTATATGCTAATGCCCCCTACTCTAAGGCCTTTCATTCCCCCTCATTCCTTCACTGTCATTACTTGCTAATGATCGTCATTTACCTTGAGTAGTGGTCAGTAGTGACGTTGTTCCACTCGTCATTGGAACATGGCGGTCTATAGATATGATATTTATTGTACTGGGTTTAAACAGACTGAAAAGACATGCTGAAAAAGCTTTGAATAATTGTTTGAAATGATTCACCAACCCTATTTTGTTGCAGATGAAAGCTAGTATTCACACATTGTAATTGTATAATGTGTGGACTACTTTAAATGCAGGTTTATGTCAGTGTAATGTGGTTGAGGCTGATGATAGTGCAGCTGAGCCCAGTCCAGTTGATTCAATTCTTTTATGTCAAGCCCCACTCAGCATTTATCTGGTTTGTGTTTATCTTGAAGTGACATCTGGTTGCCGTTCAGTCAATATTTCTTGCGTTCAGGTCGAGCCTCCTGCAGTCAGCCGGCTCTGCATCGATAGAGAAAGCAGAGCCACCCTGACCTATCCAGCAGCCCCCGAGCTGATCCAGCCCAGAATGAATTCCTCAAACCTTTCGGAGAGGAGAGCTGCAGAACTGCAGAGCTGGAGCCGTGCCAACAGGAATCCTGCGACCAGAGGACAGCTATATCTGCTCCACATGAAACCAAACCTTGGAAAACAACCTTGTATCTGTCTAAAAATAATCAGGAGAACAATTCTTACCTGTTTTGTAACCACTCATCGCGAAAACAAATCCTGCCATTCACATTCAGGGCCATGTTTACTCAGAACTCATCTAGGCTTCAGGGAAATGACATGTCCTGACAGGTAGATCCATGCTCTGACGTCCCGTAAAGCCGCTTCCTCGACAGGGCATTTCCTGTTAAAGGGTTCAGGGTTTCTGGAAGCCTCTGGAGTCCTGTCAATAGCATTGATGGATCTCTAACCAAGCATCACCAGCCGTGAATGTGCGTCTTACTGTTATGTGTGGATCAGGTGCTGATTTTTAAGATGTTATGGACAAACTTCTGAGGCTAATCCTGTAAAACACAAAAAAGGCATTTTAAACTGAAAATCAACCCTACCATATTGCAGTACACATTGCATTTTCAACACTGCTATTATACGGGGATGTCCCTGGTTTATTTAGCTGAGGAGCAGCCACTGTGGCCACTGCATGAAGTAAAGGAGTGGACATGTAGTGTAACAGCAGCCCCAGCTGTGCAGAATGTCAATACCATTGATGGATCACTAACTAAGGCCTCAGTTCACTGTTCTACTTTGCTTCTGAGAATTGACACGGCTCTCCTTTTTTCTGTAACTGTTTGCACTATGAACATTTATTTATAGCCATTCACAGAAAAGAAAGTTCAATTGCACATTTTCAGGTGCTTGTGATTAATAAGTATGTTCTATTTAATTAGAATAACAGATACAGTTCCATATTATCAAAATGTAACACAAACAACAATGTTTTGGCTATATTAACAGACATTTAACTAGATTGTATTAATACAAAATAGACCTCCTGTTCACTATAAGAGAACACCTTTCTAGTGTTAAAACATTTACATTTTCAAGTGCACCTGGAGGGAAATAATGACTAAGACGTGCCATTCAAAATTCAGTTAATATGTTTATATTGATTATATTGATGATTTTGTCGCTACATTAGTTGAATGTTTGGCCTCATGGTTGTTATATAGCCTATTGTATACATTGCAATGTACAGGACTGTCTCAGAAAATTAGAATATTGTGATAAAGTTCTTTATTTTCTGTAATGCAATTAAAAAAACAAAAATGTCATACATTCTGGATTCATTACAAATCAACTGAAATATTGCAAGCCTTTTATTATTTTAATATTGCTGATTATGGCATACAGCTTAAGAAAACTCAAAAATCCTATCTCAAAAAATTAGAATAGTTCCTCAGACCAAGTAAAAAAAAAAGATTTATAACAGCAAAACACAATCAAACATTTGAAAATGTCCATTAATGCACTCAGTACTTGGTTGGGAATCCTTTTGCACGGATTACTGCATCAATGCGGCGTGGCATGGAGGCAATCAGCCTGTGGCATTGCTGAGGTGTTATGGATGCCCAGGATGCTTCAATAGCGGCCTTTAGCTCATTAGCATTGTTGGGTCTGGTGTCTTTCAGCTTCTTCTTCACAATACCCCACATATTCTCTATGGGGTTCAGGTCAGGGGAATTTGCAGGCCAATCGAGGACAGTAATGCCATGGTCAGTACACCAGTTACTGGTGGTTTTGGCACTGTGGGCAGGTGCCAGATCATGCTGGAAAATGAATTCCTCATCTCCATAGAGCTTTTCAGCAGACGGAAGCATGTAGTGCTCTAAAATCTCTTGGTACACAGCTGCATTTACTCTGGGCTTGATGAAACACAGTGGACCAACACCAGCAGCTGACATGGCTCCCCAAACCATCGCTGACTGTGGGAACTTCACACTGGATTTCAAGCAACTTGGATTTTGCTCCTCTCCAGCCTTTCTCCAGACTCTGGCGCCTTGACTTCCAAATGAAATACAAAACTTGCTTTCGTCTGAAAAGAGGACTTTGGACCACTGTGCAACTGTCCAGTGCTTCTTTTCCTTAGCTCAAGTCAGACGCCTCTTCCGTTGTCTTGAGTTCAGAAGTGGCTTGACCATGGGAATACGGCTATTGTAGCCCATTTCCCGGACACGTCTGCGAACAGTGACTTTTGATACCTGGACTCCAGCTTCAGTCCACTGTCTTTGAAGCTCCCCCAAATTCTGGAAGCGACTCTTCTTCACAATGCTGTTAAGGCTGCGGTCATCTCTCTTGGTTGTGCAGCGTTTCCTGCCACATTTCCCCCTTCCAACAGACTTTTTGTGGATGTGCTTTGAAACTGCACTCTGTGAACAGCTTGCTCTTTGAGAAATTTCTTTTTGTGTCTTACCCTCCTGATGGAGGGTGTCAATGACGGTCCTCTGGACAGCAGTCAGATCAGCAGTCTTCCCCATACTTGTGATTTAGTTTACTGAACCAAGCTGAGTGTTTTTCAAGGCTCAGGAAACCCTTGCAGGTGTTTCGAGTTAATTAGACGATTCAAGTGATTCGTTGAACACCCTACTCGTATACTTTTTCATGATATTCTAATATTTAGAGATAGGATATTTGAGTTTTCTTAAGCTGTATGCCATAATCAGCAATATTAAAATAATAAAAGGCTTGCAATATTTCAGTTGATTTGTAATGAATCCAGAATGTATGACATTTTTGTTTTTTTAATTGCATTACAGAAAATAAAGAACTTTATCACAATATTCTAATTTTCTGAGACAGTCCTGTATGTGAGATGTTGTTTCTATGAAATTAGTTTTGATAGTGTAGAAAAATGTATATTTAAAAATGAATTTCTAGGATTGTGCATCTGGGGTAGAGGCCTGAGCTCTCAAGGGCTTTCTAGTGAGCATGTGCATTTTACTAACATCCGAGTAAGGCAAGCTATTTTTACATCACAAACTCACAAGTTTGTCCCAAAGGGCTTCACATACAGGGAGTTCGCTGGATTACATGTTGCATCATATCCTGTGAATGTGTACGAACATGTTAGTGTTAGAAAATGGATTTGTGGATAGCAGTGATTTCTTTAGTTTCAGCCAGCCATACCATGTCAGGTGTCATTCATCTGAGCAACAACTATGGCAGAGACCCCCTTCCAGTTTGAATCCCTCAGGCCATTGATTGCCAGAGTTTCCATTCAGGAACGACCATGTTAAACTCTGTCAAACGTGTTGCCCCTGCTTCTCCCAGAGACCCCTCGTTGTTAGACGATGACTCTGTGAACGTACAAACAAGGCTTGCTCCGAGATTGCACACCGTGTAATTTGATGGAAACGCTCTGCCTCGGAGTGCCATTTTCCAGAAGCGCACATACGGCGCCTGGAAGCGTTACATCACCGGGGAATGGGATGTAATAAGTGCGGACATCAATGCAGGAAGACAGACCCCCGCATGGATCCCTGTCCTGTGGATTATCCCGGGTTTGCGTCAGGGACCCAAGGCGGCCATTGGGATTTGAGTTGTGGGTGCATCAAAGTCCTGCCAACAACATTCTGTCAGTGTTTCTTCCATGTAAAGCAGGGGCCTCAAACTCAAGGCCCGGGGGCCAAATCCAGCCCGCGAATTCATTTTCTGTGGCCCCGCAAGAGCTTGCAAAGAATATAATATGTTTATTATACGGTTAAATGCCACTTTACAGAAGCAGGATGCCCATAAACTACATGTCCCACAATGCATCTCGTTTTGTGACATGCGCACTGAAGAGACTTGCAATTATTTGCCCTGGACTTCTGCTTTCAGACGTAGTTAATTACTAAGTTATTATCCTATCCGGTAATAATCCAATTCAGAGGCAATAATGTAATTTAATACATTATTTTACGTATATATTATATATTTATATAGTTACAACCGGCCCTTTGAGTGCAACCTTTATGCGAATGTGGCCCACGATGAAATTGAGTTTGACACCCCTGATGTAAAGTGTGTAGATGCTTTAATGAAATACCAGGTGGTCGTCACTACCATGAATGCATATTTTCGCAGGATATTACAGGGCTAAAATAAAATGTACCAGACAAAGAAAATAGTCCAGGTAGAGTGGCTTCCTGTCCTCTTGTGATTTGTGAGTGGCAATGATCTGTGTCATTCAGCCTCTAACTGGGATCTCGCTCTGCAGCTGACTCATGGGCTTTTTATAGTCATTCCACTTTATAGCCTCTGTATGTGTGACACCGTCCTGCTGGGAAGAGAGAGTGTTGATACTCAGAGGCGCGCTGAGTTATTTTATACACCTGGCTGTTTAAACCAACATTTTACGCTCAGAGATAAACCTGCGCTTTAAGATTTGAGCTTGAACTACTTTTTATTTTGTTGCTACATCACTGCTCCTACATAAGACATCCTTGTGGCTTAGTGGCATTCATACACACATTTTACTGAAATAATTTGGATCTATTTAAGGACAGTTAAAGGACAGTAAAGCAAAAACTCTGACATATAATGCTATAAAATTTAAGTATTGTGAAGTAAAAGTATTATATTTCAATTGTCGCAATATGTAGCTGGTGCCGTCACTGACAGATTAGCTCATCCAAACGTCATTATGAGGTTCATAACACCAATATTTTCAAAGTTGTAGGTTTAAAACTCAACTTAAAGAAAGTTTGATGGTTAAAATAATTTTAAAGTTCTCTAACTATAAATACATCTTGCATAATTAGTATATTTATTTAGTGTAATTTAATATTCCATCTGTTTATTGTAGTTGTATAATCTTAAGCACTTTTTCATTAGTCCCAATACAGTTACCAATGGAAGGACAATTTCAAATGATCGCTATAAGTTGTTATAAGTGCGTTTTTCAAATGACAACAGGCGATTGAACTTAATTTGTAACAGATAAATACAGATTAAACGTGTATATACACAGTTCTGGTTGTTGCTGAGTGTTTCTTCAATGATTTTATGTTGCAACTGCTGCTTAGAGTCATTGTAGTTTGACATTTTCCTCAAGCGGTTGTAATTTCGCTCCTGAATGAATATCGAGCAAACGCTTACATTGCTCTGCTGCCTAGTGCTGCCTCTTGTCTGCAGACAAGCTCTCCCACAGTCCTCTTTGTGTCGGATGACAGGCATGTGAATGGGACTGGCGAGGGGAAAGCCCTGCGCCACGGCGAGGCCGAATGGAGGAAGCACTGCTTTGCATGTCAGATTTACAGGAGCTGTCAGCCTGAGACAACCGCTGCCTGTGAACGGATGCTGGTGGAGTCGCAAACCTGACCTGCTTTTACAACACAATAGACACTGGGATGGGGGGGTTATCTGTCTGAGCCCAACTGCGGATCTCCCCGAAGCCAAACAGAGAGAAATGCTTTGTAGTATTAAACAAGGGTCATCCCGTTACATCATAAACGTGATATTTCTCTGTCTGCTGTCGCAAATGTATATCGTATTGAGCACCATAATAGCTCAGTAATTCTCCTCATCCTTAGCACAGCTTGCTACCTGCCGTTTGCAACATCAGTATATTATGAAAGTGTGTGTGTGTGTGTGTGTGTGTGTGTGTGTGTGTGTGTGTGTGTGTGTGTGTGTGTGTGTGTGTGTGTGTGTGTGTGTGTGTGTGTGTGTGTGTGTGTGTGTGTGTGTGTGTGTGTGTGTGTGTGTGTGTGTGTGTGTGTGTGTGTGTGTGTGTGTGTGTGTGTGTGTGTGTGTGTGTGTGTGTGTGTGTGTGTGTGTGTGTGTGTGTGTGTGTGTGTGTGTGTGTGTGTGTGTGTGTGTGTGTGTGTGTGTGTGTGTGTGTCACACTCCCTGTTGAGACACGGTTGCTTTCTGCTCTCAGGTTGATTGATGCTTCATGACAGCACACAGGCAAACCCCCAGCCTGAAGGATGCACGTTCTTACAACCAATTATTTCATGTGCAAGCCGGACTTAAAGCATTTTAACTAAAGGGAAATACAAATTCCTGTTTGATACGAATTAAGCATGTATATATTCAGTGTTAGTTATTTGGTTAACTTTGTATTTACCAAAAAGAAGAAATCACATTTATTTTGCATTGATGGTGTTCATTATAGTGTTGTTCTGGGAGCTTGAATTTGATTATGGCAATATAATGAGTCCTGGTAGTTGTGGTTGCTTAGTCCCATCTGTGAACATTTTACGTCACCTGTTGACTACATACTGTAAGTTCTATGTTGTGATTCAAGTTTTGGAGTACTGTTCATAGAGCTTAAGCTACTCATTGCTTGATGATTCGACAGCCAGGCATTTGCTATCACTTCAACTGCAACCATAACAAAGAGACGGCTAACCCTAGCTTCAACCATTAGCTTCTATAATGTTTATCCACATCAACACTAGCAGTGTGAGCTCTCAATGACTCAGCAAACGTTTAGATGATAACAAGTGTAGAGAATTAGTGCTAACTTTAGCAAGCAAAGCTAATTAGCTTCCACTTTTAAGTTGTAGTATGCTACTGTACAAACAGGTTAGACTCAAGTTATGTTAACTAGCTTTCACTTGAAAATACTAGCAGTTTGCGTTAAAGCTATGCTAACTTTGCTTCTTTGGAGTAGCATAGTATCTGTCTCTCAGGCTAGGCTACCTATCTTCTACTTACAGTGGCTTCCACTCAAGCTAGGGTCACTAATAGCGCTATCTTTCTGCTTAAAGGGGACCTATCATGCAAAAGTCACTTTTTGATGTCTTTGTCATGGCCTGGCTCTTGGCCATAACAAAAAGCGTGGGAAGGACAAGAATATGTATATAAAAAGGTATTTATTTGGCAAAACGTAATGTGGCCAAAAAACAAACATAAGGCAAGGCAAAATAAGAATAAGCGCCGCTGCTCTCCGAGGTCCAGTCCTCTGGCGGGGAGAGACCTCGAGGCTCTGGCTCAGGCCTTTTAATCCTCCGGTGCGAGCTGTCAGGTGTCCTCAATCAGTGCGTCAGGTGTCCTCAATCAGTGTGGGCACAAGCAGAGGAGGATCATTAAAGGGCCCTACGCACCACAGGAGACCTCCAAGCAGGGGTCGTCACATCTTTTATACATAAAGATGTGTCCCCGGTGTGACAGGGAACTCACGCAGCGTCAGAAAATAAAACCCTCTCTCTTTTCCCCCGTACCCAAATCTCTAAAAACGGAGCTGATCCAGATTTGCGTCCGATATGACGTAATATCTGAAATGTAGGCTTGCTTTACACCCACGGGCCAAACAGATGTTGCTATCAGAAACAATGACCGACTTTTTTGGACGTAATATGGTCGGTGTTTACATTAGCATCCCTAACACTCAGAGCTAACCTGTACTGGAGAGCAAGTGTGTGAAGAAGCAAGAAATAAACAGGAACTCACCTTGTGGTATAACCGGCAAGAGAGAAAGCCTTTGAGCTCCATACTGTTTCAGAGATACTCCTTGATAATCCATGATATGGCGTTTCATCACGGCAGTATTTAGTTTAGACAGTAGCTGCCGGGTCCCGCATGAGCTCAGACCCCTCCTTTTTTTTAAATCCTTTTTTTTAAGCTTTATACCCAAAATCAGCACTTTTGAAACAGGAAGTGAAACAGATGGATATGAGGCATTGCTAGAATGGGTGATCTGTTTGGTATTTTGAGCAAAACACTTCATAGACATGTTTTTTATATATTTGTATATATCTGACACCTATGCTATTGCCTAAAAATAGCATGATAAGTGACCTTTAAAACTTAGACACTGTTCACCAGATAGGAAATATCTTTTAATATCCAAAAGCAGTGGTGTAACATTTGTTGTTGTTGTTATTTGTTACAATACAAATGTCATGAATTCAAACATCAACTGTATTTAAATTGTATTTAAGAGCATTTGCTGTAGTTTATGGTGTTTCTGGGCACAAAAATGTCACTGTTTGAAGTGAATTTACAAAATATAAAGGGAAGTAATAAGCTTTATACAGCAAACCAAGAGTAAAGATCTGACGTTCTGAGTAGTAAGCTATGTTCGGATGGTAATAGGACTGCATGCATACAGAAAATAAGAAGCTGGCCATGGCTCGTTCATCAGTCTGCTTCTTATATAATACTAATAATCACTGTGGTGAAATTCAGATGCCAGCTCTGCTGACACTTATCTGCCAAAGCGTCAGCATTTGAATCTTAATTTTTAAAAGCTATTTTTAGGCTTCAAAGCACTGGCAGAAAATGCCTTGCTGGCGTATTTTACATCTCTGTGTAAATGTCCATACAACAGATTTTATCTTTGAAATGTATGATTTTTAGGCTGAAGTAGAATCTGAAGTGAAGTGAAACGTCTTGTGTACAGGCTGGGGCTGAAATCAGCTGCAGGCATGAAGCCCCGGTGGAAATGGACGCCAGCTTGGTGTCTTTCCTGTCTGTGTCTCTGGGCTTCAGGACATCGTTTAAAGCAGACTAAGCTGCATGGCGACAGAGGCTTTTTGAGTGCCAGGTTCCCATTCACACTGATCACACATTAGACTGATCAAATCAGACTCCAGGCCTGCTTCCTCACTAACTCAATTTGCTCTCATACGCTTCCCTTTTCACGCTGAGCACAAGCACGCACACATTTACACACATAGACCCGGTTGCACGCTTAAACATGTGCACACTAACAGAAAACCAACAGAGAGTGGGGCAGTACCCATTGAGCTCTAATGAAAAGCAGAAAAAGCCGTTACCTTGGCAACTGCCAGCACACATCTTCAGGAGGACCCAGATTTCCTGTCTGACTGCGATCGTATTGTTTTGGTTCTCTTTTGATAGCCGCAGCATCCCTAGACAGATGATCTCGCGGCTGGCAAGAATTTATGCTAAATCATCGGGAATTAACCATCAGCCATTTGACAGGAAGTCGCCTCACTAGAAAATCCCCAGCCGTGGATTAAACACCTCCACAGTACACCTAAAGCCTTAAAGCACGCATGTAATCAATGATCTGAGTGATTTGATCTGGGTCTTCTTGAGCCAGCTTCTCTACACACAGTCAGCTGTAGAGCGAGACCACCGCTGCCAAAGCAGAGGATCATGGGAATAAAGCTGTCAGTGCAATTTATCCACATTACCCTGTAACATACAAAGACGTTTCACTGTTTATTAAGAAAGAATATCTTCTTTTTACCCTGCACCATGAGCATACTATGAAGATCAATCAAGGGGTTCAAATCCACACAGTGTTGACCTTTTTTTTGAAGGATGAATGTATTTCCTGGAAAACAGTGTTAACCCCTACAGAACACTGTATTCTACACTGCCCCTGTATCAACAGGAAGTCATGCGTGTCTGCAATTTATTTGATTTTGCAAAGCATTTGGGTCCTTACTGTTCCCATCATTATCATTCCCATCACCATAAACATAATCAGATTATTATAATTATTATAATTGCCTGTGCAGTGTTTGTTATCTTTGGATGGCGGTCTAAACAGGACACAAATCAGACCCCATGTTATTTAACAGAAAATGGAAGGGTGGATGGAGGAGGGGCACATTTACCTTTTTTAAAAGTCCTTTGGAGTTACTGGAAACATGTTGACACTTTAAAACCACGATGACAACCCAACCTCCAAGCTATAGTTGTTCCTCTGTGGTTATATAACAAAGGGGATAATTTACTGTGTGCAGTGTGTTCTCTGCTGTGCCGTCTCCTTGACGTTTGCGTAGGTGGCTATCATTACCTACATGCTAACTGTTAGCAACAGACAATAAGTGTAGCTTGAATTGTCAAGCCACTCATAAAAAAAAGAATAATAGTTACAATTTTTGCCGTTTATTTTCTTCAGATAACCTTTTTCAACCTACTACTGCGTATTTCAGTGCACCAATAAGCAGCACTTGAATTGAAATGATTGCAGGTGGGCTTTTTTATTGGTGTTAAACTCTTAATAGATAAAGGCTTTAACTCCGATTATAACTTAGTCTACCATTTTTTATTCATGAAGAATTAGGTGTTCAATGGCTTCCAAACAAGTTATTATTCCTTATATTTCTTTTGTATGTGTAAACCTCTCAGTGTGGAACATTTTATTATCCTCCCTGTAGGTAATTACCTGATCAGCACTAATGGTTTGCTTTGTGTGTGATTCATGACTTGGAAAGGGCTGTTGTCGCCCTCTTGCTTGAATGTGTCAGGTAGTGAAATGACTCTCTTAACACCTTTCATCACTTAGTAGCGCCACATTTCCTTTTTTTTTATTTAAAGGATAGACCTCTCCTGTTTAACGTTTACTGAGGGCACAATAGGCAACATGCTGCTGGTCCCACGTATACAGCATTTGTGTATATGTCGACCAAAAGGGGTTACCGTATTAACCATTCATTTCAGTACAGAAACGCAAAAGCCAGAAAAAGAAACAAATATTGTTACGTTTATATATATATATATATGTATGCAAGATATTTTCAGACTATAACAACATGTTTTCGATAAGATGCATTATAAAGAGAAACTTTTCGTGTTAACAGTAGACTATTTATCTTGTTATTATGGGAATGTTTTACGCGTGATAACCTATATTGTGAAATAGGAAAGATAAATGTCATATACTTATAATATGTCATAACAATTTCACAAACGATACAAGCGGCCGAGATGGGTTTTCTCCGCAGGGTGGCTGGTGTCTCCCTTAGGGATAAGGGGAGAAGTTCAGTCATCCGGGAGGGACTCGGAGTTGAACCGCTCCTCCTTCGCGTCGAAAGGAGCCAGTTGAGGTGGTTCGGGCACCTAGTTAGGATGCCACCTGGGCGCCTCCCTAGGGAGGAGTTCCAGGCACGTCCAGCTGGGAAGAGACCAAGGGGTAGACCTAGGACCAGGTGGAGGGATTATATCTCTTCGCTGGCCTGGGAGCGCCTTGGGACCCCCCAGTCAGAGCTGGTTGATGTGGCCAGGGAAAGGAACGTTTGGGGCTCTCTGTTGGAACTGCTACCTCCGCGACCCGACCACGGATAAGCGGGAGAAGATGGATGGAATAATTTCGCAATATATTGTTTTAACATTAACCTTTTAATATTCAACATGGAACAAATCTCCCTTTTCTGGCGTGGCACTAATTTCCTTCCATACAATGGAAGCTGTTATAGTGGTAAAGGAAGGATTCATTATCACATACATATGAACGTGTTGTGCTTTTCTACAGTGTAGCTCTAGAAAATGTGGCAAATTAGTAGTTTCAATTTAGTGCTAATTAGTTGCTTTTGTTCATATGGAGCCTCATCTGTACCTTTGGGTTGCTACTTAGCTAGTGTTAATAGCTAATATGTTAACACAGATGGTGAACATGTAGAACATGTTAGCCAAGTTGTGACACTAAGCACAGCCTCATAGAGCTGCTTGCATGGCCTCTTATATTATTGTAATATTCAAAATCGCCAGTCCGCTTCTCACAATACTTTTTTTAATGTTATTTACACTTTAGTAAAGGATTATGTTAATGTGATATCCAGATAAGGGTACTGTACAGTAATATACTCTTGTAGTAGCTGTTCGTGTTTTTGACATCTTGATTTCCAGTAGCATACATGGAGAAAAGTGTCACGTGTATATGATTCAAATGAACCTATATAGACAGATTATTTAACGCTCAAATGTTGTTTTTTATTGAATATACATTTTCAATTTGTCCCTCACTTTTAGAAGACACCCAGTAAACAAGGTCCTACTCCATTAATCTGCAACACAAAGAGTTTTTATCTGCTCTAAAGTTTGTGTTGTTGATTTCTTTTTGCTTGTTTCCCTTTGTATGAACTTCATTAAGTCTCAATGTTCCTCTTTAAGCCAACCAGCCCTTATTTTGTTCGCAAGAGGCTTCAAAAATGAATCCAAACACAGTCCGTGTGCGATGGATTTCTGTGCTTTTTGCTGTATGTCCCTCCTTCAGTGTTAATCCCAGTAAAAAGCAAATGACTAAGTGAATCCAGACTGTGGTTTGCCCTTGGTTCATTTTGTTTTGCTAAGCTTTCCGAGCCTCAGGCTTTGGCTATTACATGTCACCATCTGTCTCCTTATGCACATACGTCTGTGCATTCTGTATTGCACTCCGCCTGGCGAAAAGAACCTGGAAGAGGACAGGAACTCGAATTTGATGACGTTGTTTGGTGATTTGGAAGTGCGTTTTTTGATAAAGCACTCGGTAGCTCTGCAGAGAAACAATAAAGGGTTTGGGTAATGAGCTATCAACTTCTTTATACACCACTTGACTAATTGATCAAATAATCTGCAGATGAAGAGCTAGTACATTTCCGCTCTTGTTTATTCTTCATTATTGTAAAAGTGATCCTGCTGCAGCAGCCTTTCATAATCCATCCCCCATATATAAGCAACACATTCCTCTGTATTTGGCATAGTTCACTTTCTGTTAGCTCTGCAGTAGCATTGATTCAGCGTCCCAAAGGTGCATGAAGTGCTGTGTTTCAGAGAATAGTTATGTTCTATTAACACAGGAAGGCTTAAGACAATTGTCCTCAAATGGATATTGCAGCAGCATGTAATATGTTTTTCTTCTTCATCTCCCTCTCTAGATGGCCTATAAGCCCTGGCTGTGCGCTCAGTATTTCCCCACCACGCAGCTGTCCTGTCAGAGGAAGGTATCTTGCCAGCAGTACTGCCTGGAGGTCCAGCAGAGCTGCCCGTTCATTCTGCCCGACAACGACGACCTGATCCACGGAGGCAGCCCCAGCTTCATCTGCACAGGTCAGAGCCCACTCTCTGTCCAGCAGCAGCAGCAGCAGCAGCAGCAGCAGCAGCAGGAAACATGCCTGTGCGTGGGTGTTCGTGTGGCCTTGCCTCGGAGAAAAAAGCTCCTAATTTTAATTCAGCATTTTATGTGTGTTACTGGATGGTATTCCTCCAGGAACAAGCAGGTGAGAGGTGTTTCCGAAGGCTTTCTGATGACATCTAGTGGCGAGCAAAGTAGAGGACGTTTTAACAAAGCATTGATGAAGTGAATTTGGCTCATCTCTGAAGATTTACTGCAGTTAATACAAAAGCAATCATCAAGGACTTTCCCTCAGAAGAGCTGGCTGTGTGCCAACAATCAAGTTGTCTGTAGTCCAGACACAGCTGCATCAGCACAGACACAGCGGAGTTAGCAGGGTGGAGCTACGCTGGAAATATGTCAGGTCATCAGTATTTTAGGGGCTAGGGGACTGTAGAGACATTGGGAATTGTATTTATTGTTCGTTTTTTCAGCTTTAAGGCTCTACTGACAAGGAAAACCTTCTCCGGGAGAGCAGGAGATTCCTTTGAATCACCCCTTTTGAGATCAAACAGTTACATTTATTTTAAAAGTGCACATATCACAGCTAATTCATGAATAGGTCCAATGTGTCACTCATGACAACAAAGAGCATTGATAATAATTGTGATAGCAAAAAACCAAATGTAATTATATCATGTAAAGTTTGCCTGGATTTAAATGTAATTTGTAATTTATTTATCAGCATTAACTGTGTTTATCTTGTAATAATCTATTGGGACTGAAAGGGAGGGCGCACAGGAAATATTAGGATTTTTTTTTTTTTAAAGTAAAATATAAAATCATAATAAATGAGCCATTCATACAGCTCCTAAAAACCTGGATACAGGTCGTGAAGAAGTCCATACATAAACAGTGTTTCTCCTGAACTCCTGATGAGTCTATAGACACATCAGATCAGCCAATCGTACCTCTGCTCTCACCACCCCCCCCTCCCTGATCTTTAGTCATTAAAGACCTGAGGGGGGGGGGGTGCCTCCAGCAGTCAGTCTGCCCTGCAGGTGAGTGACAGCTGGCAGGTGGAGACTTCAGACTCAGGGCCTTACCGCGTCAGCCTCTGTGTGTCCTAGACTGAATGAGGGTTCAGCTGCGGGTCAGTGTGTCTGCTGCTCCGCCTCGTGGTCACAGCTACACACTGAGGTGGTGTTTCTGCACCGCTGCAGGCAGAGCATCACTGCCATGCCATTAGGCTGCTCAATGCAATTTACATGTCGGTGCTAACAGACGCTCTTTTTAACTGAACAGCAGTCGTTTTTATTTACTCCTAACATTTCTGCTGAAGACAGTCAGTATAAGATACAACCTGCATTTGATCACTTTATTCGACCTTACCACGACAGCTGACATGTTTTAATACCAATCAAAATTCCTGCCCTTATTAATACCTGTTTATTTGTATTGATATATGAAACGGACTCCCGTTGACTCGGTTGCTTCAGATCCTCATCAGCATATTTCTGTCCTCTCCCCCTCAGGGCTCCTGGCAGATCATGTACCGGACAGTGAGGCGAACTGCTGCGACGTCCGATGGGACTCCAAAACGGACAGCCCCTCAGGCGGGACACTAAAAAGGACTGCTTCTTCCTGCCAGCCCGAGGGGGCCTCGGTCACCTCCGCTGCCACCGCGAGACTGTGCAGCGGGCGGCTGAAGATCTGCCTGCTGGCCCTCGTCCTCCTACACACTGTCATCATCATTTCAGCCTCCCATAATTCCACGTTGGTGGGCGTGGCTGCCATTTTCTCGCCAGAGGAGAGTGCTTCTAATGAGGAGTGAACCTTGGGGTGCTTGCTTTGGAGGATTATGGCTTTCACAGGGCTGCCAGGGACACATCTGGCGAGACGTGCCGGAGGCGCCTCTACAATCTGCCGCCGATGAACCATGAACCACAGGAAGTGGGAGGGTTTTAACTGGAGCTAAGGGTGCTGGGATTGGACACGGACCGAAGATGTTTGATAACCACCCCCCTAAAGAACTGACCTCTTGCCACTTAAAACCTGCTCATTGTTTCTATTCCATCCAAATGTTTTCTAGCATATTGTCCCTCCTCTCCTTCCCTTCCTTCCTCCCTCCTCCCCTCCCGTGTATGGATGGCACGTCAGAGGAAAAACGGACTTTGATGAGTGTGCGCTCTCGCTCATCATTACCTTTAGATTTTTGCTGCATTTCTTTCAGGTGCCAGAATGTTTTTTGACATATCAACTGTGTTCCACTTCCTACTCTGCGTTTCTTACTACCTTGAATGTGATGTTGCTCGAGGGCCTGTCAGGACCAGCTCATCCATCACTCATTGTTTCTCTGGAAAACAAAATGTCTGTGATTCTTCTATATTCTGATGTTCCGCTTGTATTTTGTCCCACTAGATCTCGACCCCTTAGCGACGGCACATGCCTACTCGTTTTAGGACCTTAAGTGCTCTGAGAACGGCTCGCTATAGCTCCTAACCTGTTGGGCCATTGAGCAAGTTAGGAGCCATGGACCGATGGAGGTAGTGACACTACAGGAGGACAGGAAGTGGAGTTCTCTGCTTTGTGGAGCGTTCACTTGACCTCATACGGTAGTGAGAGTGCAGGGACACTTGAGAACAGTTGCATGATGCCAAAACAACAGGGGCCTCATTTATCAAGCACGCGTACACTTGTTCCTACACATAGAATCCAACTTATTATCTTTTCAAATGGACTTAGCCTAATGAATACAGAGGATGGGAGCTACGTCCACCTCCACTTCTCAGAAGGGGGAGAAAAAAACTATTGCATTCAAATTCTTCCGGAAACTCCCATTTCCATAGAAGGGAAGTCGTCCTTCTGTTTCTTTAACACCACTTAAATGTAGCACAGATCTCGCAATGGGAGCAAGTGAAAAATTATCTACATTTGAATGTAACTGGTTCCTGTTTTTTTATGTGGCTACATTTAACCACATGTTATCAAAGAGAGCAATGAAGTTGGACTTGTAAGACATCTCCCTTTTGTATAGAATTCAGAAAGTCCTTTTGCTGTTTACATGCAAAGACAAAGTAACTAAATAAATATATCCTGTGCCCAAAGATGGTGGACCTAGGTAATGAGCCAGGGTCATGAGTTGTTCTTACCACCAGAACATTCTACAAGGATAATTGTAGACCTTATCATGAGGTAGATAATATTAGAAAAACTATTAGCACTACACATTCAACCAAATAAAAACATGGATGAGAAAAAAGGGGAGAGAATGTAATGTAAAATAACAGCAGGAACACTACTAATAAACTCATCCCAGGCACTCATTTGGAACTTGTCCCACGCCCGCTTTGATAAATGAGGCCCCACATCTTTGAGTGCCTCTCTGCCGCACGTACGCCCCAGTGAGGCAGAACCTGGGAATGGAGCAATATAGAGGAAGCAGCAGGTGTGAGTGTCCCACTTTGTGGCATCTTCACTACAGTCTGTATCGCAGAGAATGTGACCAGCGAGCCAATCAACAATCAATCAGTCCGTCGACCCTTAAATACCCCTAGACGCTCTGATCCACCGCTATCTCTCAAAGGCTAGCAAAGGGCTGTGTTAGTGTCAGAGTGGGAGGAGTTTTAAAGGGCTGATCCACCCATTTTGTTCCTTTTTTTTGTTGCACAGTTGTTACCAGGGAAGTGAAGGGATGAAGAATACTTTTTCTATACCCACAGATTTACCCACAATATTCAAATCTGACACCATGAGCAACGAGTGATATACCAAAAATAAAAGCTAATCATGGTTGCCTCTGATGATCAGCGACTGACAGATTGGAGTTTCCGCTCCAAATTGTTCTTGGCCCCGCCTCCTTTTTCTCATTAACAGCTTACTGACTCACATCACGCATTTACCCACACATCAGAGTAGAATTTCACATGGAAGTCTACACTTTTTTTCAGATTTTCAAACGTTAGGTCCCCCCAGTTTACTCTCTTTTGCTTAAATTCTCCAGAACTACTTTCCCTTGAAGACAGCAGCGGATGTATCAGGCCCACACTTCGTGCTTCGCCCCTTCCTTTCTAGCCGTTTACCATCTGAGTCCTGTGGATCTATGCAGATGAACCCCCCCCCCTCCTTTTCCTTTCTGTTGTAAATATGTCCTGAGGATGTGGGATCCCAAAAATGGCCGCCCTCCCTTCCACCCCAGACCCTCCCCCTCCCCCCCCACTGTTGGAAATCTCACTGTGTTTTCTGTTCGCCTCCTTGGTTTTCGTCTGTTTTTTGAGATTTATGCCGCATATTTTTTTTTCCGTTGTCTAAAGCAGTGGTGTGAGTTGATGAGTAGGACTAAGTTGGATGTTAAAAAGATGAGATCAAGAGGTCTGGAGAAAAATATACAAAAAAATTGAAGCTTGAATTGAGAAAAAGGGTTCAAATGTAGAGAAAAAATTATGATAATGTTGTCATATTGTCATACTAGAGATGCTTTAGTTTGCTAATTTACTTTCTTTTTTTTCTACAAAAGACTTGGATGAAAATTATTTATAAAATGCGTCCCACGAGTCATGATCTTTTTTGGACGTAAAACAAATACATTTATTAACATTTTGTTCAAAAGAAAATAAATATAAATTATGTTAAACATTACTGGTGTTTGTGCTTTTTTCACTGAGTGTCCAAACCCCAAAGACTTCAAAACAAAATAAAAATATATTTGAATAAATTGTGTCGAACATATACAATATCTTATAATTCAAATAAACAATAATTAAAGGAGTTATTTAATGAATTTTTTTAATATATATATTTTTTTAATCATTTATTTTCAGAATTGTATATCCTTTTTCTTTAGTTATGTCATTTTTTATTAAATCATGCAACCTTTTTTTAAATTCTGTTCTTGTTTCATAAACACAATTTTTCACTGACCCTTAGTTCATAATTTCAATTTACATAATGATATATTTCATTTCATAATGTCACTTTTCATAACAGTAATGATGTCATTGTCCTCTCAGCTGTAAGCCGATCACACGCTCTCTTCCTTTCTGAATGAAGCTGCAGGGGGTGTGTGATTGGCTGAAAGTGTTACTGTCAAAAAGCCAATACCAAATACAATTGAATGAATTTGTAAGGCTTATTATATAAAAAAAAATATATAAAAAAAAACATTACTTGATTCCTATGAAATTACATTTCATAGGAATCAAGTAATGTTAAATTAATTAAAACATTTAAAAAAACATTGTTTTGTTAATAAATAAAGAACAACATTTTTATAACACAGTACAAAAATTCAAATAAAAAAAAGTGAATGATATCTATCCACAGCTGCAGCAGTGAAGAAGCTGCAGGTGTGTTTGTTGCCTGTGGCCACAGGGGGGCAGCAGCGCTCCATGTCAGAGATGAGGTGTGTTCAATGTCTGTTTGCTGGCCCGGTGTATCCCAGCAACACAGGGCGGGGCTAGGGCTAGACGTTAGTGAACAGTACATACATATAAAACGATGCAGTTAAAATAAATGTCTTTATGCGATATGGTACGCGTTTCTGTATGAGTCTGAGAAAATTACCATGTGAAATAACCATTGCTTTATTTCACCACCTATCGAGCACCTAGGTGACACAAATCAAACACACCTTCACCTACGAGGTGCATTCTGGGTCTGGATACCTCATAAATAAATGTCCAGAAGCTAAAGGCTAAAATGGATATAAACTAACATTTCAGAGTGGTTAAGCGTTTTATTCTACCTACAGTGCGGTATGCAGGGACTTTCTTCTATTTGAGTGACTTCTGACTTTCTTCTTCTGAGACTGAGTGAAGAGACTTTTTCAGCTGAAATTTGTTTGAACACTTTGAGGACTGGACATTGGATAAGGACAAATGAGCGAGCAGAGATGCTGGACATGGAGCAGATGTGGAGGATTTCGCGGGGAAAAGACTGAACAAGATGACGTCAGACATGTGAGTAAACGTCAATTGTTTTATATAGTGGTCGAAAAAGTACTCTCTTTTACTCCATTACTTAAGTACAAGTAGTAATACCACACTATAGACATACTCTGTGACAAGTGCAGCTTTCAAAATCTTAATTAAGCAAGAGAAGAGAGGTAATTAACCTCAACATATGACCAAGTACAACAATTAAAAGCATTCATGCATAATGCCTAATTTCAGAGTGATATATTTGATAATAGGTGTATTATTAATAAATGATTGTATTAAAAACTTGTAATGGCTGCTGGTAAAGGGTTTTTATGTCTTGTGAATTTCACAAAGGAATGCAAATAAAAAATGTCTTGCCCTATAAAAAAATAGAAATTAAAAAAATATAAGATTCGGTATCACAAGTCTGATTTGTTGAATTAGCTACATTTTTATATGCTGTTGAGTGTCCTGCTATTTCCTTTTTGTGGCTAAATATTGCTTTTTGCACCCGCTGTGGTGTTTATTGTTTAATTGCAAGGCAGTCTATTGTTGGTTTGGATATAAGGGCTCTGTTGTGCATGTTGACATCCAATGCAATTTATTTTCTCATGTCACATAGAACATTTCCCCAGTTCTGGCCTCAGTGCATAGTTACCTGTAGCAACTGCATGTCTTCAGGGAAAAATAGTTCTTACTCCACCCACCCTGCTCAGCGTCTGAGGTCATCATCTCACCAGCTGTTTTTGGCATTACCTGGAATATACTTCCATTAGCACTCAGCCAAGCAACATCAGTATCAAAGGTAAATGTATATAAAGAGTCTTGATGAGAATATTACTGATGCAGCATTTGCCTTGCAATTCTTCTACTGACAAAAAACCAACGTAATACCTTGATGCAGCCACAAGGGGGCGTTATTTGACCTTTTTAGATATAAGAGCGTGCACTATGCAGGCTACATGGATTGTATAAATCTGGATCAACACCAAAACATGTAATGCAAATAGTTTGATGCATATATTTTGAAATCTTAATGTATAGATTCCCTTACAGAAATAAATGCATATACAAATACGTGAAAATAAAGTATAGTATGATGTAGCTCACTGTACCCATACTAAAATATCTAACACATGTTGCCATTATGTGTCTACTATAACATCAAATACTTGATAGAAATGAAGAATGCGAATACATTTTCATGTAAGCAACCATCGTTTGTCTTTCTCAACACGGGATGCCACATTTTGAGCAGCACCCGAGGTAATGTGGACACAAAAACCTTTTAGTTCATCTTCAACGCTTTCAATTTCTAAATGGCAAGCCTGGCGTTTACACTGGTCTAACTGTGATTTCCTCTCTGAGGCATTTCATGCAGTCTCCCACAGCAGCGCTCGCACATCTCCCACTCATTTCCCCCCCTTTTTTTTGTTCTTCTCTCGACTACATGTCGATGGACCTGGCATTTCCCATCTCTTGGGCCCTTTTTACCAGGCTGACTGTCAGACACTTTGAGCAGTTGGGGAAGGGGAGAGACTTTTGAACTTTAAGAGGTTGTTAGACTGTGAAACTCGAAGATTCCCAGTTGTTTCTTCAGTGTGAAAATGCACCATACCGATAAGATCAATGTTTCACCATATTCTTCCAATATCCTGTAGGTAGGTAGGTAGGTAGGTAGGTAGGTAGGTAGGTAGGTAGGTAGGTAGGTAGGTAGGTAGGTAGGTAGGTAGGTAGGTAGGTAGGTAGGTAGGTAGGTAGGTAATTGCAGCAGCATAAAAAACGAAGGCGATGTACATAAGATAAATTATTACATTCTATTTAGACATAGAAATAAAATAGCATTAAACATGAAAAAAGTTGAAGAATATAAAATAATAAAAATAAAAATATGTAGTCCTACCGAGTGAAATCCCACATTGAGCCGTGTGTACATCAAACAGAAGAAACACCAACTAACACAAAAAGCCCGGTGTGTGTTCTCGCTGTCACACACTCTAATCAGAGATGCCAGAATCCCTCCCACATCTAATCCTCTCGCTGCCCACTTTCCTTTTCAATACCAGTTTATTTATCGAACAAACTGGCATCTAACACCTCGGCTACCATCGCCAAAATGGCCTGGGCTCGTGCACCCAACTGCAGCAAATGAATCAGGAGGGGGCGGGACAGAAATCCTGGAAGAACAGCTGGGGTTATACTGTACTCTGGCCTGAGGAGCTCGGCTGTTTGACATCGCACTGAAGGAGAATAATGTGTTGACATGATCCCTTATGTCTGAGGGAAGTGCAAAAACACACTGAAACAAACACACTCTGTTGAAGTCCAGTGACTCTGCAGTCGTGCACCCTCTGGTCACACACTTCCCATCTGTCTTGTGCACTCTGTCGAACAAGCTCCTGGAGCCTTTGTGTTTTCCCTCTGAAGATGCAGAGCACCATTACGTTGTTTTTGTTGCTATTATACGAGTTTCTTCATGTGTGTCGCTGCCATGGAAAACATAGCTTTGCTGTATTTCTTAGGGAGGAGTTGAATGGAAGCAAACAAAGGTTTTAAGTTTACCACCACCACCATTCTTATTATAAATATTAAAATACTGCTGAAAATTTGCTTCCATTATTTCAGGTTGAAGTCATTGCCCTGTCATTGCCCTGCCCTAATAGGTTAGTATTAGGCATTTGTAATATCGATCTTACTTCTCTAAAGGCCAGACAAGATATTTTTATATATATATATATCATTTTAGATTTGGGTTGTTTTTGCTTCTTTTTTCAGACATTTGGAAAGATGACTTTCAAAATGGATCCCTATTTGATTGTATACAATCTATCATTTTGAAGGTTTTCCGAGCTGTTTGTTCACATAGCACTCACGGCCCTAATCATTGTAAATGTTCTGTGCTTGGCAGCGTTTTCTGGTTTATGAAGAATTACATTTCACTTCACTCTAATATATCGGTTAAAAGAAACAACAATTCTGAACCTGGCTTCATCTAATGTCCACTTTTCTGTTGCGGAAATCTATGCAAATAATCTAATTGAATACAATATTTGCATATATAAAAAAAAACTTGTAATAGAAATAACATTTGTCTTATCAAAGATATGAACTGGGGAAGATGTACCCTATTCACCTGTAGTGTTATCTTAAATCGTCACTTATACTTACTCCAGAAAAATAAATATTTACTTATCAGTCGTTGACACATTGTTCACATCCCTGAGCTGCATGTGACGCCTCGGGGTGCTGTTGGTTGGGATGCAGTCATCAGTAGTCCTGCAGAGGGTGGAGCTCATGTTGATGGGAAACCCTCTGAAGGTGATGTTTCTTTTCACTGTCTGATCACAGGTGGCTTAGTGTTTAAGGCGAGGATGAGGGTTCTTATGATGAGAGATGCATTCTGGGCATTATTCCCTGAAGGCACAGGATGATTGTGACTGTGAATGTTGTACTGTATGAATTCCTGGATGTTTATTGATATAAACCCCAAACTGACTTTAATGGAGTCTGGCAAGCTGTGAACACTCTCTTCTGCATTGTTGGCAACAGTAGCGGCTCTATCTGAATTTGAACTGACACAATGTAATTTGAGCAGTCCAGCACATTTTTTTTTTTTTTCAAGAATCTGTAAAAAGTCACAATTGCCAGATGGCTTGTGAGACGCTGCCGGCTCCAGACATTTAACAAGTAATCACACATCTTCCCCTCTACCTGCCTTACACTGCGTCTGTATTTTTAAAGCATGAATCACTCATCACAAGTGAGGGATGGTGCTGACACACACACACACACACACACACACACACACACACACACACACACACACACACACACACACACACACACACACACACACACACACACACACACACACACACACACACACACACACACACACACACACTGCCACTGACAAATAATTTATTTCCATTTAGTCTAATTAGAAATGATATTGTCATCTCCTTCTTGAGGAGAGCAATTCTCAGCAGCATAATCACAATAAAGATGCAGCGAGAAATGAATTACAAGAAGGGACAAGAAGGCATATGATCTGGCACACAGAAATAACAGCGTGTACTTCATTTGTTCCGCTGCTGCAGTGTGACATTACATTTCATTTGCAGCATGCATGATGTAGTGTTAGGGAGTAAAAGCCAACTAAAGTATTTACTGTAGAATTCCCGACACCTGTAACCTCCTATCGTTTTCCAGAAGCTATCCATAATACAAACTGTAACATTGCTATTCTAACTAGCCTTGGATAATTACAAATAAGGGAGGTTTTTTCACGCACTGGATTAGATCTGATAAAAAAGAAGCCAATGCCTTAAACCCAAATTCTCCAAAGGGGGCGTCTCCACTGATTGTATAGATTTCTAAGATAAAACGTGCTTTTTTTTTTTTTACACTTTTTCAATAAAGCATAATGTTTATTTAGTCAACTTTGATCCCTTTTACTGTCAAATGGACTATAAAGCAGGTTATGAATTAGAATGCTAGTTATATGGAGCTGTCACTGGCACAAAGAGTTATGACAAGTAAACCACTTAGTTACTTAACCATGCTCTGATTTAAAGTCCATTAGCCATGGATGTGAATGGGTGTCGAATCTTTGTAATTTATTCTTTTGGATAAAGTGAAGTCAATGGGCTGTCACCTGAATCTGAGATCCGGGCTGAATGACTTCACATTCAGGCTTTTACTCAGGGGGAAATTACAGCTATTATTAATGCATTTCCTTAAAAGAAGCTTGGAGAATATGTGAAAAATGTCTCTAAAATAGCAGAAAAGTTCATGGGTGCTAATTAAATAATGTAATTGGTGTGTTTCAGTGATTACCACATGTGCGCACGGGCACAAAGGGAGAGTTTGAGCATGCAGGACAGTGTGAAGTGTGCTGCGCGCGGTGAGCTGAGGCTGAGGCATTCTGATTACCTGGAGGGGACGGACAAATAACTGGTTGCAAACACTTAGAAAGCCACCATCCCCCACACACATTGATTATAATCAGGCAGGGGCCAAAGAGTGAGGTCAGAGGGAAGTGTTAGGAGTGGAGAGACTGCATGTAAACAACAGGCTGCTTTCTGACTCAAGTCAAGTATCTCTTGTTCAATGCAGTTTTCTTGGTAAAAAAAATACAGTACAGTGGGAGATGAAATATGGCTGTGTTTGTTTACTGAGATTCTTCGCCCCCCCTCTCCAAAAGCCGTACATCTTCTCCGGGAAAATGAATGCTTGCAAATGACTCATTCATCTTAAAATCATTTCCTTCCGCCGATAAAAGTAATTTGACTCTAAATAACTCGGCTCCTTGGCCTGTGGCCAGATTGAGGAGATGAACAGAAAAACAGCATACAGGGTACATTACAGATGTTTTATCACAGGAGTCATTTACTTACAGTATAACTTATTTGGTCCTGGATTAAGGTTAACAGTGTAGGAAAACAAGTCAAAGGTAATGCTTTGGCTCACAGACATTTCGTTTCACACCACGCAATATAAATCAGAATTCAGAGAAAGTATGTTCAAGTTGTTTTGGCAGTACCAGTAGCATTCAAAATGCATTTTGAATTGTTTTGCTATCTGAATTCCTGGTATCAGGATCTCATATCAATCATATTTAAGCCTTGGCTAAACTCGCAAATGGATGCCACATGGACAGCTGGAAGTAACTTGGATGCTAGTTCGTTTTATACCGTCCGCTTTGAAGATGCGTTCCACATATGGCCAGTAGATCGCATCGCTATTACTTGTTTCTGAGTGACCGTTCAGACTGTGCAAGCTGTCACATATTACAGCTGCATCTGCTTAATGTACGTTATGCATAATCACATATGTTGAAATGATAACTCTGCCCTTAGCGTTCTGACATGACTTTGAACCTTTCCATCTCACTTGATGCAAGAAAAACAAGATCTGGGACATGTGTTGTTTAAAACATCTCTGGTAAAAGGTCCAGAGATTTTCAGGCACAAAGTAAGAGTGGCAAAGTGGCTATTTCAGGTCCAAGAGCTCAGGATGTCCTCTTCACAGTCGGGTTGCTTTGGAGTACTCTTGCTCTCTTAAGAGGTTGGAAGAAAGTGAGGTAACTGAGGGTAAAATAGCTGCAAACCACATCCTAAGTATCAGTAGAAAACATTTCGATTTCTTTCCTGAATGACTTTATTTTGAGCACAGTGATCAGTTGGAAGCCATTGGTAATGCTGCAGGCGTGCAGGCTCAGGAAGCTGCCGTCTCGTCGTCTGAATTATGACTCTTTCCTCATAAATAAATCAGTTTCTAAAGTCACAAAAAGGAATGAGATTAAATCATCACTCAGCTATGGGAGTTTGTGTTTTCTGAAGCCCTCTCCCAACGAAAGTCCTTTGAACATATAAGGCATCTTTTATTTCTAGCATACAGAGGATAATGGAGAAGTACAGGCAATAAAAAACAGATTTAACAAGCATGTGAAAAGTCAATTTACAGGAGGAAGGAGTTTTTAATTACTCTCCTCTGGTGAGAACGATCGCCTCCCAACAAACATGGTCTCATTAGAAAATAAGACAGTCAATATGAGCAGGCTGGCAGACAGACAGGCAAACTTGCGTTGAAAGTAAACCAGAATCATTCAAGGTATGGATGGAGGGAAAAACTGCTCTGCCTTATTTCCATAACAGGTCTATCCTTTAAAACAACAAGCGAAAAAACCCTCTGTCAAAAAGCTAGTTCCTTTTTCTTTCTGTTGTGTTGTTGCAGCAATGAATTCAGAACCACTGCTGAAGGCCAAAGACATTTTACTGCAAGACGCATTAAAAAAAACTAAAAGCCATTATTGTGTTCCAGGCCAAGAAGGTATCTGACAGTGAGAACATTAGCTTGATTCATCACTTGGGAACAAGTCCTGCATCTGCAAGGACAGGAATCTCCTCTAATAGAGATGAAATTGCGGGTGAAATGGCGCCTGACATAGCTGCCATCACTTTGAATGTTAATGGTGCTTGAAGCTGAAAAGCATCATAAACTGACGGCTGTTTAAAGGTGTGCGCATTAAAGAGTCGACATATGCATCTTTCCTTCCTGTCTGGGTAAAGCTGCTTTTTTCTAAGCTAGCTTAAAGGCAGCATGGCCACATCTTTTTTCTGACAAGCTGGGCCTGGCACTAACAGTGTACAACATTTTAACATTCACCCCATTATTTTGACGCAACGTTTTAGTGTCTTTTAACTCACTGTTTTTGTTTTCTGTTCTGCAAACTTGCATAATCAACACCAAATCTTGTGTTGCCAAATCAAATTGGGCTGTGTGTCTTAGGTGTGAAACGAATCAAAGGTAGTTCAAAACAACCCACACACACCCACACATCCTTTGCACACACATAAGAAAGAACGATAGTGTGAATATAAGAATTTCAAAAATATATGACAATTACACATAAACCATAATCAGCTATGGTTTACTAATGCCTGTTGTCACACATGGAACAGATGGTGAACCGTTAACTGTAATTAAACCTCATGTTCTCTTTGTATAATATTCCCCTCTGTGTCACAGCAATATGGTTCCAGTTAGGTGTTAACATTGTAGGAAATGTATGTGATGAACAAAGAAGAGCTATGTTTGTTATCCTGGTCATGCCGTAGTAGATTGGCCAAATGTAGCATCGTTTATCTGTCTATGCAGAAAGGTTATCGTAATACATTTGAATTATATTTGTGCTGTCTGAACCAAGATTGGGGAAAATGAGCAAGAAGGTGTTATCGTTGCGAACTGAGGCGGATTTTAAAGCTGTCTTTGGGAAGCAAACGACCTTTCCACTAGTGTTGGTAAAGAGGTGCTGGTCTAAAGAGAGTCCTCCACTCTGAAGCCTTCTCTCTTTAAGAGTGAAACACTTTAGCAGAATGTGAATCCCATATTTTTCTGTTTAGCCTTTTTGGAGCAGTCAGATTTATTTTGCACATAGCACATTGAGTGACAGAAATATTTCCTGGCCCCTTGTCAGATATAGTCAGCCTGTTTTCACTTGTTAGGAATTTATTTCCTAGAAAACAAGTAGCTGTCTAAAATTAGGTTAAACTGGACTAACTGTGGCTGTGCCAGAAAAACAAGGTGTTAAGGTTAAAAAGTGTAACAGCCCGTCCACACCATAGATTGTATATATAAAGGTCCACACACAGGCATGAAAAAAATCTTGATCCTGGGCGTGTCTGAAGCTTGGCGATTTCACGCGACCAACAACCAATCAGGAATCTCCCAGGAATCTCCCGCCCGCCCCCGGCATACAAAGCCTGTCCATTCAATGTTAAAATGAAGTAAACTGGATATAAACTCCCCAACAGGTGAAAACCTACCAGTTTCACCAACTGTCTCTGCCACCTCCCTCCATGCCTGATTCCTCCGGTTTAGGTCCCGGTAGGCGAACAGAGAGCAGTCGTAAAGGACCGGGACATTTCCTACAGCGATGATTAATTTATCCTCCATTTTATGACATAATGGAAAAGACCGCAGCGGTATCTGCATACAGTACACGCAGTTTGATTGGCTAGCGCTTGCACTGGCGGGATTTGCATAAACGGAATTTGATTGGCTGATGCCAGCTTCGCAAGCATTGGGAGCAGCGAAAGTTGAACATTGCTCAACTTTTGATACTCACGATGCTTGCAGAGCCATGCTCCGCTCCCCACAATGCAGTTCGGCAAAGATTAAAAATCTTCTACGTCACCCCATTCAAGTGAATGGGCGAAGCTTTGAAAAAAATGTGTCATGCCTGTGTGTGGACGGGCCGTTAGTGTCCAACAAGCCGGTCCTTCATTGCTGTCCAAAACAGTAATGTTTAAAAGGAGTGTAAAGATGGCCATCATAGAGAGGGGGAGATGCGATGTATCAACATGCCGCAACGCAGGTGACCTACACTCGTAACTGTGCCTGAACGCATCCTGTGCCTGAACGCATCCTGTGCAGACAGATAAAGCATCACCTGCTGTAACAATAGCTGTAAAGGCCCAGATACACCGGCCAGTCACCTGAGAAGTCGCCGACGCCGACACCGACTGTTGCGTCGCCAGACTCTCCTGCGTATTTGCCGACTTCGCGCCCTGGAACACACCGCAAATCCGATCCGAGCACGTATGAACTGCGCATGCGTGAGTGGCAATAACTCTCCTTACCAGCAGGCGGCGGTAGTGTTTATTCATCATTCAAAAGAGGCAACAACCGGAAGACAGAGAAGAAGAACAGACTCCGTGATATAAACAAACAACAAATAGCGTTTTTCTTTCCATTTTCACTCTAGTCCATTGAAAACATGAACGAACAGGAGCTCTATAAACCGATGAGGTGAAATAGCCGTCCGTGTGTGTTCCATCTTCAATTTTAAATCCTTTGTTTACCTCCCTCACTTCCGTTAACGCTTCTCATGCACTGATTCGCTAGCTGAACAGCCAATCAGTGTTATCCCTTTGTCCGACTTCCGGTGGTGTTCCCGACGCCGATTCAAATTCAACATGTTGAATCGGCAAGAAAAGGCGTCAGGTCGGCAGAAAAGACCCGACGGTGCGGCGCACACCACTCCGAATAGGGCGTGCCCACGCTCATGTTCGGCCCGACTCCCATTTGCTGCCGATTTCGTGCCGGTGTATCTGGGCCTTTACAGACACACCATAAGCAGCCTTTAAAAATGGCTAGCTTAGCAACACTAAGGCTAAAAACACTCTCTTTAGAAGCCAGTGAAACTTTTGCATTAGATTTTGCATACTGGCCGATACAACAAGAATCAGAGGTTGTAATTGGTCACTGTGTTGTGTGTGTTCCATCAGTGAAAGACACAGGAGAGTAATAGGTAACGGAGAGCTTCAAAACGCGGAGCTAAATCACTTTGAGGCGACTTAATTCAAGAGACTGTTTGTGGATTTGTTAGGCTGTGAAAGTGCCCATGCGTCATCTTTTGTTCCAAGGAAACTGTATAAACATTGCAAACAATGCCATTATCTTCCCTTTGAAATGTCTCGAAATTATCATATTTCTTTGAACTTGAAAAGGAGCAACTCATTTTGGGGCATTTTACTTCCACAGCGCTGAAATTGGGATGTGGTGTGAGTTCTGAGCTTGACTGAAAAGCTCTCACATGTTTCAGTAGTTCCTGTACATATGGTGCGACCATCTGGAGGTTTGACCGTGTGAACTTCCAGTCATGCACAAACAGTACAGAAAGCAGATCAGACATGCACATAGTCTCTCGACGGGTGTAAGTGCATGCTGAAAATGCACATTACAAAACACATTTTCTTATTCATTGTTGTGTCATACACAGGCATCTTAATATTGCTCATAGTTTTTTCAGTGACTGCGTTATTTTTGTCCATTATACAATTTCAATCCCCTTATTTTCTCTTTTCTTCATCATATTCGTTCTTTGGCATATTCTAACTCTGATAACCCGATTCCCTCTCACGTTGAGTCTTTCTGTAATGATCAGTTTTCAGACATCCTTTGCATGCATGAAAGACCCGTACGAAGTTTCACGTTATCGCCTGACTGATACCCCTCTTAAGTACCGCCTGTTACCGAGAAGCCGTAAGAATCCACTCCACTCATCCACTCAAAAGCTAATTGTGAGGCATAAGCTCATTTTAGCTTTGACCTTCTAGCCCAAACGTTTTAAAGAAATGAAGGCCAGACATATTTTGCTCATCGAGTTCAAAGACGTGCCACAGTTTTTTTTTTTCCCACATCGTCAAATATAAAAGAGCAGATGCATTCTCCAAAATGACATGAAGTGGTTTCAGGGAGTAAGCGGTAACTAGAACTCCTCCTTTACTCCAACAATGCTTTTCTGTTCACGAATGGACTGAATTTGCGTAAGCTGTCGAAGAAAGAATGACATACCTGCCGTGCCTTGCTAACCAACTTTAAGAATATTTGCAAAACAGTCATGAAGTCATGAACAAATATTTGAAGCAAACCAGGCTTATTGACTTAAGGAATTATATCGGCTATGACTTGTTGAATAACAAAGTTAACCTCAAGCATGATACTCCATGAAGTTAAAGGGCACAAACAAAGATATTTGCACAGTGAAATAAGAGCGACTTGTCACTCGTCGAATGCTAACGCTGCTGTAGCCGAGGGCAGAAAGAAACACCGATCTCCTCTAACTGTGGTCAAGAAAGCATTTCCCAAAATGTTTTTCAGATCTTTCCTCAGGATCGGATAATAATATGAAACTAGCTTTAGGAAATCACCTTTTATTATTGACTTTCAAATCTGCATGTTAAAATAACTCTAATGAGTCAATATTTTGCCATGGAACATTTCTTAAATTGGCTCTGGCACGTCTCGATAGACATAGGCCATCATTTGCTGGCAGATGGTTAACCCCTGACTTGTCAAAGATCCACATTTCATAAACTCTTTGCTTGTTGTGTTGACCTGTCTGTTAATATCTGTTTTTGAAACTAGGCTTTGTTTATTTCAGTGGATTTAAATTCTGACTGATTTCAGAAAACAAACAATTGTGTGCGTTGACATTGACCGATTCTGTACATTTGGGTTTTATATCTCTCGTTTGTATTCCTTCAGCGTCTTCTTTAGAGGGAGGTTTCAGGTGCAACACTCGACCTTTTGCTCAGTCCCTCGGGCACTGCGCCTGTCAGGATGATTGACAGCCTCCCAAAGGGCCACTCAGGTCCACAGCACCCTGCTGGATCAGTCACAGAATGATGTTTCTTTCAGGGGAGCAAAATAACGTTTCATATTTAATGTGCCACCCACTCTAAGGAAAGTGTCAAAAGAAGTGTAATTCTGTCTCTTTGGGACATTTTACTAAAAATTTGTAGACGAGATTTATCAGCAGTTCTATCAAAAACAGGTATAAACACATTTCGTGACTGTTTTAGCCCAATGCCAAACCGGATCTCTAGTTTTGAAAGGCTTTCATGCAAAACACTGATTGGGCCTCTGCTGTAAAAAATGAGATTCCTATAAATAAAATCCAGTTATTAATCTTACTGTTGACTTGTGACCAAATGTTAAACAACAGTAGTTACAGTCACAATCCGTGCCCGTTATATTTGTCTTTATGTTCCATTTTGACTCGGGAACCTTTGAGGTGAAAGTGAAACTTTTAAGAAAACAAGCAACAACGTCTTCCACTTAAATTCGTAATTCCCAAGCAATAAAACACATTGAAACCGATGCAATAGGCTTTCTTAAAATATTTTCTGTATACAATACTATAATAATAATAATGTAAATAACAACATAATGTGGTATGTTTGAATCCTGCTTGTTGAATTGTTCCTTTTCCCCAAGAAAAGGGGTTATTTCTCTGTTTCCAGAAGGCGTTCTCATATTCAGGCAAAAATCCCTCCCTACTAAATTGTTCTTGTCTTCTGCAGCTTCCTCATCATAACGACAGTCTGTGTTTGCTCTTCACATAGTCATCTCGTAAAATATGTCACTCACTCTGTACATTATACACACATCACAAACTATTTTCTGGGGTTGTACCGTCATAAAAAACGATGAAAGCTTAATTTGAAAACATCAATAGGAGCTTGGATGACGTTAGGAACATCCCTGCGGTACACTCAGGTGTGATGAAGCTAATAGCATGGCTGCCAGCTGTCAAGCTCTTGAAGTGAGACATCCACTCCCACACTGCTTGGAGAAAATCTCACGCCAAAGAGGCTCAGATCCATCCCATCCAAAGTATAGGTTACATAGGTTTTAAATGCACACAGGACAAAGTCTGAACACAGGCCTTTCCAAAATCATTTTATTTGATTAAATATATGACAATATTGTTGCATCAAGTAGCATTGTATTGATGTAGACAAGCAAAGTTCTGTTAGAGATTCATTATGTTTGAAGTTAGAAGTACTTGGTACATGTTCTTAGTTACTTTCCACCTCTGATAATCTTTCTATTGATTGGAGAGTGTTTTCATTGCGTCTTTATCATTGGAGTCTCTGCGTGGAGCTTCTTTTAATCAGCACCTAATCCTGCTGCTTTGATGTCGCACTGAAGGGTGCGTTCATCTCTGGGAACGAGGAAGAACCCATACCCAAGGGGCCGCATTGGACTCGATCTGAGAAATGCTTCGGAAGCTCTGAGGCATGTGTGATATTCTAGGCTACAGCCAGAGCGCATGTCAAATCAGTGTGATTTATAGTCCGGAAGCATGTTCACCTTTTATTATTCCCCTCCGTTTTTTCACACACATTCGCCGACATTTCTGAGGCCAATAGACTCTCTTAGAAATCGAAGACCAGCAGTGAGCAGGAGCGTGTCAACGAGCATGTGGTCTGGCCTCGGAGATCAGCCTTTTCATAATGAGGTGTCAACGAGGATGACGGATGAGGTCTCTCCTCTCATCCTCAGTTTGGACTCCAAGGTGCAGAGACTTGGCAAACAGGGCCGGGAGGAAATCAGAGAGCAGAGGATATGCGGGAGTTTCTTTCCACGTGACTGCGTCGCAGGTTTTTCCATCCCTCCCCATTAACACAGACATCAGGTGTGGCGCAGGTGCGAAGATGTGCCACAGGCCCCCATGTTACTGCTAGTATCAACATGATCTGCTAATTTATTTGGTTCTAATTACCTTAATCCTTATTCTTTGTGTGGTGAGTCAGTACAAGTATTCATTGAACTGTAAGACCAGGTTGTTTCACTTCAACATCCTCTTTGCCTCACACATTGCCTCTGAATGTCAGTGGTTTTAAGTATGTCTCAGCTACAGGTGCGTGTTGCATATGCAGAGCTCTGTTTCTTTGTCTTGAGCCTGAGATTCACTAGAAGACCATTGCAATGACATGATGCATAATGAATGAAAATATCACATTTTTATTCATTTCGATCATTCACATTTGACTGCTGGAACGTTATTGTTTATTAGCCTCATAAAGAACATTTCCTGTCCGGCAGATGTTATGCAACTCTCAGAAGCCCCCGTTTTCATTTCCCACCACTCTCTCTCCCTTTTTCTAAGCAGATTCCTTCTGTTTGAACACGCCGTCTGCTATGCGTTTTCTCTTTTCAGTAATTGTTCACCGTGGTGTTAATGTTTTGTCTTGTATTTATGTCTTCATACAACATGTTTCCTAGTATTCAGCTAGTGGCCCCTGGCATCATTAAAACCACTATAACTTAGATGGCAGTGTTTACATAGCCGGATAATTGGAGAATTCTACCTCCAGCTATGCCTCTGACACTTATTACGACCCTTCTCTCATTAGGATAATTAAAATGAGGCAAGACTCAATCAAATTACCAACCAATTATTGGATTCTAGACTGTATCGTAAGTAACACGGTGTCAGGTTGGGGGAAATAGGATCCAAGTGCAGTTAAAAATACAAAAAGGTTTGGTAACAAAAAGCTGAAGACATGAAAAACAAGAAACTAATTAACAAAAACTAAACCAGGGAGCACGACAGACAGGAACAAACGTACAGACGGGAACAGGCAGGACACATGGACAAGCATAGACGAGCATAGGCGCGGTAGGGAACATGGACACGAAGAGACGACAGGTAGCATGGACATGAACTGACGACGAACAGACATGGAGCACGGGGGAAGACGAGACTAAATACACAGAAGGGTAATCACCGGACAAGACACAGCTGGGCAGGGGGGGCAGAAACACAAGGGCAACAGGTGAACGCAATCAGACACACCAGGGAAACTAAGGCCCAATCCCAAACCACTCCCTCGACCCTACCCCTCCGTGACTGCCCTCCGAGTGAACTCTGTCTGTAGCCACAGTCGCAGCTCAAGGAGGCTCCCTCCTGTCAGATGGAGGGTGTATATAGACAAGTTTACGCGCCAAAACACGGGTAGCGCCATGACACTACACAAATGCACTTCATTTCCGCCGGAAGTCTTTTGCACAGCGTCTGTCGGTGTAAACCGATGTAAACAGTCAGACGGGCACTGGTGTAAACACAGCGATTTTGATGCTAACAGTGATGCTAGCTTGGGAACACGATTCTACTTCTTTGACTGGAGATGGCGTTACTCTCCCCCACCCGAATTCAGTGCAAAACTGGGAGGATAACATGACGACGTGGCCCAGCATAAAACCAAAATAAACTGCCTTATTTAGGTCATGCCCACAGGAGCCTGTTGTTTACATAATGCACAATTTACATGATCTCTTTATGCTGTGCAATATATCATATGTGCCTGTACTGTTTGAATGAAAATAAAGTTTGATGTAATTTCATTTCATTATTGCACTGTTATTGCATTATTGCATGTCATATGTTCCTTAGAGTGCTACAATTTCTTTTAACACAGTTCATCATTCATATTAAGCTCATACTGTACATAAATAACACTGAATTAATTAATTGTTGAGAGGAAACTAAAGAAATGGCTTCAACAAGAAAGATCACATGTTTAATCCTAACAGGTATTACAAATTAAAATATAAAAGCAGCCCACACAATTACATCACTATGAAAATATTCATATATAATATAAAAAAATACAATGCATGCAGTATTTGTTGTGTTTATCTGTATTTAATGAACAACAAGGCTGGGTGCTGGGTGCTGGTTTGTGGTCGTAGCACTCTCTATCTAACCACTCGTTCAGGTGCTTTCTCGAGTGATTGCAACCAACTACCGCACACGTAGTTCCCGAACCACTTTTCTTCATGTTGTAATTGTTATATCCGCTTTGTCTCTGCGATATCAGTGCTTTGTCGGCACAACGGAGCTAGCTAGCAAAACAAACCCAGTCCGCCAAAACGGAAGTGCATTGCATCGAAGGGAGGAGTTCAGGATGTAGAGCGGAAACGGCTCAATAACTTGTGTATACAGCAGCAAGCTTTGGGACGGCCTCCCCTCTCTCCGGCAGAAACAGGAAATGCCGTAACTGAATCTAACAACGGTTTCAAATCAGCATCTCTTTGACAAAAAATGTAAATTAATAACTAACTATCTTAATAACTAAGATAAAACTAAGATAAAACTCCAAACATCTTTAATTGTGTTACTTTTTCGTAAAGCTCTTTTAGTTTTAAACCTGATGTTTATAAGCTTCTTAGTTTTTGCAACAGTCTGTAAATATACACAACTTTATAATAAAATGCACACATTTACCTTTTTCTAGACTAAACACAGGTATGATCCTAAGTTAAAACATATGAGGTTATCATGAGGTCGTTAACATCGCAGTTTATCAGTGGATGTTTTGCTGGAACTACTTGTTAACAGCGTGTTTCCTAACGGACACGCACAGCGCGACTCCGGTCAGGTAGAGACCGGTCTCAAGTCAGCAGCGCTGCAGACTCGCTGTTTGAGGGCTTGATAGCCCACTCCCCCTCCACACCGCTCCACACTCGTTGGTTTGGAACAGCCCTCAATATGGCGGACCCTCCGCCTAAATGCGCAAACGGAGGGGTAGGGTCAGCACCGTATAGATAGAAGAGTTACGACAGCGGAAGTCCAAAAACGATTATCGTCACGTGGTTCATGCAGACGAGGATCGTTCCCCGGAAGTTCATGGCAAGCAATGTGAATGCATTGATAACAGGAGATAGAACTACGATTTTTGGTAATTATTAGTGAATAAAGGTTTTGATTTGCAATATTTATAAAACAAATCGATATGTGTATGTATTTACATCAATATGTTTTAAAAAATAAAATAGAATTTGCTAATATTAAGTGATAATATTAGGATTAGTGTGAGCAACTAGTTTACATGTTAGGCTAACAGTGCCTTGGTTAAAGAGCCTGTTGCTGTTTATAGCTTTGAATTCTTTAAAACTAATATTATCTTCTTAAACTTGTATGGTAGTCAGGAGCATCACTTTCTAATGTTTATTGATATATTTAGAGGGAGGGGATCTAAAGGAATGCTTCAAAATTCAGATTAGATTCATTTCTACCATTTTCTTAAATTCATGGTAGTTTCAGTAATCCCATGGTAATTGAGGACACAAGTTATCTAAATGACTAATGTCATCTTTATGGCTTTCAGAAAGGACAGGAGACCGACAGGTGACTATCAAAGGACTAGCAGCAGCAGCAGCATGATGATGACGTTAAATGTGTTGTTTTAGGAACATCCATTGCAAATACATGGAATTCAATAAACATTGAATAGCATATCATGCAGTTTGTCTGTGCCTTTTCCTCCGTGTTGTCCTGGTTTGCTGTGCTGCCTCCTAGTCGCCACCATGGTTTGCTGTGCTGCCTGGGGATGCTCAAATCGCGCCGAGAAAGGAGTACGAATGTACGGCTTCCCCACTGACACAGAGCGGAGGAAAAAATGGCTTGCTCAAGTCAGCAGGAGCAATTTCACGACCAACAGCAAAAAAATATGTGAGGTTAGGTTATTGTATACAAACACTGCATTTGTACTTTTTCACAAAACGAAAACCACACCATTGGGAAAGCTTAATGTTTTGTTTAATACAAAAAAACAGAGAAAGGCTTGAAAAACACTGAGAGTTGAGACTCAGGGTGCAGGGTGAGGGTCTCAGTGCAGGTATTCAGGCTCCATTGAATCCCCCTCTGGTTCTTGTGCTGAAAGAGGGAGTAACAGACAGGAGACAGGGTTATACACATCTATATAGCACACCTATTGGATGGGAAATTGCCTTGGGGAGATAAGGTGTGGTCTTTGTTCCCAACTGAAGTTATGGAACTATATTATTTGTGAGTTTAACAAAGTATGACAAATGGCATCAGTAACAGATGTGATATGAATTTCTATAAAGTTGTCTCACATTCTTGGTCATATTTTATATACAGTATGTAATGAGTATAACATGTCCAGTAAGTATAAAGTGTTTCCTAATACTGTGTATTCAACCACTATGGAATATGTATGTGGGCAGACAAAACTGAGTTGTTCTGTGTGTGAAGTAACCTCAAGTCACTCCGCAGGCACATTTTGATGCAGACCAGTTTGTCAAGACAAAAAAGGGCAAGACTAGGCTGAGAGCAGAGGCTGTACCCACCATCTTCGTGCATCGCCCTGTGGTCAAAAAGAGAAGGGCCCCTGCACCACGATTCACCCCGGGACCTGTATCTACAAAGCCCATAGCTCATGATCACAGCTATAGTGTGAAAGGTGACACAGGTATAATAATTATGAACTCGTAGTAACAAAAGTCATATTTCTTATTTTTAAGTGGTATAATATTTTAAATGTTCAAAAATCTACAGTGCCATGTCTTCTACTTACATTAGTCTCAAAGATTGAGGGAAGAAGGGATGAGGAGACTGAGAGAAAGGAAAGTGAGGGTGAAGAAAGAGAGGGCATGGCTAGTGAGGAGAGACAGGGAGGGTGGACACCACCCACTCAGCCAGCAGCCAGTCAGCATACGAGGGAACCAGCAGCCACTCAAACAGATCTATTAAAAAAATTGAAGAGAAAATTAAAGAGCCAAGAAGGAATCACCAAAAAAGCAAAGTCTGCACAAAGAAAAATCAGGAAGGAAAATGCAGCTCTCAAGAAAACAATGAAAATTAGGGACAACAAATATAAGAAAACGTTTTAAAAAGACCAACTTAAGGCATTAGGCAGACTCACCACAAAGGGGATGAAATGGAGCAATGAGACAATTAAGAAGGCTTTAAAAATTCGCTTTGCGTGCGGACCAACGGGTTACAAAACTCTGCAGGAATTGCAGATCCCCCTTCCAGGAATAAGGACACTGCAAAGAAGGATGCAATGTGTTAAGTTTGAGCCTGGTGTGTAACAGCTAACATCACTGCCCCTCCACCCGTAACATCACTGCCCCTCCACCCGTAACATCACTGCTCTCCACCTGCCAGCACCCAGCCAGAGGAGCGCAAACACCAAAAACAAGCAAGGTGTCCCGTCATGTACCTGGAAGTTTGGGTTGGCAAAATGGAGTAAGAGATGGACTTGAAAAACCTTGGTGGCTCTCTACTCATGTTGTTACAGTTGTCTTGGTTGCAGCTCTCAAGTTTTTTTTTGTTGCCATTTCCACATCTTTAGAAAATATGAAATAAATGAAGTGAAATCAACCTCTTCTCTGGAGAACAAACTTTGATTTCTCTGTCTTGTGAGTTTGCAGTCTTGCAGTTTTGCTCCTCCACCTGTAACATCACTGCCCCTCCACCTGCCATACAGTAGGTTATTAACAAGATGACTTATATAATACAGTGATAGAATACATGTTTAGTATGCTTACTTATATAAAACAGTAGTATTAAACTTACCTTGTGTTTTCACTCTCACTTAAGTCCCTCTCCCTTTGCCATCAATCCAAAATCAGCTGAGCTGCAACATTATACAGACAGGTAATAATCAACATAATGACAAGGACACAATATGGCTCTGCTAAAAACACTCACTCTTGCACGCACCAAAGTTATATTTATCTAATATTTAACTCCCTCCACCCCCGCATACAATCCCTTTTAGAAGCCCCTCTTCTCTAATTCAACAACGTTGGACGAAATGACATTAAGAGAACGGAATTTACAATTAAAAGGCTGTTCAACGTGTGTTGCTAACTTGATCCGTTATCCTAGCTTTATCTGTTATCTGTAAACGTTCCCTAAATCTACTAATTTAGGGATAATCCACTGACATCCTTTAATACACATGTTAATTTGAATCAGATGTACTGATAATATCCGCAATATAAATCTTTAAACTTCTTCTTACCTTTAAAAGTCCGTCACGAACGGTCTATTATGCTGCAACTCTACAGCTCTGCTAGCCTTGGCGCTAACTTCCGGGGAACGATTGAGAGGCTCCACGATCCGCCATTGCTGTAAAAAAGTGGTCCATTGGAGTGAACGGAGATGACGTAACTCTCAGTCTATACGGCGCTGGGTAGGGTGTAGGGGGCGGTTTGGGAATGGGCCTAAAGACAGGGAGGCAGGCACAGGAAGTAGTATCAGTAAAGACACAAGGAGGAAAACATTTCAAAATAAAAGGTGGAAAATGAAAACAACACACATCCAAAACTATGACACACGGAGTATTCGTGAGAACAAATGATCAACAAGATGTTACAGATGAGGCCCCTGATGTTGTCACAGTAATGATTACTGGTTCTGTAATGATCATATTCATCTCGACCCCGATGATTACAGTCATTATCGGTTATGAGGAAATAGTCCCTTAATGTGGAGCGGCTACTTTTAGCTTCTATGAGCTAATGGTCTGTCAGGATTATTGATTTATTTGCCAGCGCTTGTGAATTTTACCTTGAGGGTTGTCTGTTGTGGCGTAGGTTTATACTGTTGCTTTATCTGTAATAAATACGCTTCACTATAGCTACTTGAGTTTAAATAAATTGCATCCTGCCCACCAGATACATTTCTCCTGAGTTTTAGCCCATTAACTAGGTTTGAGATTTAGTACAGATCTTATACTTAGAACTCCAGAGTCTAGCAGTTTGGATACTGAAGAATATATTTGTTATGTAAATTCATGTTGGCTTGGGCTTTGTCTGAAATTGTTATTGTATTCCCTCCCTATATGGTTAGTAAACATTCAGTCTATTACACTATAGTGAGCCGTTTGTGCATCTAGAAGCAACTTTCCATATTGTCACAACTAATAACAGCCTTTTATGGACTCCAAACAATTGTAGTCCATAAACACTGTAAAAAGCGTGCTCAAAGCTATCATGGTTGCTAGCTGGAAACATGCTAAAGCTAGAAAGTGTAGTTTTTGGTGAATTTATTCCGGTATTTTACTGAAAATTGTACACCATGTCATACAACTAAGTCTTACTAGAGAAAAGAAAGCTTAAAACGTTTCAGTTTGTGAAGCAGTTTATAGCTGTTAATGTTCCAACGCTTCTAAAATGGTAGTGACTTTCCAAACGCTTTACATTTGAATATGCTTAATACCGTCAGAAAAATATTCAACCAAACAGCCTTTTTGGTTCCTTTGTTGCCAAATTACCATAAGAAGCCACACTTTTGATTCATTGGACATGGATCATACCCATGCCGAAAGACGTCAAGAGGCTTTTAGCCTGATTATTATGTGCACTTTTAATTAGGAAGCTGTATTCTGATATTTCTAACAGCAAAGACAGTTGAGGATATCAGACAACCTCGCATAATCTATTTGTTTTATCTTTATCCTTTTTTCCTGCCGCGCATCCATTTAAAATCAGAGTAAAACTTCAAAGTCCTTTTTAAAGCTTGAATGAAACAACAACATTATCATGTGAGGAATCCTATTGACAGTACATTTCCTTAAAGATAATTTAGAGTTCTGTTGGGCTCTCAAGCCTGCTGCAAATTGAGGCATCAATCACGTAAATAGACTTTTCTCCAGAGAACTACTGTGAAGCAGAGTCTCACGGTGGTTACAGTTTTGAAGAAACAGCTTAAGGTTGACCCTTTGCTGGTTGTCTCCAATCAACTCTAACACACAACATGTCTACAGAAAGGAAAAGAACTGTGCAGTGCTGAAGATGAGAGCCTAAACCTGTTACACTGACGCTTCTTCACACTTCCCCCTGGTGCAGGAAATTAATGCACAGCTCTTGCCAAGCACAGCAAGCTGTTGGTCCAGGCTTGGAGTATCTAGGACAGGCAACACGAACGTCAAATAAAGTCCCAACCCATTACTATTATCTCCCATAACACAGGCCGAGTGATGACTTCCTGCAGTTAAATGGACTCCGTGCCAATCCCATTAGCAAACAGAAAACTGCTTGGAGTAGATTCCCACAAATTGTCAATTTGGAATTCAATGTCTTGTCTTGAGGCGGTGACACAGGAAATTAGCCTGATATACACTATATATTTTTGTTTGCATGCAACGTTACATTCCCCTGCACTCTACTGTAAGTCATGCTTCAAATTTTAGCTTGAGATTTAGCCGCCCCCTCTCAGCTAGGAAGATGTCAGACTGTACCAGGTAAACTGTACTTTTCACTTCAGTCACTGTTAAATGACATTTCTCCCATACAAAAACCTGAACCATCGAAACTTAAGGACATCATAATGATTGTTACGATAAATCTGTCTGCTTCGGGCCGACATTCTCAAGGCGGTATCGTCCAACTGAAGGTTTTCTTCAACAATGGGCCATTATATTTGCTAATGGGAGTCCTTGTAAACAGTGTGCTTACCCCAAAACCATAGTTACTTTTTTGCTTACTGTATTATTTAACCATTGTTTGCACTGGATTTGTCAGGCACAGACCAGACTATTCAAGCAAGGGTTTTCCGTTAGGGTGTGCCACTTGGGGAGTGCAAAAAGCAGCAGGGTCAAAGTTACTGAGGTCATTTATGTGAGGTTCCAGTGTTTCTTTGTCCCATTCAGAGCAAGAGATGTTCTTAAGGACACATTTTGCTGTTAATAAGGCGTTGTTTATGTTTATACTTCGATTATTCGACTAGTTTAAAAAAGGAAACGGTTTTATAATACTCATATATAGAAGACTAATCACACTTATCTAATTTAGAGCTCATGTTGTCTGATGTAGCTTTATTTCTGACTCCTGTGTCCTGTGATAGAGGTTCATTGCTTATAGAAAATAGGAACAAACAGCACCACTAACATGAGCTTGTTCGACATGAAAACATATTTGGCACCACGTTTGGCTCTTTTACCAAAGGATTAAGACACAATAAGCTCCCGTGAAAGAGGTTGATATTTCTGTATTTGACCAGCCTGGGTTTGAGATTTGATCCTACCCTTTCCTGCTTTATTTGAGTCCCTCTCTGAAAGGTGACCTTTCTCAATGCACCCTTCACTCTTCGGATCTATATCACTCCAAAGGTAAATTGAAAACCTTTTATCATTTCTGGATTATCCTCCAATGTCACACTGAGCTTTCTAGCACCTTTCATCAGGGCGCCATGTTCTGCTCACACAGAAAGCTGGGTGAATTACACAGAAGAAAAAATAAATAGAATAATTTATGGCCTTAAGGCTTTTATAGCTTTGCTCACAAAAGAGCTCTAAGAGTTGAGCTGAAAATACCTATATATACACTCCGTCGTCTGGAAATGGGAAACTACTTAAATCAGCTTTTCACTAACGTCCATAGCAACACATGGATTTATTATACAATACAATCCCTTTCATTCTTTTACGCTGTTTGGACCGAGGCTTCATGCTGCTCGGTATTATGCTGTACTTTCTCTTGGTTCCCGAATGCAACAACCCCTGATAAAAGCAATAGGCCATATCATAGCTTTAACCTGCTGATCAGGCCTCTCAAATGGAAAGAGCCAGTGTTCCCTATGGTTTGTGGGAGGAAGAAGAGAAATGGACCAGGGGTTAAGAACTCCTGCTGGAGGGTTGGAGAAAAGATAAACGAGCTGTCTGTGTTGCTTGGGGTGCGACAAAGAAGCATTGTCCATTTACTTATACGTTACAGTGTTGACTTCCATGACTGAACCCTGGCTGAAGGCGGCCATGACAAATGGTGTAGGAATCGGTAATGGCACACATAACACAGTTGGGGCACCTGCGGCATTAGAGGGGCGGACGAAGCACGTTGTTAGCTGGAATTACAGATGACTTAACAGTGTGGAGCTTTGGAGCCTTACAGGTGTTGAATAGCTGAGTAACATCCAGTACAGCCAGACAGAAGTTGTGATGGTGTGCCCTTTTTTTTTGCTGTCTTGATCTGGAGCACAATGAAGGCAGTGGTGGTGAACCAAAACAGTAAGCACATTGGTGTAAATATAATATAAATGACAACTGAATTCAAGTGAGCTGCCTCGGTCTCAGGGTCCAGGTATCACAAATAGAATTCCACTCTCACACTTCCGAGCCATCGTTAATGTTATTAGCAACACCTGTGCTTTCCTGACGATGACTAATAGCGCCCTGTGACATCATGAGCGTAATGCGATGAAGCTCAGTGCACCCGCACAGCTGGTAGTAATTATCTGCTATCTCCTAGCATCTCAACCTGCTGATAGATTTAATTAAAAACCAAAAACTGGAAAGGTTAAGGCTTTTTTATGGGTAGGAATTCTTTCATTTTCTCATTATCTGTGTATTTCCTGTTCTTTTCGTTCCAAAAGCCCATCCCCAAAGTACAACAATAGAAGAGGAACCTACTCACGATCCCTGAATTTTGAATTACTTATACTTTACTTGACTATTTCCTCCTCCTTTATAATTATTATAATACATTTTAAAGCGATTTTTTTACATTTTCCGTAATGCAGCATCTTGAACGATTTAACTGTTTATGGTACAAAGAGGAAAAAATGATCTTATATTTTAAAAAGTTAACAAAGAAAGTCGTAAACATGAATAATTTGCAGATCAGAATGTAACTGATATGCAACTTAATGAAACATTAGAATACAAATATATATATATTTTTATCACATTTTGAAGTACTTTTAGTTTAAATTGGCTTATAGTATTTTTACTAGTAGTTTTGCTAGCAGTATTTTTAAATGAATATATACCGGTAGGTACTTTTACCTTAATAAGAGACCCGAGCCCCTATCTTCCACCACTGTAAATATATGAGGTTTTGCTCTTCCTCATACCCGGAGAGTATCCTCGAACTGATATCCATTTCAACAGCAAACAGCTTTCATTAATATTCAGGGGACATGGCGTATTCCTGTGTGCGCTCTCGCTGGGTAAAATATTGAAAAAGCCTCATGGGCTTGTGGACGGCCCGAGAAAAAAACAAATACTTTCTGCTTCTACACAAGTCCACGTCTCTGAAGGATAAAAAAAGACGAGCGCTTTAAAGTTATGGCAGCTTCTGTTGCTATGGCAATCACTCCCGAGCCTCTTACTCATCCCGGTACGAGAAAGTGCGAGTTTGAACTTCCTCAGGGCTTCTTGTCCGCTGAGGAATTTGATTCATGTATACGCATGGCGAAGCGGACTTGCCATTGTTTGTTGTATTATTATTCATCTGCCTTTTTTCAGTTCCCATCGCCGAGTACTCACAGTCCAGCTCGCCTCTGCTTAAGATGGGAAAGTGTTTCAAACTTCAGTGGAGAGCGAAGAGTCCGCAGGCACATACTGTTTATCAAGCTGCATATTTAATACCAGAATCCATTTTTTAAAGATAATTGTTATGCCTTTATCTGAAAGTTGAAAGGGCGAGCCCTAGACTTTTTTGTTGAAGAAATCACACATAACATCATGTTTTTCCCCAATATTTATTTTGGTTAAATAATGGACATTTGTCATGAAAATACTGCACATGTAGCCGGTAACCATAATAACTATATCAGACTGGATATACAGTGAAAGCTAAACATCACAAACATCAATAACCTCACATTTAGAACCTTGCACAGACATGACAGTATTTCCTGTTTCAACTAACAGACATTTACACATATTATAGTATTACAATGTAGCACGAGCAGGCACCAGATGTGGTCAAATGTAAAAAGAATTCAGCAGAGACTGCTTTAGTAAACATTTAGCGCATGTAGACGCACAGACACAGACATCTTTCACCGTCAGGGAAGGATGTCCAACACCATAAATACCATTTCATCAGCTCAGTTTGTTTACCGTTTCTTCTCTCAAAAGGCTGAGACTTACATGTTAACACTTTTCCTCAAAAGGTGTTAGAAACAACTCAAATCTTCCCGTAAATAAAATCGACAAAAGAAAGCTCACAAAGACACGATTTCCCTTTGTTTCAACAAGGAGGTACTCTGTAAGGCTGAGTAAAACATGGAAACAATTAGCTATGTTTCTCAGGTGCAAAACCTGTAGGCCAAAAACAAAATGTTTCATTCTGTGCCTGAGATAAAACTACAAAAATCACTCGCTGCAATTATGAATTATTATACAAGAAGAACAAAAATATAAATCCAGCAGAGGCACATTTTACGGGCAGCCGTTCCCCGGGAAGCCATTATAAATAATTGAGAAACAATTTCTTCTAATTTACTTATGAGAGATTTGTCTACCAGCGGGAACACCTCCCAACAAACACTCTTCAGGAATGAAGAAAAGCAGCTTTGTTTGTGGCATTTTGAAGTTTTGCAAGCTTAAAACGACTGTGTTATTCTTCAGTTAATACATAAAAACCCTCCATAGTACGAGCAACATGATAATGAGCATCTTAAAGAACCGGCCCCACCACAGACATGAGGAGGATCCTATATACAGATAAGTGACATTTATGAAATATGACGCTACAGTTGATATTTTGTGCTGTCCCTTCTTTAGTGTCCCCTCGAGACGGTCACAAATTGTTCCACATGTTTGGTTTGGCGTAAAGTGTTTTGCTCTCTTTTTTCCTTGTGCCGCCTGGAGCGCCTAATGGGATTCTTGTTGAGGGAGGTGGAGATAAGAGAGGAAGCGGCTGTGCTCCCGTGCCTCCGTCTCATTTCACTTTCAATTTGCATCAGGCACTGTTCTGGGGACAGGGTAGGAATTCCCCTAAAGTGGATTTGTCTGTAAACTAACTTGGTAAATAATCAATTACTTTTGTAGCGGGCTTTTTAAAGTTACAGTACTGCCCAGAGGACTGCAGTGGTGGAGGTGCTCCATATATCCTTAAAGGAATAATTAGACATATTGGATCGTATATTTTAGGGTTCATGATTTGTTCAAAAGAAAACCAATAAACCTTAAATTCTCTGATTGCAATTGTGATATGATCTGAAACATCATTGAACAAAAATATTTTAAAAATGTAAGGATCTGGAATACTTCATTGCGATTTGGATATTGCACTTGTCCATATTTTGCTACAGTATAGTATATCAACAATCTGATATATTAAGCTGCCCTATAAGCAACCGTTAGCTTACTAAGTAGAAGCAGGGGGTTACAGCTAGCCCGACGGTTTAAAATCCCAAGTAAAATGTTATTTAATCATTTCTAAAAACCCGGTACGGAATTGTGTTTTTTTAATACCGTTTTGTGTTGGCAGGGTGGTTCATTTAAACATTTTTAAGGTCTGATAAACTTTCCCTTACTCCAACTTTACAAACAAGATATCACATGTAAGTTATTAAGCTAAGGAATGCAAGGCGTACTTTCTTAAACTTTGGACCGAGGCGAGCATCGTAGAGATTTGCTGCTTTTTAATAATTCATAGCCCGCTGGCCTGCGGAGGTGAATATAAAAACAGATATAATATTCAATAAAAACAGTTCATTTTAGAGAGCAAATCTCTGCCTCAGGGAGCTTTTGCCTAAACTTTAGGTGAGCAAGGTTACCTGAAAGTGTATGCACTGCTCATCCATAATGCACCGAGATGTACTTAGTGAAGGTATGAATCTACAGGCCAAGAAATTACAAAAAAGCTCTGGATAAGAAGCTTATTGTTATTATTTGTACTCCGCTGTAAGACCCTTAACCATGTGTTACTCCAATTTCTAACACAAAAAAAAACCTGTGAAAAAATTGATATTTGATGACAGATAAAAGTGCACTAGTGAAAGAGAATCCTGACTAAATTCACGAGGCTGGCTCACAAAGATATGGAAATTGCCTCCTGCCTTAATTACAAAAGCGCACATGGAGTGCAGGCCGCCAGATGAGGTGTTTACAGTCAGCCTTCATGTAGGATTTTTGAGTGCCAATTGCCCTCCTGCCCCCTCCGACACCGCCTCTAAACTGCTCTCGGACAGCGCCCGGACGCCTGCTAATCTAAGCTGTCACCCACACGCCATTCCCATTGATGTATTCATACGCCTCTGCATTGACGGGGATAAACAGGAGGGAGGTGGGTGTGTGGGTGGGGGGCTGCAGGGACGTGAATGCTCGGTGATGGAGGACATGAAGAAGAGGAGCAGACTTAAAAGTGATGAAACAACAGCCTTCATACAGTATGTAGGACAGAAAGTTATTACATCATATCGTTTAACTCAAATACAGATATTTTTGAGTTGTAGCGGTAACATTCAGAGTCTCTTTATATATTTATACAATGTGAAAGTGTTCACTGCAACAGTATCATGGCCATATTTTGGCCGAATTGACTGAATTCAAATGAGGTAATGAGTAATTTGTAGTTTCATCGAGAACATCATGTCCTGTTTTTAAAATAATATCTACTGCTTGCTTATGGACCTAGAAATCATGATACAAAACAAGTCTATCTTAATATTGTAGACAGCGGTAAGCTTAATTAGCGAATCCTACTTTCCATGTTAACAAGATCTTTATGCTAAGCTAAGCTAACCAGCTGCTTGCTGTTACCTCATATTTAGCACACTCTCAGCAAGTAAGCGAATGAGCTGATATCCCAAATGGTTTGTCTCGTAAAAAGAATGTCTTAAACTATCATTTTCCTTAACTGCTTTCACTTTTATTGTACTCGCTGTATTTCTATTATTATACAGGACTTGTTTTTGACAAACAACTCTTTTCAACTGTACAGTAGCTCAGGTTGAGTTCCTTGTCTCGAATGAAAGATGCTATTTATGTTGTTTTGCAGCGTCAGAGGGGCTAGTTGTCAGTTATCAGTTTTCTGAAGACATAGCCATGAGTTTTGCAGGAGAGGCGAGGGTCCCTGAGAAACACCTCGTTAGCCTACGCCTGGAAACGGGCTCTTTGTACTTAGGTAAGGTTCAGAGTAATTGGCAGCACTGCAGCGGAACGCAGCGCGTGTTCATAAAAGACACCGCGGAGATAATTGAGCAGAAAAGGTGAGTCTGACTTAAGCACTTCTCCGTGCCATGTGTAGCAGGGGCAGACTGGAGCAACTGGCAAGTGCAATCAACCTTTCATCGATTGACTATGTGCACTTTCCTCTAACAACTCAAATCCTGAAGGTAATGTCATCATCAGTATTCAACAGACATGTGTAGCAGTCGCAACAGGAGACTTTAGTTTGACTTTCCATGCTGCAGTCAGTGTGGTGCAACGCAAGACTATTGCCAGATTCAAAACATTCTCATTTGTGCTGTGATAGGAAAAAGGCTACAGTCCTTAGATGTTTATCGTCAAGATGAACCTTCCTTTTCAAACTGAACCGAGAAGCGGTGCTGCAAATGTCGGCGTGAGCAGAACATATGCTGCCCACACAAGAAGTGATGAAACATAACTCATTAAAAGCGAAACACTAAGTCAAAGCTAAGCAGGAAGTGTGTCCAGAATAAAATGCAGCCACTGTTCCCTTTTGAAATGTTTTGTTATAATAGACTGATTACTAAGAACCCAACGATTTTCAGAGTGGCCTTTCGTAGAATAATTCTGATAACTGCGAGAGATGCCCTGAATGACTAAAGATCGAACCACATTAAACACAAAAGGAAATGAAATCCATACTGATCCTTCACTGAGGTAATGAGTCCTCCTTGTTCAACAGTATGTCTCCATCAATAATATACCTTTGGCGCAGTAAGAACATAAAGACAGTATTTACAAGTACACAGGATTCCTATTTTTCAACGTCGCTAAAATGTCCGTCAGCCAGTGAACAAACTACCATGACAAACCAAGCCACACAAAGAGCACAGGCACTTGATGTTCTCTTCGGGATGCAACAAAGCGGATGCTGCTGATTAAACAGAAGACAAATAATGTCACTAAACCGATTCGCCTCACATTCTGCAACCATGCACGCAGAACTTGAAGGAGACCTTTGCGAAAAAGCTTCATAAACCAGGGCTAAGACATTACTCAGAGAATGACTCATATCATATTAAGATGGAGATTGGAGAAAACAGATGGTGCACACAGTAACCCCTTCCCCCTGACACAGACTGATGCAAACACCCAGCTCTGCTTGAGGCTCAGCAGGGGGCGGTGGTGCAGACGGTGGTGTAGCTACATTTGGACATGGAGGTAGCCATGGACGTGCCCATGGAGGTGGCGTTGATGCCGTCTTCTCCTCCCTCCTTCTTCTTGCACCACCAGCGACAGAGCCGGTTGCGGCAGCAGCAGGCGAAGGTGGACAACAGGGCCTTTCGGAATCGCATGTTCATGAAGCAGTAAATGACGGGGTTGACGCAGGCGGAGGAGAAGGACAGCAGTTGGATGAAGGAGATGGGGGCCCCTGAGAGGGCTTTGGAGGCTGACTTCAGGTCGAACGCCTTCCAGGTGTTGGCCGAGTACAGCGGCATCCAGCAGATGAAGAAGAGCGCCACGATCACCATCAGCATGCGGATGACTCGCTTCTTGGCCTGCAGCTTGGCCTCCGAGGTGTTTTTCCGGGCGCGCTCAGATTTGGCCTGGGCGGCGGAGAGGGTGGGGAGCTCCACAGCGGAGGTGGGCTTTTTAGACACCTGGATGTAGCAACCATCGTCGTCATCGTTGGATACTGCAGCCGTCTTTCCTACACCGTTCTTCTGGGCTGTGGAGGATCAAAAAGTTTACATTTGAAGAGGTTTGGGTGTGTTTCAACATAGGGTTACCAAGAATTAGTGTTTTAAGTGACATTTGGATAGTCAGTGTTTGGACCTCCGTTAACTACCAGTTTGGAGAAACCGACAGGTGTAGCAACACAATGGCTAAGCCATGTACTGCTGTGGAGGAGGGCAGCAGCTAAATAGATTTGACCCACCTGAAAGAAAGGGCCAGCTAATAAATCCAGATCAATGTAAGAATACACTGTATTCACCATATTTTCACTGCTTTACCTTTCTGTCAGACCTGTCCTAGAGGTGGGGAACTTTCTGTTTACAGTCCTCTCTTCAAAGCCATCATACTGGCTTTTAAATCGATGGCAGAAAATGTATTAGTTGTAACCCTGTTATTATGTGCCTCTAGTTAATCCAAACTAACCCTTTAAAATATCAAACTATAACACAAACAAACTAACTCATCAAGGCAGCGGTGTTCTTTTCAGTGGAGGCTGGTGAATTAAAAAGAAAGCATAAAGAAAAGCTTTAGTCTCTTTTGCCAAAGGGCTGTAAGGCTGCAAGGTTAAGCGGTGTAAATATTCTGAACATAGCATGGTGAAGGAAATATATGAACTATGGATTAGTATCTCATTCAACCCCACTTCACAACATCCAAACTTTTCCTTTAACACATCAAATAATGATCATTATAAATGGGAGGATTAATTACAACAAGAACAAAACACTGCCTAAATACCAAAGATAAAAGTTCCCCATTTGCTGGACAACAAAGAAATAAAACACCATGTTGAGCCGTAGATAGCAGCTGCTACCGAAGGCTATTTAAGATCGTCTCAACCTTGATGAATCACACACAAGACTCCATGGAAACAGTTACGACAGCAGTTATAATTCGCCTTAAGGGACCCTATTTCAGCCATAACGAAAAGATGTGTCCTTAATTAAAGGAAAATACTAGCTGTAAGGCTGCAGAAAATTCCAAACACATCAAAATGACAGCTGAGAAGAAGTCTATTTGTGTACATGACAGGTGCGGTACCTGTAGTTGTGACAAAGTATGTCTCTGCTTGAGGCAAAACAATCAAACGTCCTTTCACAGTCATGCTGCATTATTATTATATAATGATATCATTACTGGCAGTTGCCATGTTTAACCAGACCCTGCTTTCGAATGTCACATACTGATGAAAGTCTAAAAGATGTTTTCATCCTCAGTGTGAATTAAATCAATGCAAGCTAAAAGCCTGTTGCAGTTTGGATTGGATTTGCGATGGATCTCACCGGCGGGGGTGCTCTCTCTGTTCTGGCCCACCTCAAAGTGAATGCCTCGGAAGAGCTCTCTGGAGATCAGACCGTAGGCTACAATCATCACAACTCCCGGGATGAAGAACAGAGTGAACAGCAGCAGCACATACCTGAAAGACAGCCAGAGTGGAAAAGAGAAAAACAACTCAGAGGGGTAATGCTGTGCAATCAACCCCTGAAACCAAACAAACACATCTGATTTCTGAGCTACTTTCTTTCCTCATACGCCTTTGGCTATGTTGGGGCTGCTGGGGGTCTTGCAGATGGTTGACCCCTCCCCACAGCCCCATTTACCCCCGTGGTGTCTGGCAAAAGGTACTGCAGTATTCCAGGCCAGTTCTGCCCCTTTACCTGCAGGCTATCAAACTCTTCAGCGTCCTGTGGTTTAACCTTCCTACTCTATATTTGATTTGTTCTTTTGCTGCATATTTTTGCCCTGCTTTAAATCCATTCTTGATTTTTTTATTTTAAATGTCCGTACATTTATATTGTATGGACCGAGAAAAAAGCGTGAAATGCTGCCCTAATTTATTTTGCACATGTGACCAGGCACATCGTGTACGCTGCACACAAACATTAAGTGTCGTTCATGTCCTCCAAACAAAAGACTACATCAGGTCTTCATAGTTTTCAAAGTGAGGCGGGCCGGTTGGACCAGTTAGCTACGTTCAAAACACCACGTTCTCTAAGAAAGTGTAAGCCATCCTGTTTGACTGACAGAAAGCTTTCAACACAACCATATTGACACATAGGCTAGAAAGACTGTTCTCAGACGTCACACATGAATATACATAACAGGAGACATCACCAGAAGATGTTTCTGTAATGACATTGTTAAGTATGACATATTTGGACAATTAAGAGACGCTCATGCTGCTCCAGGCTGTGTACTCGACTGTTTTCTGATCATAAATGTTCAATTGTTTTCTACCACAGAAAGAAAATAATGATCATGGTGCTCTCGAGGGCCTGGATTGATGGCACCTCAAAGAAAAAGAAGTGAAGTGAGTTAAGTGCATGGAAACTGAAGCAAATATTGACTGAGGAGAGTTTTTCAAGAGTGTACAAAATTCAAAGGGCTCAGAGCCTTTGTCAGTAATCGAATGCAGAAACCTCTCTGCAAATATTCTGTATGAGACATCTAACACTTTAAATATGCTGTTAAGGGCAATGAATGATTTATTAAAAAGATACAAGCACATACTCTATTAGGGCCAGAAGATAATATTTTAAAAATCCAGATATTTGTTCATTTTTTATTCATTTGGATATTCATATTTGAGATTTTTTAGGTTGTGATTTAACATTTCTTGTAGGAAAAAGGGTCAAACCTTTGTCCCTTAAATGAGACAAAAATACATGTTCTGCATCCGAGCCGAGAACAGCTAAATGTGTGTCCTATACGCATCAAACAAATGAAACCTTTAAGTGAAAGTGAACTGAAGGGAGCATCACCATTATGTATCAGGGAAAAACTATAAAGAGTAACCCATGAATGAATATGCTACTGAACCTGTACAGGTGTCACTTTGATGGGAATAAATCTTTACCAGACACATCTCCACTTTGATCCGTCATAATCTCAAACGCAAAGATGTCTCTGATATTCTAATGTCTTCCTGGACAACCCTCTGAACTCTCAGCCCCTCTCTTTCACTCCGCATTCAGTCAAAGCCTCTCATCAGATAGCTGTTTGATACTGTGGAAAATGTGTTTGACAAAAGCTATCAGGAAGTAAACATGTAGGAGTAAAACCAGAAGGGTATGGTGGATATCTGAGCTTGTTTTGTCTCAGAGGGAAGCCCAGATGGGCGGCATGAATATTCATATCTGTGGACTGTTTCCAAATCACCTGAAATCTGCATGATTATCAACAGGAAAGGTGTGTTGGGTTTAGATTCATAATCAAAGGAAATAATATGCATATGCCTGACACTACAAACACCAATAAACACATCCTGTTGAGGGGAGTGGATCATTGTATAACTTTGCAGAGTTTTGTGTAATTCTTAGCCGGAAACAATGCAATTTTAATTGTTTTGTATGTAACCCACATAATAGCAATTTTAACGTAGTTTTGTTTGGTACCAAGTTGCATTTGTTATTGAACGTAGATACTTTGATTAGTTGGACTACCATGACATTTTGTACAATGAGCCCGATTCTTCCCTTTACATTGAAATCATTACGTCCGTCCAATCTTTTGAATCCTTTTCCCTGGATTTAGACTCTCAGGCTACAGACAGTCTTCCCCATTTCTTGGAGGTTTTTAGAGGGCTGTACAAAGCCTGAGAAAAAGTCTACAGCAATTACTTATTGTTTAAAAAGCCCTGAAACATTTAATGCATTTTTTTATTTAAAAAGATAATTTTGTTAATATTCTCCTCAAACATCAGACTCAATCAGTAAAGCACAGACCTCTTACTTCAATCAAATGTTTTTTTTAAATATATTTCATAAGCTTAATTGTGCACCCAATAGAGTGCCACGGTGACGCGTCCTAAAACCCGGAAGTAAGTTAGCATTTTACCACTTCCGGTTCCTTCGCCAAAAAGCAATGCAATTTCTCCATAGGGTTTAGGAAAATAGCTGGAAATAAGGTCTGTGGTTGAAACACATTGAAGAGACGGATCACGTTTTGTTCTACGACATTAAATACATCAGCAGTGACCCCACTGGTGATTTCTGAAGAGTTTACATGTCTGAAAAACGATGGTTGTTAACAAGTGGCTGAATAGGACTACAGAAGTTCTCGAGACCGTTGTACGTCATTACACCGAACACGTAAAAACACTCCCGCTAAGTTTGGTTGCTGTGTTCTGTTTGAAAGCAAGTACCTGCCTCCTGCAAACTGTTCAAACAAACGCTTCGTAGCATTTAGAATCTGTCGTTTTGAATATGGATCTTAAGTTGGTGTGACGTTGAAGCAGCGACCCTGCTGTAGTTCCTTTATAGCATAACGTTAGCATTTTGCTTCTGGCGACTAGATTTATGATTAGAAAATTATGAAAGTAGGACTAGACTTGTGGAGATTATCCGGCTGAAAAAAACGTGAACCGTCTCTTAAATGTGTCTCAACCACAGACCTTATTTCCAAATATTTTCCTAAATCCTATGGAGAAATTGCATTGCTTTTTTGTCGAAGGAACCGGAAGGAATTTACTTCCGGGTTTTAGGACGCGTCACTGTGGCACTCTATTGGAATCATATAGTGAGCCAGTTTTTTATTTTGTATGCAAAATGACATCTGGTCAAATGAATATGTTATTACCTAGTGAGATTTGCCTCAATTAATAAGATAATTCCTCCCTCCGGAGTACCTCTGCTGCTATGATCATTTTAATGTTAACTCCAGTGTGCGTGAAATCGTCAATGCACACCATGCATAAGAATGATTACAACAATCGAAAATCATTAAATTGAGTAAATTGCACTTCATGGCTCTTGAATAATGTGCTCCTCATCTCAGACTATAAATTGATGCTCAAGTGAGTCAGTGCACGGCTTCAGTAGGTAAAACAAGAGGTGTCATTTTCATAGAGGTAGATGGAAAAGGTGTTGTCTCTTCAATCCAAGATTCAAGTAAAATACAGCAATGATGGGTAAAAATAGAACTCTAAATTAAAAATGGAAAGGTCTTGATGCTTAGCGACACATCTGGACTATTGACTTCTGAGCCCAGATGCTCTCCTCCTCCTCTTCACCGAGCAGACTCATTAACTGAACTCCCACAGTCTCATCTTTCCCCGAGAAGATTTACAGTTTGATAGACAGTCAGGGAAAAGAGAGCGTTGGACCACAAAAGGCTGTCAAAGTAGGGAGATGTACAAGGCTCTGCCATGTTCTGCTTCTTTCTTCATTTTAATTGCGCAATCCTGCAGGGCCATATGTTTTTTATGGACAGATCTAGGAACATCCCCGAGTAGTATTTCCCATGATGCTCTAAGAAATCTTGTCTTTGGCTATGTATCCATCTACTTGGGGGGGTTTTAGCCACAAAGCAGCATGTATCGGTCCTCAGGGGGCATGTAGAACGATGGATGGCTTTCCTAACGCCGAGCAATCCAGACTGTAGCAGCAATAAACGTTTATTTCCTGGCCTTTTGCCCAAGCTAAACTCTTCTGCCTTTTTTATTGTGCAGCGAGGAGCAGGGAAATGATCATGTTAATTTAAACTGATGGCATATCACAGACACCGACATTATCTACAGTATCTTAGTCTAACGATATCTCTATTTTCCATACCATTGACCCATTGACTACCATTGATTTTTTTGCACATGCTAAATAATGGCTCTGTTTTTTTACTGCCTGGTCACCTCCTAATTATTTCATTCATATCCCAGAAACCACCTTTACAGCTTCAGCCCAGGGGTCAAAGCATTACATGACAAGATTTAAGAACTCTGTTATCTAGCATTAGCTAGACTCTGCCCCCCCCCCCCCTGGCATATTTCTACTTGGATAGTTAGAGGGATAAATCCTAAAGGTCCAGTCACACCATGATTTTTTTTTTAGGCAAAGTCTATTCATTGGAATAAATAATAAACAAATCCCATCTTTACAATGTTGACCTTTAACAGTATCAAGTAAGGCTTGACGTCTGAGACCAACTTCCACAAGCTATAGTAGCTAACTGACAAGCTCTGCAAGAAGCTGCTACGTCACTTAGCTCTGACACAACACTTTCCTTTAACTGCAATACCATTTGAATTGACTAATGTATTAAGTTCCAAAATTCCCCAAAACGAATATATACCTAGCACCGATGCAAACTCACATGGTAATACAAACGCTGTTTCAATTTACTGCCCTGCTGAAAGTCTGTGGAGGAAATTTGAAAAGTTGTATCCAAATGACCAAATCAGCAAGCAATCTATGTTCCCACTGTGAGCAATCAGTGTAAACGTGGTGTGATTTCACAGCTCTAAAATATGAAGCAACTTTCTGCTTGACGATGCACATGATAATTACACAATTTCACTGCATTTAGATTGTTTTCACACATTTGGAGCCAGAGGCAAGCAGATTGTTTTCAATTCAGCAAGTGATTCAGTCTATTCATTTCTTACTGACTCTGCCCTGTTGAGAATATTGAGGCACTTCCACAAAATAAACAGATGTTTATAATTTAAATCAAATCAAAAAAATGTTTGTCTAGCAGATTAATTTACCTATTCCTGCCAGAAAGTAGTCCCACCAGTACTTACCACGTCTGCTCAGAGGCCCCGCTTGGCCAAACCAGGCGACACATGTGGCCAACAGTACCATTGCTTTTCGGGAAAGTCTTGATGGCACTGAACACTGGGTAGGGCACCATGATTATTAGCGACACCACCCACGTGGCAGCGATGACGCGGTAGGCGTGGGACCGGGTCTGCCACGAACGAGACTTCAGCGGGTTACATATGGCACTGTATCTCTCGATGGCAATGGCCATAAGGCTAAAGGTGGAGATGCTAACTGAGATCCCTGCAGGAAAGAAAAGACAACAAGAAAAACGATTAGAGAATTGTTCTAGTAGTCTATTCAGGACTTCTAAACCGGCAGCCATGAGGCGTGGCCGTGTCTAAAGATAATGAAATCTGCCACATTGTGCACATAGTGCATCCGAACATCTCAAGTCAACCTTGCAATATATTTGATTAGCTGTGAAAGCATTGGCATGGTAACACATATCAACAGATACAGTAAAGCCTCATTGACGACAGCTCAAATAGAGTAGCCACATTGACTTTCAAAGACAATGAACACACCCTTACCATACAAGAAATGTTTGTCAAATACCACAAATAACACCGCCATGTCAATCAGGCTTAAATACTTCAACACAGTTCAAGGCATTTGGAATATTACATCTATTTCCCACAATAGGGTTAGCACCTTTGTGATTATCCAAGGACACTGCTCCATAGGGTTCAGTGCAAGTTAAATTCCTTCAGAGAGAAGGCCAATTTTAATTTGCATGCATGAATATGCATAGTCTGCAGAAGCAAGCCTTTCGTCTGAGGGTGAGGCCGGCTGAGAAAAATAGCATTTATAAACCCATACCTGCAGCAGCCCCCGGGAATACATCAGCACACTTATTCTCCGTCGCCATGAAAAGCAAGCACATATTAATCCCCAGCCCTTGTTCTTTTACAATGGAAAGAACATGTCCTTCACAAACCACACCTTTGCATTACCATTCAAGGAAGGAAGTCATTATGCATACTCCTATGTTCATGCTGCGACTCAAACGCCGCCATATTAACTATTTGAGTGGTCTATGACTATACAGAACAATGCATTCCCTGGATCAGCCTTTGGCGGCGGTCTTTCCTGCAAACCAATCCTTTTCATTATGATAAGCGTTGTTATCAGAAGCTAAAAGAGCAAGGATATATTGTCGTCTGCAAAATGTGTAACTACGAAAAGAAAGGGAAATGTGAGAATTTGATGTAGAGTCAGATATAGAACGGCTCCATCATATTCATGCTCCTACAGAACAAAGGAGCTGACTACTAGGGATACTCCAGAACAAAGAGAACGTCATCATCACGAAAAGACGTATGGATGCCTTTTATGCTCCGTGAGCAGACCCAAACTGAGACAGAGACTCTGCTGTGAATTATTAAAAGCATTTCAGCTCTTTGTGAGAAAGCATTTTTTTTGGATTGCTGCTCCACTTACATGAAGCCTGACAGGATACTGCATCCAAACAAATTCACTGCCTTTAAACTTGGGGTTTTCAAATTGTGAATCCTAACATCCAGAGAGCGATGTGAGGCACTGATAATCTATGAGGTGAAGACGACTAAAGTTATATGATATAGCACGTTTACCAACACTTTTCAGTTGATTTCAGTTTGCCTCAGGAAAAGTACCGCCTGAATGCTTAACTAATTGAAATCTCAGCACGGTCATTTTAAATTGTAACATAACAATCTCCAAAGCTATGTCTATCTCTGATGTCGTAAATCACAGATAATGAGAATGCCAATGATTATGGATAAATCCACTCATTGAAAAAACTCCTTATAACTCCTGAACTTGGCTAAGAATCATTACTTTTGTATTTTCCTTTAGTATTAAAGTAATTCAGTGATAATTGTCAGCACTGTTAACAACTAATGGTCAATTGAATGGCTTAAAAGGCAGAATGGGTTGTTAAAATGCTCCATAGTAGAACAGGTTTTTTCTATTTTGGTCAAAGAGCCTTCACTGTCTGCAGCAGTAAAGCCTTCCTGTCCGATACCAATCAACTAAAATAGCCAGCTCCAGCTCGGACTGAGCAGAAGGAGGTGGGTGGCACAGTCAACAGATGCGGATCTCAACAGTGCACCGGCACTGTATGAGTCCTGCACAATAAGTCTCGCACACCCACGCGTCTCTTTCAAGTGCTGAGCACAGGCACAGATCAAATCACACACTGGGGGTTTTCTTTTGTTGATGCTTGAAGGCAGTCATGCCCAGCCGCAGCGCCGGCTTACACAGATTGTGAAAATGCCGAACGCAGAAAGGTACGAATGGTTTGTCTTTTCCTCAAAGGAACGATACAAATAATGAGTAGAAGATGAAAGACGAAAAGCATTATTTATACAGCACTTTTGTAAAGTGCTTTACAAAGCAAACAGACACACTGCAGGATTAAAAGACAGGGAATTATACAGAGAGCATTACAAACAATTGTAGGTAAATGCTGATAGTATTATTAAAGAAACACTTTTAAAGGCCTTACATAGAAGAAGTTGTAAAGGAATTATTTAATGCATGTGAAAAAGCTTGTTCACTTCTTTCAGAGGGTTAGACACTAGTAGTTTATGTGTGTCAGGTAAACATATGAAGCTACAGGCACAAGACTATTTAGCTTAGCATAAAGACTGGTAACAGGCGAAACGGATAGTATATCAAAATGAGTCTACTAAATGGCAACCACATCAAACATTAGCCGCCTTTAGCTTAGCGGTGGTGACGCAAAGCCAAACAACTGTGATGTAGTTTGTTTATAGCCTTACGTTAGCATTACTTATGGCAATTGCATGTATGCTTCAATAATATGTAAAGATTATCCTGCAAAAACAGAACATGGAAGTACCAAATCCAAGGTCAGCCTACAAAAATGTATGTATCCCTGCAGAACTCTTAATGGAAAACCTATCAGCATCACTGAAACTAGCTAGTGTAAAACTTCGACCCTAGTTTTGTTGCATTCTGTTATTTTTAAAAAACATTTTGAACATGCATATAAAATAAATCATTATTTTTTTGCAGAACACACATTAAAATGCAATTTTTCAATGCAGGATACATGAAAAAGAGGCGATAGATAGAGAGCCCTATTAGACGTCGGATCCTGTGTGAAACAAAGCCACGTCTCCAGATGAGCGATGTTTTCAATCCCTAGACTTATAAAGACTGATCGCTTGGAGGTTTGTGCACTTTCATACTGAAAGGAAGTGCACTTCAAGGTGATCTATGGCACTGATACCGCAGTGATTTGAATTGATGACACAGTAAAATGTACGCAGACAGCTCTAAGACGAGTGTGCATCTAGTCTGACGGATTATGTTCCTGTCCAGGAGCATAATAGGACCTGCATTCATCAAACCTCTCAGCACCTCAGTCCTGGTTCACATGACAATTTGTTTTATTACTGGAACGGGAAGTCAACACTGATAAGAGATCAGCGGCAGTGATAAAGCAATTAGTCTGGCCTCTGAAGAAGAGTTATGGAAATCTTTAACACATTTAAATGGACCGCAGCAACTGAAGAATGTATCAATACTCTATAGGAGGCGGTCAGCTCTTCAATAACACTGCTGCTCATGTTGAACAGAAAGGACCCATTATACGCATTTCTCTATCTTTTTTTATTATTGTGGCAGAAAGTATGTTCTAGTTGAGTTTTCTGACAGCCGTGCCAATCAAAGCTTCACCCCCTTGGAACCTGGCAGTATTCAGAGGCTATTCTTAGAAGGGAGGATATTCTGCTGTGATTATGAACAAGTTGGAGCCAAGTTAATTACCAGCCAACTAACCGACTAAATGCTCACATGTTGCCTCTGCGCTGTATCTTCTCTCCTCGGGAGGAAGCAGCTCTAATCCTTTTTCTTGTTCATTAAGTCGGGCGAACACTCCACACGTCTTGATAACTGGCTTTTGAGGGAAACTGTGAAGGCTGGAGTCGAGGGTCTTTCCGCTCACCTCAACCCAGGGGGAAAGATTTACATTCCTTAGCTGAAACTGCGCCTGTTATTTCTCAGCTTACACCAAACTCTCCCAGGTTTCCATTAAAAGGCAGAAACAACTCTACAAGTGGAATTAATGTGCGATAGGTGCCAGACGCGCTTGCAGACAGTACTGAAAAAGTTTGCTATAAGCCACGAAAATGAAAATACATTATTCATACTGCACCTCTAGTTAGTTAGTGATTGCATCATACGATCAGCAAGAAAAACCCAAACATGGATGTGTTCGAAGGCTGCATGCAGAATATTACAACATCGATCTGGTAACTGCTAGCGAAACAGTAAGCGGGCTATTACTCACATGATTATCGAGCGAGGGACAGATAGATGGATACATAGATGGACAGTGGGAGGATGGATGGCGTATTATATGTCCAAAGGGTGTGTGCTAACGGATGAGTTTGCAAAGGATAGATGAGTTTGCCGAACAGGTTGAATGAGTGAGGACGGTCAAGATGACCCTGTGTATTGATTGGCTGATGGAAGGCTTTGCTCATGAGATGCTCAGATCACAGGGAGCTTTGATTGATATGGATTTTAATAGGCTGGTATTTGTAGAATTTAAATGAACAATTTTCTCATCAAGAATTACGATGATTCTGGGTTCACTGCAAAGGGAGAATCAGACATGCTGTCCTTCTGGGGCTGAATTACTTATTGGTGGAGCCATGGTCTAGAGCAGGGGTGTCCAAACTACGGCCCGCAGACCATTTTGAATCGGCCCTCAGCTAATTCAAAAAGTATAATGAAATGTGGCCCACAAATGAAACTTCTGCTTGTCTTATATTGTACTTCGTAAATATATATGTTCAAATATATTACACAGTATTCATGTGTTGAATCTCCCAATTTTCAAGTCAATTAAAGTTGGAAACATTTTCTAACAAATCTAAGCTGATAACAAAAAAGCCCCAATAACTTATTTCCATAACAACCTTGAAATATACCCTTCCTATTTCCTCTTATGAAAAGCAATCTGAGGCTTCTGTTTTAAGGAATGAGCTGCTAACACAATAACTGAAACCCTCTGGAGAGCTGTGAAGCATTTTCAAGTATCAAGAATCATTTACCTACATCGGATTGAATTCTCCAACTTATACCTTAACTTATGAGGCAATATAAGTGACCTCTAGTGAGTGGCCCAGCCCTTCTTATGTTTTT